>NC_133770.1:19504557-19545191 GCF_003597395.2 Chelonoidis abingdonii | reverse complement strand
CTATTTACTAAAAGAAACCCCTCCCCAATTGTCTACCTTAACAAACCCCATACCCCTCACTATTGAATTTTCCCTGTTTTTGCATTTTCTTAATAAAGTTTATTTTGCACCCCACCAGAGCAGTAGTTGTCCCCCAAGATCCCGTACCTGCTGGCAGGGTCATAATGGCACTGAACAAGGATGCATAATGGCTCCAGTCCTCTTTGTCATTGTCTTTTTAGCCATGCTTTTATTTGCATTCAAGGACTTTGACAGAGGTGTATACATCTGGTTCAGACTAGATGGGCGTCTGTTCAATCTGCAGTGACTCCGGGCCCACACTAAGGTAACAAACAGCTACTAAGAGAGCTCCTGTTTGCTGATGACTCTGTCCTCATTGCACACATGCTCAAGGACAATCAATTTTTCATGGACCACTTTGGCTATGCCTCAAAAGGCTTTGGTTTCACAGTCAGCCTGAAAAAGATGGAGGTCATGCACTAGTTAGCACCAGGCCACCAGCATCACAAGCTGACAACACACCCATTAAATAGGTCAGGAAATTCTTCTACATGGGTAGCATACTTTGCAGCAACACCCTGTTGGACGATGAGATCACTCAGTGCCTCGCAAAGGCCAGGCCCTGGAGGGAACGTGGAGTCTGCCTCTGAAACAAGATAAAAATCTACCTTGCTGTTGTGCTCACCTCACTTCTCTATGGCTGCAAAACATGGACGCTCTACCGACGCTACATCGAACAGCTGGAGAGCGTCCATCCTCGCTGCCTAAGATCCACCTGCAACACCAAGTGGCAGCACAGGATCCCCCATACTGAAATCCTTGATAGGTGCCAAATCCCTGGCATCAAGAGTGTGCTCATCAGGGCTTAGCTTCGCTGGGTCAGACATGGGGTCCGCATGGAGATCTCCCATATACTGAAAGAGGTGCTTTATAGCCAAGTGAGCACAAGAACCCACACAAAGGGTCAACCCATCCTCAGATATAAAGACACCTTGAAAGCCATGAAGAGCACAAAAGATAGAAATTAGAACCTGGGAACGTGTTGCGCTGGACAGACTGTAGTGGGGTGGTCACCCCGCCCCGGCCCTGAAGGGGTTAAAGCAGCCCTGGAGAGGGTTGTGGTGGGGAAAAGCTAGGCTGATTGGGGGAAGCAGCCACAGATGGGGCCACACCCCAATCAGGCCACAGCTGGCCCTATAAGAGGGCTGAGGGCCAGAGGCTAACATACTCTCTCTCTAGCTTTCTGAGAGAGAAGGACCTGGCTGCCTGGGAGGTGAGAAGGGTACCTGAGGTGGAGCAGTGCTGAGGAAGGGCAGAGGGAGCTCAGCCTAGTAAAACCCCAGGCCTGCTAAAAAAAGTCCAAAAAGGTACCTGGGCTGCAGGGGAGCAAGCCCAGAGATAGGCAAAGGCAGCAGGCCCTAACCTCCTTGCTGATGATGAATGGTTTACAGACTGCAGTCATCCCCAGGGAGCGGGGGCTAGATGATGCCTGGCAGTAGCCACTGAGGCAAGGTGGGTTTAGAGGGCTGGGGATTCCCCTGGATGGGAGACCCAGATTGTGGGTTACTGTTGGGGGCAAAACTGATGTAAAGGGCACCGGGGTCTGTGAGGGACATGGGGGCCAGCAGCAGGTGAGACACCGGCCTGCAGAGGGGGCTCTGGGCTGGAAGAGCTAATTCCCGAGACAACCAACAGGAGGCGCCGCACCAGTGAGTCGTCGCCCAGCCCACAGACCCAGACGCTTTTGAGGAGAAGTGTATGAGGTGTCTGCAGGAGAAGAAAGCATTTTGTAAGGCCAACGTCTTAAACCCACCCCCCAACAATGACTACATTTGTAAGACGTGCAATCCCATTTTCAAGTCCCAGATTGGACTCGCTTCCCATATCAGAAGCCATAAAAACAAACCCAGAACTCAAGTTAGCACTAGCTTAACACACATCCACCAATGCAACAGGAGAATCCATCTTCCATATTAGTACTTTGAAGGCAACAAATATGTTGTTATTATTTTATTAATTTTTAAATGTTTATTTAAAGTAGAATAAGTGTGTGATTGGAGTCAAAAACACAAATCTAGGCCTGGAAAATGTGGGTGAGGTGGTGTTGGCACAATTTTTCACAAGTTCTAGACCCAAAGCTGAGAGTTATTTAATCAAGAAACAAAATTCATTGAATAGCAAAACGGCCCAGTTTTTTTTCTGGGAGGACAGAGAAGTAGTTTATACAATAATTAAATCATCTAGGCCCAGAATGAGCAAAGCACATGCTGAAGGCTGCTTGTGCTTGAAGTTCAGCATGTGCTTATGCGCTTTGGTCAGTCATGGCTCCACAGAAGGAATACCATGTGACCAGTAAAGCTATTTACATAGTCAATTCCAAACAGTAAATAACTAAGTGCAACAGTTTGTGAGTAGCCTGTAGGAGCTGGCATTTGTTCACAAACTTTTTGTCATGCAATGCTACTTTAAACACACAAACAAAAACTTTGTAAATGATCATGGGCTCTATGACAACTTGAAAACAGAACAAAAGGCTTAATTCACCAAATAAACAATTCTCAACAGTTGGACCAGCTCTAATTACAACAATGATTAATTCTTTATAGTTTTCAGCAATATAAAATGAACTGCTTTAGTTGCAAAATAAGTAATAGTGTCTGTGGTACCAGCCATAAAAGTCCCTAAGTCCTAATTGTTGTGCAAAAAACTCTAGTAGTTTGGTCCATATTAATCAGCTTGGATTTCCTGGATATAATTGTTCTTAACTAGCTCACACACAGTAATGGACTGCTAAATTGGAAATGAAGAACAAATAGCTTTAAAAAGGATCTGGGCAATTTTTTTTTCCTTGCCGCCACATTACAATAATAGCCATTCATAACAAAAGCAATTAAGAATTCTCTATTTAATATCTCACTGTGTCACTCAGCAAAACCACTTTTCTCCTCATTTATTTTCCTCTATTTCTTTTATTACCAATTACACAAACTCCACTAGTTATTCAGATTACCAGAAGAACTTGCACAAGACTATGGTTTAGTTTTTTTAATTATTCTTTATATCCAAAAAGCTATGGATATGGGACAGAATACAGAAAAGCTGCCAGGATATTTTAAAATTCAGTCATAAAAGCTATATTATCCACAAACATTCTGGGCATGCAATTGGGGTGGAAATCAAAACC
Organism: Chelonoidis abingdonii; assembly: GCF_003597395.2. Taxonomy (NCBI): domain Eukaryota; kingdom Metazoa; phylum Chordata; order Testudines; family Testudinidae; genus Chelonoidis; species Chelonoidis abingdonii. The sequence continues at coordinate 19,542,007 of NC_133770.1, read as the reverse complement.
TAGCAGGACCCTTTGAGGTTCTCTGAAGACAGGCGTTGCAGAAGTTCAAATCATTATAACTTGCATGAATGGCACATGTGCAACCTGAATGGAGCAGGGTCAGTTCAAGAGACTGCAATGTCAGCTCTTCAGGAGCGTGTTCCGGGAGTACAGCTGGCAAGTGGGGGCAGACCACATGCAGAAAGAAATGGTGAAGAAGAGTGCCCTTTCCTGATACCCATGGGCCAAGTATTGCCTCCAGCCAGAGCATAAATCTGCTGAGCTGGCCTTGAGATTTGATGTATTTAACATCGAAGTGCTACAGCACAAACATCACATGCCTATGCATTTTGGAGGCTCTGAACTTCGTGGCTAGAATCCAGGCACATTTTAAAAAGAGGAACCCCAAAGAAAAGCCAGCATGCTAATGAGTATATCCCCTTCTATCCAAACCCCGTTGAATTCCAGGAGGCTAAGGCCTTTGTGTCTGATCACCTGACTGACGTCCTACAGTTTTAGTTCCAAGTCAGGCCCAAATGCAAAGGGGCTTTTCTGGGTGAAATAATGCCACAGTTACAAATGGTGGTGGTTTGAAATTTTGGTGCTAAAACATCCAAAATCTAATCTAAATTTAATCCAGGATACAAACACCACCTGCTCCTCCCATCTCTAGCAAGTATATTACTTCTATCCTATACAAAAAGCTGCACTGAGATTGCAAGATTAAGTGCTCAAGAGTCAGGAAATCGGTGACATAACTCTGCTCCTGTCGTATTACAACACAATACAGGCTGCCCGACTGAGGCAGCTTTAAACTGGATCGGTACCAAGAGGACTTAACCAGGGTTGAGGATCTGGTCCAGTGTACCTTTAACTCAGCCTCTGTGCATCTCACAAGGTCTACTACTGCCCTGGCTTTATCCCTGCTCATTTACAGCCTCAGATGGAGTGCAGGGGATGAAGTCAAGGTTCTGCCCTGTGCACCTTGATTCAGTCATGGTCCCAGGTGATGACCCTAATTATAAAGTTAACTTAGGCCAGGTCTACACTACGCGAGAAGATCGATTTTAGATATGCAATTTCAGCTACGAGAATAGAGTAGCTGAAATCGAATATCTAAAATCGATTTACTCACCCGTCTTCACCGCGCGGGATCGATGTAAGCGGCTCGCCATGTCGATTCCGGAACTCCGTTGGTTTTGGTGGAGTTCCGGAATCGATATAAGCGCGCTCAGGGATCGATATATCCCGTCTAGATCAGACGCGATATATTGATCCCCGAGCAATCGATTTTAACGCGCCGATACGGCGCGTAGTCTAGACGTGGCCTTAGCTGCGTACATTTCCTTAGCTGAGCACTGACTGAGCAAGCAGAATAAAATCTATTGAGCATGCTCAGAACTATTTTGCAATTCTAACAAGCAGGCTTGGAAGGATTAGATTTTTGTCTGTAAATGTCGATAAACATAGATTTCACTGCACATAAACAAACAGAGGAAAAAATATTTCCATGAGTAACAACTAAAATTTATAGATAGGCAAAGTAAGGTATATGCTGCTTGAGAAATTCTTTTAAGGATATTTACTTTGTATATTTTGATGTGATGTTGACAATTTGTGTTTTAACAGTTATAAAGCTTTTATCTTTTTGAATCTCAACATCTATGGTCATTAAATAATTATTGTCTGACACTTACCCCCACCCATCCCCATTCTGTGACCTTCCAACCTTCCTGCAATGGAGAAAACTTAAATCAATAAAAATAAAAAAAATGCTTACAAATACACATAGATATGAACCGTTGAAATTATCAACAAATAAAAATCAAATTCTGCCCAGCCTTCCCGTAAGCCGGTCAATGCAAAACCAATCTCGTCTAGAATAAAACAGGCACGATGGTGACCTTTTCCATGTCAAACTCTAACTTCTAAATCCCAGCCATTTTGACTCTAGCGTTGTTAAAGTTGCAAAAAAAAAATAAAATTGTTTTTAACAGAATGAGAAAAGTGAAAACCTTTTTTGCCCAAACTTAAAAATAAAAATCTCTACACTGAAAGCATATATACAAAACTGTAGCCTCAAAGGTGAAAGATTCAAAAACATGAGCATCCAAAAACAGTATTACAATGGAAACTGATGCAATCTGACCAACCATAACATCTATATCCAAATATACAGACAATGGTTCCCATGTCTGTCATTCAAATGTCTCAATCAGAAATACATGTCAAGTATTCCACTTTGGTTTTTACTCCACTATGTCTACACTACGAAATTAGGTCAAATGTATAGAAGTCCATTTTTCAGAAATTGATTTTATACAGTTGATTGTGTGTGTCCCCACTTAAGACCATTAAGACCATTAACTCGGCAGAGTGCGTCCACAGTACCGAGGCTAGCATCGACTTTTGGAGCGTTGCACTGTGGGTAGCTATTTTACAGTTCCCGCAGTCTCCACCACCCACTGGAAATCTGAGTTGAGCTCCCAATGCCTGATGGGACAAAACCTTTGTCGCGGGTGGTTCTGGGTACATGTTGTCAGCCCCCTCTCCCCCGTCATGAAAGCAACAACAGACAATTGTTTCACGCCTTTTTTCTGGGGTCCCGTTCACTGGATCTGCTCAGCCTGCTGCCTGCTTGGATGATTGGAACCACAGTCAGGCAGCAGGCTGAGCAGGTCAGCGGACGGAGCCCCAGACCGGCAGCAGGGTGAGCAGCTCAGCCTGCTGCCGGTCTGGGGCTCCGTCGGCTGGCTCCTGCCGGCCGGGATCTTGCTCAGCCCCATTCAGCTGGCAGACCTCAGTGAGGTCAATCAGGGGTGCCTGGACAGACATGGCTATCCTCCTCTTAGAGCACTGAATGGGAGTGACTCCAGGTCATTCTCTTATTTAAGTTTCATCTCATGGAGATTCAGTCCTGCCTGGAATATCATGCGAGCTGGAGGCTTCTGCCTCAGGCTGCTCTCCCAGCTGGCATTACCATGTGGTCGCACCTACCCCAGCCTGCCCCCTGCTCCCATGGCTCATGAAGCCTGGACAGTAGTAAGGAGCAGTTCAACTTGTGGAATGACAAATCCAGAACGAAGGATTGCACTCTATGGGCCATGTTAAGATTATTTCAGAGTCCTAGATTGCATTAGTCCCTATAAAAGGCTTCATGAAAATTTCCTCCCACCCCTAACCAGAGCAGCTGAAAGGATAAGGAAGCCGGACCTATAACTGAGAGAGAGCTTCTATATTATTTAACTCATAAATGATATAATTCAAAGTAAAATTTCACAGTGCAGTCTGTTCTAAGACTAAAAATGCAGGAGGGGAGTCAGAAAAAGGAACAGTGACTTGTTTCTGCCCGGTTTTGAACCATAGATGTATTGTGCGTTAGGTGAATGTGATAACCACTACACTACAGGGCTTTTGTGTGTAAGGTGAATGTGATAACCACTACACTATGGGGCTTCTCTTTTTTTGCCAAAGACTTTGCCGAATGCACAGGAATGTTTTCTCCAGCTACAGAAGCTACCTAATGCAATGTCTATATCTATGGCCTTCCTGCTCACAAAGCAGTCATAACCCCGTCCAAGGCTGACACAGTGATCTGGCTCAGGCAGGATCGTTAGCGAGGCATGATACTTTTGCCATTAAGCAAACAGCAATTCTTTCCTGGCCTCTGCCACTGAATGCCTCCATGCATTACGCTGTGCCCTATCAGTGTTGGAGGACTACATGAGCTCAGAAAACGTCATTGCGAGTGCGTTTTTTTTCGCCTTCTAATCTGCAATAACCTCAGGGATGGAGATGATACGGGGGACGTAGAAAGATTCTGGGGGGACTGCATGGTCACCTGTGCTGCTGAGCGCTGCTGAGTTCGCCACGCTGGCCAAACAGGAAATGAAATTCAAAAGTTCCCGAGGCTTTTCCTGTGTACCTGGCTAATGCATCTGAGTTCAAAGTGCTGTCCAGAGCGGTCACAATGGAGTACTCTGGGATAGCTCCTGGAGGCCAATAACATCGAATTGTGTCCACGCTACCCCAAATTTGACCTGGCAATGTCGATTTCAGCGCTAATCCCTTTGTTGGGGGAGGAGTACAGAAATCGATTTTAAGAGCCCTTTAAGTCAACAAAAATGGCTTCGTCGTGTGGACGGGTGCAGAGTTAAATCAATGTAACGCTGCAAAATTCCCCTCTATTCGGCATTGGTGAGGCCTCATCTGGAGTACTGTGTCCAGTTTTGGGCCCCATACTACAAGAAGGATGTGGAAAAATTGGAAAGATTCCAGCGGAGGGCAACAAAAATGATTAGGGGGCTGGAGCACATGACTTATGAGGAGAGGCTGAGGGAACTGGGATTGTTTAGTCTGCAGAAGATAAGAATGAGGAGGATTTGCTCCGTTGCTTTCAACTACCCGAAAAAGGGGTTCCAAAGAGGATGGATCTAGACTGTTCTCAGTGGTACCAGATGACAGAACACAGAGTAAAGATCTCAAGCTGCAGTGGGGGATTTTAGGAAAAACTTTTTCAGTAGGAGGGTGGTGAAGCACTGGAATGGGTCACTTAGGGAGGTAGTGGAATCTCCTTTCTTAGAGGTTTTTAAGGTCAGACTTGACAAAGTCTTGGCTGGGATGATTTAGTTGGGGATTAGGTCCTGCTTTGAGCAGGGGGTTGGACTAGATGACCTCCTGAGGTCCCTTCCAACTCTGATATTCTATGATAAGAGCAAAATTCAATAATCTTTCAGGATGCAAAATAAGGAACCAGTGCGGCTCCCTTTAAGAACTGGACATTTCCACTGAACGTACAAATACTCTTGAACAGGAAACTATTGCTATAATAATCTCATATATGACCACATTGTAGAGAACAATTTACAAGGTTGGGGGCCTCATGTCACATCTGGGAATGCAGATCAGCACTTAGATGCCCAAATAATTGCTTGTGATGCCTAAAAACTCATTTGAACATTCAGATTTAGAAAGGAGCATCCTAACTTAAGTGCCCAGGTTTGTAAACAGGGACCATGGCAGAGATACAGATTGCACACAAATGGCTGTAAATCACAAGTGTGAAACATTCTGACATCTTTGCAAAGCATGACTCTCCATCCTTAAACCTACCATTTTTCTTTTCTGATGGCATGAGGCATCAGGAGGAAGCGCAAACCATGAAGAGATGGTGCTTCTAACTTCTGCATGTGGACAGAATCCTCCGTCCATCCAGCCATCCATCCCTGGGAAGGGTTCTCCACCTCCACACCACTGTCAAACTCTTGCCCAGGAGCCTATTGAGAACCCTTCATGGATCTGAGACTGCAAGTGTGGAGATGGGAGGGGCCAGTGGAAGGAACACACCTGGCCTCTCCCTTGCAATAGGAATTCTGCTGAAAACAGGGAACCTGGTTTGATCCGCAAGGGCCCTTGAACTGGTATAGAGTCGCAGAGCTACTGTGTAAAATGATCCTGGCCTCTTGTATATCTTCTGAGGTCTGTGCAGATTTCAGGGGAATGGGGATCTGTTGGCTTTTCTGCTTCTTATTCAGGGATACAAACTCCACCCTCACTCTCAGAAGAATTTGGAGAAAACTGAGACACATCTTGGGAGTTTTCTCCCCCTGAGCTTTTTTGTGCTGTTTAACCCCAGAAGCAGACAATGTGGGCCCAGCATTTTTACTGGCAGTATCTAATCCACACTCCTTTCCTCCATGTCTGTCATAATTATCAGAGACACTGGTCAGGGGATTCTTAGGGGCAGATTCTGCTTGCTCAGGCAAGCATAGCATTAGGCAGTTTTCAGTATTTGTCAGTATCTTTTAATTTAAGAAAGTTGTATTCCCTTCCAAAGTCTGGAACGGCTCACTCTGAACTGTGCTAACCTTCTGGGGAAATGTACATTAAGAAGGGTTTTAAAGGAGCATACAGTGAAATCTGCACTAAGGACCATTTTCTAGCAGGCAGCCTCCCACACCAAGCAGCCTTTAAAACAGGGGTCTCAAACATGGCCCCCTGCCACATCTCACACCCTCCCCCACCCCAAGTCCCTGCTCTGAGCCCCCTGCCACACCCTGCCCTCAAACCCCTGCTGTAGCCCTCACCCCTCCTGCACCCCACATCCCAACTCCCTGCCCTGACCCCACTGCCGCACCCTGCACCCCGACCCCCTGCCATACCCTGCACACCTCCTGCACCCCAAACCACAACTCCCTGCCCTGAGCCCCCTGCCGTACCCTGCACACCTCCTCCACCACAACTCCCTGCCCTGAGCCCCCATCACAGCCCGCACCTCTCCTGCACCCCCTGAGGGCAGGGAGGGGGCAGAGCTGGGGTGAGGACTTCAGGGAAGGGGTTGGAATGGAGGCAGGGAAGGGGCAGGAAGAGGCAGGGCAGGGGTGGGGACTCATGGAAGCGATAGAGTGGGGGCGGGGCCGGGGGCAGGAAGGGGTGAGTGTCAGTGATGTGACCTTCGAGCCAAGGCACTAGTCCTCATGCAGCCTTCGTGGTCATTTGAGTTTGAGACCCCTGCTTTAAAATCATCCTCAAAGATGACACCATAATTTTACCTGACCTTTATCTAACAGCACTAGGCATGACTCTTCTGTTCTTTACCCCATTGGGGATTAGGAATAACTCCAGTGAAGATACTGGAGTAAGTAAAATGAGAACCGGGACTACAACCTCTACTAAAGCAGCAGAAATATGCTGGCCCTTTGGGTGATTATGTCATTATACAGGAAAAAACAACAACCCCTCCACAACAGGCAGAGTGAATGATTTCCACTGAGAGTTTCTGGTGCTATTGTAAACTCTGAAAGCAAAACTTGTGCAGTTTATAACATCCCGAGATAGGACCACACACCCATCATTCAGAATCTTCAGATTTTATACAAAGAAGGTTTAAAAGGAAAACGAAACATTATGGAAGCCCAAAAAGAGCATCCGGAGCCAGTCAATGTCTCGTTTCCTCATATTTAATGATCATTAAAAGTAACCAAGCTCCAGTTTTTCTCTTTTAACTTAATAAAAAAAAATAAAAATAGCCCTAATCTAAAACTTAGTAGTTGCCAGAGGTGAATTTTTATGGATGACTTATGTATAAATCTCTGAAAAAAGAGCTTTATAATGAAAGCGATAGCTCAACCTTAACTGCAGCACTGGGAACAGTGACACTATAATTAATGTATTATTTCAGTTGTGGGAGATACTGACAGTTGCTTTTTGCTCTTAAGAAGAAATGTATGGTGTGAGTGAGGAAGGAGTCATGGAAAAGAATTACACTGAAGGGGAACAGAAATCCTTGTAGCAAAGACATGTCCTTACAATCTCCCTCCCAAACCATATAAAACTCTGGCATTCACAGTGTTACCCCATGGTGTTATTTATACCTTTCCCCTCTATTAAATGGCAGTGACACACACTTGGAGAATATATTTTATGGCAGTGAGGGGCTTTTCGTTCTGTCTTTGTTCTATAATGATGAATGAAGTTAAATATTGTATAAGAATCAAAGTGGGAAAAGTGATTAATTGTATTTTGCTGATGAAATCAATGTACTTACGGGTTCAACGTCAAATGCGTAAAGCGCATACTCCCGATCAGGTGACACTTCATAACGAATGGCCTTTAAGGAGACCTAAAAAGATAATCAGATGTTAAAATACAAGTGATTTTGTAGTTCTAAAGCCTCATATGTCAAACTATTTTCATGCTCGTCATGGGGGGAGGGAAGGAAGTATTGTCTGACTTCATTTTTTTAGAAGACACTTGTAAATCCTACCTTGTCTTGATAAAAAAGTGAACAGCTTATACACCGCTGTGCATGTCCCCTTACACCTGCACACCCCATGGAGACTCAGCACCATGTCTCACTCACGTGTTCTTCTCCCCTACTCATTTCCTTCCCTCACATTAACGTCCATCTACAGCGCCACATACGTGTAGTCCTATGCAAAAAGCTGATGGGGTGGGAACTAGGTGCGAATGCATGTCAGCATGGGAACAGAAAACACAGGATAGTAAAAACTGGAGAGGACTCCGTTCTTCTCTTCCCCTCAGTGGCTGAGCCTGTGTTGTTGTCTTCTCCTCAGTGTGTAAGCTCCTGAGGCAGTAACCCCTGCATCTTCTATACCTGGGACATTCCCAACACACTGCATAAAAGCTACCGTGTGACTTGGGCTGTGCCTGCCCCATGGAGTAAGAACCCCTCTTGCATGCCTGTGCAGACTATCTTGGGCCTGACAGCACAGGAGTAAATGGGCCTACTTATTTGTTTACTTCTTCCTGTAGCTGAAGGGCAGGAAGTGAATGAGAAGCAATGGGACATGGGAGAAGCCTTGGTTCCACCCAATTCTCCCCAGTCACTGGCCGAGGTATTTGAGCCACCAAATAGGGGTGGGAGAATAGTAAATCAGTGCTGGTACAGGCCAGCCATAAAGCACTACCATCACTCACCCCCTAGAGAAAGCAAGGCAGAATCAGGGTAGGGATTGTTCCTCACAGGGCTGTCTTAGTCACCATGTCTCCCAAGATTGGTTCTGGGGCGATGCAGTTTATGCATCAGCCTTTCCTGAGGGCTGTGCCTAAAATTAGCCCTTGCATTACCATTAATATACAGCCGCTCCAGATACTTGTCTGGCGATGTTTCTTCCCTCCTCTGCTTCTAATTTGTCTAGTGCAGATGTCTCTTCCCCTTTCCTCTGTGGTTTTAATATGCAGCGTCAGCTCCAACACTGCCAAGGCCAAAGAGAGGTCACTCTAATATGCTTTTCATCCTCTTGTTTTTAAATCCTTTTTTTCCACATAACAAATTGGACGGAATTTTTTGAGAGATTACCAAGAAACACAATGAAGTAGGATCTTGGACATAGTGCAAGCAGACAGTATCACACAAAGAAGTCCTTCACAAGGTCAGTGAGCAGGTTCGAGTGCATTAAGAATCAGACAAGCTATCCAAAGGCAGAGGGCAGTGAGCAGTGAAAGCGGTTTAGACTGGAGGGGTGCCTGTAGGAGTGTGCCAGGCAGCACTGTCAGCATGAAGACAGATTTTGTTTGCTGATATATTAATAATGTGAAGGAAGGAATCTGTGCCAAGACAAAGAAAGTTGCTCTGACACAAGACTAGGATAAAAGAAGTGGGTGGATGGGATTGAAGGAATAAGTCAATGTAAATAAGATGAATAATAAAATCCATGACAAACTAGGCAGTCTAGAAGCATAGGCAGATACGATGCTTATACCGTACAGTTTAAAGTAGGGAGGCAAAGGAAAAACCACCAAAAATGAGATGTTCCTTCAGCGGCTATATGATAAAAAAGCACATGAGAAAAGGCTCTTCCCCAAAGAATAGATCTAAAACCTCCAGCCCAGGGCACGAAGAGCAGTAAAGAGAAAGTGAATACAGCTCTGCAGTTTTTGGAGACAGGGGCCCAATGTAACAGAGAGGAAGATCTTCTAGCACCAAACAGAGGAGGACACATTCAGAATATTGCACACAACAACTCTTGATGGTAAGGTAAGTCATAGCGTTATTGTAACATCTGAATAAGTTAGAGCAGAGGTTCTGTAGCAGGTCCATGGACTGCCATCAATTGGGCTGGAGAACCCACGTTGGTGATCTGCAGAATTAAATATTTTTTTGGGGGAAAACAAAGTAGTAGGGGGCTGGGGAGTTGCAAGGAGGGCTAGTCTGCAGACTATCTTTCTTTCATGGTATGGCCAAAAACTAAGAACCAATGGAATAAAGAGCAGACAGTGAAAGGCTATTTGAAGCCATAGAAAATAAAACTCTCATGAATTCAGCTAAGAAAAGTCAGCTATTAAAGGAAATTGTCAATTCCTCTACACAGAGCACAGCTGATGCGCTCCGTGGGAAAAGCAGCATAGAGCAGTTATAGAAACAATTGTTGTATATACAGTTGGCAGAAAGTTTTCAACAGAGAAAGCCTGCTGGTCTAAAGCATGGTGCTGTCATGCAGAGAATGGATGAAAACGAGACTCAGTCTGTTCACGGGCTGATGGTGCTTTTAGGCCATATTAGAGGGAGCATATACTGTGTGACAGTGCTCCGCACGGATTCGTAAGGCACAATGGATAGGTTCTGGAGAAACTTCCATTCAACAGTCATTGCCAGGGAAGAGAGGCACCTCCGCATGTGGCCTTTGAGACCGGTGGGAAATGAATAGGGAAAAAGAACATGGGGGTTTCCTAGGAGGAAAGTATGAATATTTGCTGTATTATAGAGCTGAACTACTAAACAAAGAAATAGCTGGATGACTATGGGCTTTCTTGCAAGCTGAAAATATGAAAACCACGACCAGACCCTTATTTCACAGATCTAAAATATACATCAGGACACAAGTGGTATGTGCTTGAAGGCAGATGTGGTTGATTTATTCTCCCCTTTTTAGCTTCCTGACATGAATTTCTGTGGTTCAACAGAATGTGCATGTCTTTGTAAAGGTGCCAGGGAATCAGTCATTGATGTAATTAGCTATGCAGCGTCTGCTTGTGGACAAAGTAATGGTAAAACAGCACAGCCTCGGAGGCATAGCACGATGTGAAGGTAAAATGAAAACATGTGACCTTTAAAGCTGGATATAGCACAATGATAAAAAGCTTGAAGACAGTACTTCAGTATTACTTTTAGACAGATCTCTTAGGCATAGTTAAAACATTGACACTGCTAGAACTAAGTATGAGGAAAATGAGATTACTGCAGCGTGAAGTCAATATGAAATGTGGTTTTAGTATTTTCCTGAAGCCAAACAGGTTTCCGAACAAGGCTTTCTTGTGGATTGTTTTTTGTTGCTGTTGTTGTTTTTTTCTTTTGTTTTGGGTTTTTTGGGGGGTGGGGTGAGGGGAGGGTTGGGTGGCAAAATTCAGTCCACAATGTCCAGAGCTCTTTTTAACAGCTGTTGGACAATTATGTTAAATCTATCTAAGCTTTTGTTCTGCTTTTGTGACCAGACATATTTCTGCGATCTTGGAAGAAGAACCTTTGACTGTACCAAAACTTGGAGGAACAAAAGTTTGCTGTTGAAGGGCAGTGGATTCTTTGACAGTGCTTTGCATCATTCCAACCCTGCAGAGCAAGCAAAAAAGCAGCTCTACCAGCCATGTGGGGATTCCCCTGCATATGGGAATGCAATTGTTGGCTGGCAAAATGGCCTCTTGATGGATGTTTCCAGTCAGTGCAACTTAGAGCAAAATGGCTTAGCATTGGGAGCATGGTGTATATGGGTAAGAGAAGGCCCAATCCCTCCAATATAGGGAGGCAAAGTTAGGTAATAAACACTTAGCTTTGAGGCAGCAGGCTTTCACGGAATCATAGAATCATAGAATATCAGGGTTGGAAGGGACCTCAGGAGGTCATCTATGTCCAACTCCTGCTCAAAGCAGGACCATCCCCAACTAAATCATCCCAGCCGGGTTTTGTCAAGCCTGAGTCTCTTGTTAACAAGCACCCGACACACATGTAAAAGAGAGATTTCCTACCAACGTCCCGTGAGGAGATAATTCCCCTATCCCCGTCTCCGCTAGGTTCATCCACCCTACTCTACATTGATAAAACGCTGTGCTTTTCACCCTACACCTTCCATACCACCTTCGCATAAAAACCTCCCCGACTTGTCAATCTTGAGGACTCATAATTATCTCCCATTGTTCTGTCATATCTAACGTGTCACCCTCGAGCAAACAGTCCTGATCCTATCCTACTTTGGAAGACTACCTATTTCACAGCTCGTGTTGACAAGTGCAGTGACCACATGTTCCGCTCCAGTCATTGCTATCAGTCTTGTAGAGACTAAAACAATCCCAGTTCCCTCAGCCACTCCTCATAAGTCATGTGCTCCAGCCCCCTAATAATTTTTGTTGCCCTCCACTGGATTCTTTCCAATTTTTCCACATCCTTCTTGTAGTGTGGGGCCCAAAACTGGACACAGTACTCCAGATGAGGCCTCACCAATGTTGAATAGAGAGGAATGATCACATCCCTCAATCTGCTGGCAATGCCCCAACTTATAGAGCCCAAAATGCCATTAGCCTTCTTGGCAACAAGGGCACACTGTTGACTCATATCCAGCGTCTTGTCCAACCTCTGCATCCTTTTCTGTTTTCTGTTACATAGTCTTTTCTGAAGGGATTCGGGTGCAGCAAAAGGGAGAAATTCTACATATCTGGTTGCATTAACAGAGGACTCAGGCATCTGCGCAGAGAATCAGACCCTCAGCGATATCCCCCAAGCCACCTTGCTTTCTGCCTTCCAAGGGAACTTCATCTAGAGAATTGCTGCTGTCTCTCTTCATCCTTGCCTGGCCTCAAAAATTCATCAGGAGGGGATGAATGACTAGAAGAGTTAATCCTATCAGGGCTATATCTCCAGAAGGGTTTTCACAACATCAGAGAAGGAGGGAATATACCACTGATATTCAGCTCTGCTCTCTCCAATATAGTACTGGGTTTTGAGGTCTTCTGCACCTTTCACTACAGCCTGGATAGGTATTTATATCATGTTCCTGACTGAGGTGTTTAAATGCCTCTGGTGTCCCCTTGATGGATACAATTATGTGGGAATGATCTGAACCAGAGTGCACTATAGAGATGAGATAGGCCGAACAGGTCGTCCAAAGTGATAGGGATCTCTTGTCTATAGTGGAGTGGTGTATGATATTAATTTGCAGTATTAGCTTCTCATCCAGAATGTTTTCAGCTCAAATGCATGAGCATTAATTTTAGAAAGACAATGAGGCTCATCTTTCATTACTAGTGTAAATACAAGAATACTTTTTATGACAGGCAATTGGCTTTTACTAACTTGATCTATTCATTTTTACAGCAAATGTTGGTAATAGTCTGGTATTTAACATGTTAGTTTCGTCATCACTCTGTGTTCATTTGGTATATGATTTACTGTTACAAAACTTTTTCATTATCTTCTGCATAGATACAATTCTGTCTTACGTGTCAATCAGTTCTCTCAACTTACTACAGGAACCCCTTACTAACACCTTATTCCAATAATCCATTCAATTTTTCCATGTAACCCAACATGCAGTAATCCCATTACATTGCTCTAGATGTTTTAAACAAAATTTCTTTTTATGATTTCATTACAGTTCAAAGGAAATCAGCATCTCCCAAGTGTTTGAAGAAATACTTGTGCTCTCTGTGTGTGGGCAGGCAGGCGGGTGGAGGAGGGAAGAGGAGAAATAAGTCCTAGCAGTGTAAAGCAAATTATAAATACATAATACAATGTTCCGTAAAGTAACTGTGTAAAAGCCTAAGGTATTTTTCTTTCAGTGGCATATGATATGCAAGGTTTGCTTCAAATACATGTAGTAGAGAGTTTTCTGCACACAGAAGAAAACTGAGCTTCTGGCTTAACAAAGAAAGCACAGAATCCATTTCACATTATCTGTAGTTGCTTAGTCCATAATATTCTGCTTGGCAATACATGAAGTTGAAAATTAAATGTCATTTTCTACTTTATTGACCTGAATGCAAGAAAACTGTGAAATTATCCTGCTTATTACAGAAGATACTTACGATTTTTTTGTTTTCTATTAATACCATTGAATTGTTTGTTTCAACATTCCGCAGGATCACAGAGCCATTCTGGTTTCTGTAAATTAATTCTTTATCTGCAGGAAAAAGAAAAAAGAACATAAAGGAAATTGGACAGATTTTAGCCAGTGAAGTTGCTTATTTACATAGAACTACTATGGATTTGTGCTAAAAAGAACTGCTGTTTTCTATTCTAATTATTGTTCTTATACCAGACTTATTCTAATCTATTCTCTATAGGTTCTAAAAACCTGCTCATGACTGTTGTCTCTGAGTTCCTTCCAGAAGTGCACTAAGTAACATTACTAACATCTGTGATATTTTCGTTCTCTCATTCTCTCTCCGGGGGAGAAGTGTGTGCAGGACAGTGTTTTCGTTCAGATTTTTTAAATTATATACACATACACATGTGCAGAGCAAGAGGGAGAGCACTGTAGGTTTATCTTACAGAAAGCCAGGTCAAAGCAATGACAGGAAGGTGATGAGGTTTGCGAAGGTCCTTTAGATGAGGATTGGGCTCAATCAGTACTTTGATGGGAGAACACTGAGAAAAAATCATGGCACTGCACAAAGGGGTGTTTGAAGGTGGATCTCTTCTCTAGAGTCAGTAATGTCCTTGCACTCCAGAAGAGCCTGCTGCTGAAGACAGTGCCTTTCAAATAAAACCTAAAACTGAGGTCCTGACCACTTTGTCATTAAAAGATCACATGACATTTTCAGACCTAGCTGAATTAAGAACTTGAGCTATTAAATTTTAGCTGCTTAAATTCCCCCTTCTAGTTCCAATTAGGGAAGCAATTCTTCATTTCCTGTCTTAAAATGCCACACACCTGCCTCCACAGGTGAGAAAATGAATTGGGCCAGCAGTGAGTGGGACAGTCCTAGTTGAATGGAGAGGAGAATACATGCTGAGGGGATGCAGAGGTGCCTCTCCCCTTCAGAGTTTCTAGCCACTCATTGATTAGCTTGGGGAGGAAGGGAGCTGATTGTTCTCTCACCTTCTCCTTTCATTAATTTAAACCTTAGCCTGAGCCAAGTGGACCCTCTTTTTGTTTTGGATGCAGCTGCATTTAAGATATTTCAGCCCAATGTGATCAGGTAGTCTCATGAGAATTCTACCAGCTTGGGGCAAAATCTTATGAGAACAGCTCACAATATCCCAAGACTGTCAAATCCAAACCTGAATCTAAACTCTAGCCTTATTCTGGCCTCAAATTTTAACCTAAATCTAATCCAAATCCAAAAGCCATCTGCTCTATGCACCTCTATTCTGGATAGAAGGTATTGTTTAACTGTACAACATTAGTAGTACAAGTAACATTGCTTAGTATATTTCTATATTTGCATGCAACCCATCACCTCTATTTGAATAAAATACCATTGCGATATAACTGGTACAGTGTAGAAGATGAGAAGTCTCATAAGACTTCTTATGACCCATTTACAGGTGTTAAAGTAGAAAAAATTCATCTCTTATCAGTCCATGAATCCCCATCAGCTGCCTATAGGACAAACATGTACCCCAGCTATTTTCATCATCAATACCACAATAAAAAAGAATTGAAAAGGTGCAAGATTCATAAAAGATAAACTAGGGCTGTGACATCTTATTTATAGACTTGTATGCTTTGCTTTACATTGCCTTAGTTTACTCATTTTGTATTGTCAAGTATAATTTCCACAAATCTCTGTTGCACACACTTGAAATATATTTTTCTTGTTGGGGCTGACATAAAAGGGGGTATCAACAGTCTAACATGGATAGCTTTTCCATATTGGTAAATGCCTAAGTAATGGGCATATGCAGCTCGTAGGGTTCCCCTTAAATCAATGGGATTCCATCCACTGACTTCACTGGAACTTGCACAAGGTGATAGGTGCTATAGTAGAACCTAGGAAAGACAGCTGTGCGGAAGTCTGCCCTGTATGGAATCCATGGCAGCTATGTGTATGCACCCCAGGCCTCAGCTTCTTCTAAGGGATACAACTGATAATAAATGAAAATTTAACAGTGCAATTCTTTCCAAATTCTTGATAATTATTTTTTAAAAAAACCAGTAGTCTCATGTTTCATTGTCACAGGCATTTGGAAAACAGTGGTAACTATTCAGACAGATCTCAGAGGGGTAGCCATGTTAGTCTGAATCTGTAAAAAGCAACAGAGAGTCCTGTGACACCTTTAAGACTAACAGATGTATTGGAGCATAAGCTTTCATCTGACAAAGTGGGTATACACCCACGAAAGCTTATGCTCCAATACACTTGTTAGTCTTAAAGGTGCCACAGGACTCTCTGTTGCTTTATTAAGAAGATTGGGTATTTAGTCACACAGATATTAGCCAACGTGTTATGTAAGAAACATGTGAGATCTTCCAATTATATATTATATTCAATATACAACAGGCCAACTTTAAGTATGGTTAGATACTCTATTCAAAGTATTAGGATATTTTCTAATTAAGTAAATTGGTTATTAAAGCTTGATCCCCAACTGGAAGCTTGACTCAGAGACTTTAAGGTCAGAAGGGACCATCATGATCATTTAGTCTGACCTCCTGCATATTGCAGGCCACAGAAGCTCACCCATCCACTGCACTCATAAATCTGTAATATCCATTTGAGTTACTGAAGTCTTCAAATCATGGTTTAAAGACTTCAATTTACAGAGAATTCACCATTTACATTAGTTTAAATCTGCAAGTGACCGGTGCCCCATGCTGCAGAGGAAGTGAAAAACCCGCAGGGTCTTTGCCAATCTGATCAGGAGAAAATTCCTTTCCAACCCCAAATATGGCAAGCAGTTAGACCCTGGGCATGTGGGCAAGACCCACCAGTCAGACACCTGGGAAAGAATTCTCTGTAGGAACTCAGAGCACTCTCTATCTAGTGTCCCATCACCGGCCACTGGAGACATTTGCTGCTAGCTGTCGCAGATCGGCTACATGCCATTGTAGACAGTCTCATCATACCATTCCCTCCATAAACTTATCAAGCTCAGTCTTGAAGCCATTTAGCTGTTTTGCCCCCACTGCTCCCCTGGGAAGGCTGTTCCAGGACCTGAGTCCCCTTGAACACATAGGTGAAGTCTATTAAATCAAATGGGTCTGTAGGTTTATTAATAATTAGTACTTATTTCTCAGACCATAACACAAACTGACAAGAATTATATTGCTCCCCCTAATGAAATCTCTACTAAACTTTTATTATTCCTTTTTTCCCTGGTTACACTTATCCTAATGAAAACAAAATGCTTTAATGAACTGTAAATCTTCACAGTTACTATGTAAATGCTATTCCATAGCTGGAAGTAAGTGATAAAAAATTTTTTCCTAAAAGTTTAACAAGCTTAAAATCTTGTGTTAATCGCTTCTATGTGTTTCTAGCACTACTAAAACACTTTTTAAAAAGAGAAAAACAGCATTCATTTGTCACGGCTCTATATCTTGCTATTATATTCAAAACAGGTCATTGATAAAGGGTCCGATTTAATGAACAGAAAATTGGTTTGCTTAAAGGAAGAATAAATTGATCCACACTGTATTCCAGGCAAAACACAATAAGGTTTAGCTAGTCTTCTAGTCATGTTATCTTAGTCATCAAACAAATCAGTGAATAATATGCCCAGGCTTTTGTTTTGAAATGTGTGATTTGTTCCGGTAAAAGACTATTCATTTTAATGGGACGTACCTCAATCAAAGACAAAAGCAACACAGCAATCTTTGTCTCTAATGAATTCTGCCCAGCGAGCTGATGAGGATTTGCAGCCTGATTAATAGCTGTCACTACAGTTGATAAAGATCATCACTGAATCTCATTGTTTATATCTGCCTTTCGGTGTGGCTGCTATTCAGTGTAAATATTGCTGAAAATTGTAATTTTTAGGCATAATGTTGTTTATTCCACTATATAATGGATTTCTTGAACAGCAGAGTTAGAACATAAGAATGGCCATAGGGGGTCAGACCAATGGTCCATCTAGTCCAGTATCCTGTCTTCCAACCAGTGCCAGATGCTTCAGAGGGAATGAACGGAACAGGGCAATTTCGAGTGATTCTTCCCCTGTCAGCCAGTTTCAGCTTCTGGCAGTCGGAAGTTTAGGTCATTCCAATTACTCCTTCCCCTCTTCCAACTTTCAGGAAACTGAGGGCAGGTCTACACTACGGAGGAAAATCGATCTAAGATACGCAACTTCAGCAAGTATCTTAGATCGAATTACCTACCGTCCTCACGGTGCGGGATCGACATCCGCAGCTCCCCATGTCGACTCCGCTACCACCATTCGGGTTGGTGGAGTTCCGGGATCGATAGGAGCTCATTCGGGGATCGATATATCGCGTTTAGATGAGACATGATATATCGATCCCCAAGAAATCGATTGCTACCCGCTGATACGGTGGGTAGTGAAGACATAGCCTGACTGTTTGAAAGAATTTATAAAAAAAAAATTCACATTTCTCAATTATTGATGATGACAAAAGTGCTCAGAAATAACCTTACGGGTTGACCCTACATAGTACAAGTGTGAAGTACTGAGAGTATTGGCGTAAGGTAAAAAGTAAAATGACATGAAGACCAGACAATCCCACAGAACCCAATTCTGCATCAGTGAGTGTGGCGGGAAGCAGGAATTAAGCTTAGCAGCAGGCTGAAGTCCCTGCCTCCTCAGATAGAGCTATCTTCTGCCCATACCCTGCCTCTTTTATTCACCCTCTACACTTGAAAATAAGGGAAAGGGCACACACAGGACTTCAGATGTTCCGCTACCCAGTCCAGATGGATTGTGCATAACCTTACATTAAGCTTCTACTTGTTGGACACAGTAGGGGCCAGATCCTGCTGCAGTAAAGTCAATAGTCAAACTTCCATTGATTTCAATGGAGCAAGATTGGGTCCTATACAAGGACTTGGAGTAAAATTTTCAAAAGGGCCTTAAACCAGATTATCAAAGGTATTTAGAGGCCTACAGGTACAGATAGGCACCCACTAGGATTTCTAAAAGCACCTGTCCTGCTGAATTTAATTTATTTCAAGGGAATTTAGGTGCCTAAGTTGCTTAGACACTTAACTGCCACTGAAATCAACAGACAGTTTCAAACAATTGAATTCAATCTCCTAAGTGCCTATGTCTCTTTCAAAAATGGGACTTAGGTGAGAATTTTGCTGTTGAAGGCTCAATGTCTACAATGCAGAACTTGCCTTTATTGAAATACAACAGGCCACAACTAAATTGGCTTCCTTCCTTAAAAGGGAAATTTCACAGTAACTCACCTCCTCTTCTGAAGGCTTTTTATCTGCATGGATAGGATTTTTTTTTTAAACTTACTGATGCTGTAAATTATTAAACCTTCTCATGCATTGTCCTAAATCTAAGAATTCTATATAGACCTGCTTCACTGTGCATAAGAGGAACAAGTGAATCTCTAATGCACCATCATTACCTCTCCTAGATTGAACAAACATATAGGACAGATTTTGCTAATCTTACACCTGCATGTAGTCCCACTGAATCCATGGAACTCCTTGCGTGAGTAAAAAGAGTCGGGCCTTGCCTACAATGGGAAGGTTTTGCTGGTATAGTAATACCGGTATAGTTAAAGTGGCAAGACCAACTAGTGTGGATGAAGTTATATTGGTATACAAGTGCTTATACTAGTATAGCTTAAATTGGTTCCTCTCACCAGTTGAAGCTATACTAGTATGAGTACAGTTATATCAGTGAAACTGCATCTACTCTGGGGCTTTTACTGGTAAAGCTTTCTTGGTTAAAAAAATAAAATAAAAAAATCAGACCCCTAACTGACATGTGTTACCCATCAGCTCTGTGTTCTTGGGGAACCAGGGTGCAGTACCCAGCCTGTCTGACTCACGAAAGACCTTTACCCCCCTCCCTAGCCTCTGTTTGAACCAAAGCTGATCAGAAGAAAGACTTACCATTGCTCAGGTAAGTGCTCTGATGCCTGGATCCAAAATCTGCATCAGTTCCATTGGGACTTCATCTTCTCCTGACTGATCGTGCTGGGGGCTCTGCCTGTCTCCAGCACTACAGACCCTCAGCTACCACCACCACCACCTGGGAACCTGGATCGATTCAAGTTTCACGGAGTGGTGAGAACCCAACTCTCTTTCTCTCTCTAGGTACAGCCTTCTGACTCTGACCTATGTGATCAGTTATAATGTTCTAAACCTGGCTTTTGTAATCAAATTTAAGTTAGATTTAATATTATTACTGTTCTGTTTGGCTCCCCTTGTATGGTTATACCTGGCAATAAATAACTTTCATGGTAAGCTGGTTGCTTCTCTCTCTCTCTCTCTCCAGCAATGCTCTTCATACCTAAGCTAATGATCCCTGCAGTGCTCAAAAAACTTGTGGGGTTTGCTCATCAAGTAGGTTACCATCAAAACAATTGTAACGTGAAAGTGGGGATAGAGAAGTGCTGAACCTGGGGCATATGAGGGTGATAGCTTGGAGGTGCTGTTTGACTTGGCCTGCTGAGTCCAGGGACATATAAGGGGTCAGCTTGGGAGTGCTGATTAACCTGGTCTTCTCAGACGTGCTCTGTTAATGTGTGTTTGTGTGCATCCGTTTGATTCTGGGGCTGGAAGAACCCAGCCCTGGGGAACCTAGGTCCTGCAGGATAGCTCCATTGGTAGGGAACTTGCAGCAGGGAGAAGAAGAGCACAAGTGACACAAGCAGTACATTGATAGTATTACAGAATCCCCAACCCCCAGAAGAGTAACCCTAATAATTGAGCATACCCCAAAGTAATGGGCAAATCTGGTGACACATGGCTACACTGGTAAAACTTAAGTGTAGACAAGGCCCAGGATTTGGCCCTTGATTAAAAAAATAAACAGAGTGAGCTGTATACAAATGGAGAGCAATGTATATATTCTTGAACAACCACCACAACCAACACCAAAGGCTTAAATTAATATCATTTTAGGGACTGCGTGCACCTAAGTGAATGTTTTATGGGGATACCAATTGACTGGATGGACTTATATCAGTTAATGATTTGTTCTTCCAGAGCCCCCCTTCAAATCATCTGCCAAAAGTTCCTGTCTGCAAAAAGAGTGTCTACTGAGAATCATTTAACACCTTTTAACTCATTACACAGTTTATTATGGACTTCTGCCAGCTTACAAGGCCCAATATTCTGTGCCCTTTTTAGCCACCAGCCAGAACAATTCCGCAGAAGAACACAATGAGAAATGCAGAGAAGCTAATGAAAGAAATCATTATGCCAACAAAATGTAATGTATGTTTTACAAGGCAATAGTTAAAAGGACATCTGTGCTTCTAAATGCCCTTTGGACATAACCAAGCACACCCAGAGGTCACACGCAATCTAAACGATGACACTCTCTGATTACATTTACTTTTTATGACAACCATACTAAATGGGCATCAATATTTCTTTGAAATTAAGTGGATTTTAACTTCAAACCTGAAAGAGTTGTGGGTAACCAATACATGATATCATTTGTCAGCGACAGTTTGTGTGTGTGTGTATGTGTGTATGAGAAAGAGAGAGAATGGTTACCCAGGACTCTGTCAGCTCTCTACTCTATTGCAGCACATCCTGCTTCCTCTCCACTAGTGTGAACCAATACAACACACAGAGCTCCCACTTAAAGGGGTAGTACACTGTACTGTGGCCCAAATTTTCATAAGTAAGTAGTGATTTTGGGTGCCTTCATTTTCAGAATTCCAACACATCCTAAAGAGGCCTTAATTTAAAAAAATGCTGAGCTCTGGGTGTCTGCGAATCAGATCTGATGTCTCAAGTTGGGCAC
Source organism: Chelonoidis abingdonii (assembly GCF_003597395.2). Classification (NCBI taxonomy): domain Eukaryota; kingdom Metazoa; phylum Chordata; order Testudines; family Testudinidae; genus Chelonoidis; species Chelonoidis abingdonii. Next base: position 19,520,679 of record NC_133770.1, on the reverse strand, counting down.
CCAAATAACTGACCTCTGTTGAAATATTGTGCTTGTACCACCATTCCATCAATATTAAACTGGTACAGTAATAACATCCAATATTATAGCTCAGAGATCGTAACACAAGATGCATGAGAGACTGATAATCTTTTGAGAAGAATTATCTTATTACATTATTTGTCTCAAGAGAGCATAACTATTTGTTCAATGATACAGAGCAATAAGAATTTCATCCAGATAAATACAAAATAATGTAGCCTTTTGCTACCTTTTCAAACTTCAGCAAACACAGCAAATGATCGAAAGACATAAAAACAGAAATTCTAAAATTGTCATGTACCAACTTTTCAGACGTTACAGTGAAAAACCAGAAGGTCACATTAGAACTGTTAGGACATGTTCAGTCTGTGGCAGAGAATACTCTAAATAGCAGTCTAATCAAAAATCACCCAAAGAAAAAATGACATCTCAAGACAATAACAATTAGACAAGGTCAATAGAGTAGGCTGTAGATTGCCCTATGAGAGCAGCTTGACTCAGCTTTCTCAGGGCTGAAGTTATTCTGGAGTAGGCAATGTAACCTGCTGTGATTTAGTTGTTCACTGGGCATACCTAATGTTGTTGGACCATCGGAAGAAGATAAGGTATTTTGTGTTATTTCCCACCATTGCAGCTCACATGAAGGAGCACATTTGCAACAGATCCCATTTCCACTAATGTTAGCCATATTAACTAGCTGATACTTAATATTTGATAGACTTACAGAATTCTCTCAATGAATCCACTGAGCTTCACAGGAAGTGAAAATACTGTATCAAATTCTAACTGGAACTGGTTTTCCAATAGGAAGAATGTAATTACTTGAGTTGGAATTGAGCCAAGACACCAAGATTAACATCCGTTCTCTTCCTGATAGGTGCCATAGTATCTTTAATGACCACAGGCAGTCAGGACCTTGGGTTTATATTGCATCTGAATTCCTGCAGTGCAGTGACCCCTAATATCCAGATGCTGGGGGAAAGGGAGGTGTGGCTCAGCGCTATGGCAGCAGGAAGGTTCCATCTGCTGAACCCCCACTGCCAATTCCTACCCCTACCTGGGACTTCCCTGATGTTGTCCCAGTCAAGCGTTAATCAGGCTTACCTGGTTAGCATTTACAATCAAACAAGCTAACTGCCAGCATGTAGGACTGTAAGATAGTGTTTGAGACACAGACTGTATTAATATTCATTGGGAATTAATAAATGACTCACACAATGGAATTGAATGAGAGAAAAATATTTTACTTCCCTCTTTCCCATTGAAATTTCTATTTATGTTATTTTCAGGCTCAAATCCTGCCACACTGCCTTAACAGACACAGGGACCCCAGAAGCAGTGCAGTTACCATCCATTGGGGGAAGGTGGGATTCAGAAATCTCATACACAGGGTACCAAGGTCCTTGCACCTCAGTGCATAGAAGGCTTGGGGACAGGATGAGGAAAAGGGACAGGACGGAGGCAGTAAACCCAAGGCTACACAGATCCAGTAGCCATTCACAACACCACAGTGGGGGATGCAACTTTCCAAGGGATCACTGTAGACTCTGTGCATTGTGGGAGAGTATTTAATGCCCCGTGGGAGGAATTGCATTTCTGCTCTTATGCTAAAGAATAACATTTTATTGTCACAACAGCAGTAGAACCTGCAAACTTTGTACCTAAAAATGCTGCGTGTGGCATAGCAATGGGGTGTCTGACTGAAGTACACATTTGTATTCACTAGGTAACTAGGTCCTCTCTCAACAAACCACTGAGGTGATAAAGCAGTCTGCAAGCACTGAGTGTGCAATAGGCTTACAGATTAAAAACAGCCAGTCATCCACCCAAACAATTCACCTGGACATCTGAACACGCACACATGGAATGTAAATTGTGGGGGCTTGGGAGTTCCAGTCAAAACTATGTTTTCTGAGTGATGGGAAATAGCAAGTACGACAGGCTGAGGTGAAGAGGCTGCTCTGTCTGTGACCAGCGCACGCAATAATGCCCTACCAAAGGGCCCAATCCTGCAAGGCACAGAGCAATCACAGCTCCCACTGACTGATTTTGAGAGCGGGGGATTAGATTGTGAGAAAACAAGGCTTGAATGAGGCAAAGTACAAAAAAGAGGAAATTTAAAGCAACAGAAAAAGGAACTAGAGGAAGTCTGGTGGGAGACAAACACAACAGAGAAGATGAATAGAAATGCAACGAGTGGGAAGAGAACGGCCAAGAACAGGATGGTGGAGAAGTACTAGCATAGCCAAGCTTAGAAAGTAATATTGATTTTATTCTGCATTCATGATATGAGAAGCTGTAATTTTTTAATATATTAGAGTGTAGGTCTGGTTCTGGCTTAATTACTCACTTTGGGTAGTACCTCGCTTGCTGCAATCAATGGGATAACTTGCAATAGTAACTCAGTGCAAAGGAGGCAGAGCTGACTCATCAGAGTTTCTCTGAGGGGCGGGCATTGTGTGTTCCTCAGTATAGCACCAAGGATTCAGATGATGCAAAACAAGAAATAACACAGTACATGCTCACTAAGCCCTGCGCTGCTAAAATGCTTGCTTTGTAATCCACAAAAACAAAAACTGCAGCTCACCCTCAAATGTGGGTAAAGCTGGAACAGCAGAGTGCTCCAATGAAGCCTTATAAAATTAAGATCTCATTTTTACCAGCCATGCTTCAGTGTGTCTTTCAATCTTGTATGAAGTGTAGTCACAAACCATTACAATTAAACTCCCAAATTGCTGGTGAATCCACAACCCAATGCACACCCCAAGCACCTTGGTTAAAGGCTGGGAAAAAAACAATGAGGAAAAGGAGAGCAATCCTCCCATCTACCCAGTCTTTGGGGTGGCACCAAAGCTGCTCTGCAGTGGGGGATGAGGAAATAAGAGAACCTATGTACCAGGGGACTTCTAGCTCCCAGCCTAGGCACACCCTTGAGACACCCACATTTTTACCGTCCTCACCCATGAGTATTGCTACAGAACCTGTCCAATGGAGCTGGCCTCCATGGCACACAGAGGTGCGCCCACTCATGCAGCTCTATAGGAACACCATTCTCCAGACTCAACTCAGCTCCGCTTTCCATCAACAAGCACTTTTCTTTGAGGACTGTTACTCAGCAGTTCAGAAATAAGCTACCGTTTAATATACTCCCAGACACTGCTGTAAGGAAGCAGCTAGGAACAGGGAACAGCTTGCCTATAACAACAGGAGTACAGCCATTAATTCCAAGAGGAAACTCATTTTTATCTTTCTGGCATTATGGGTCATTATCGTTTTACTGCCTTTAGCACCTTCAGCATGAAGAGCTAAGACAAAAACTTTTCTAAATAGGTGATTTACTGTAATTTAGCTAACTGCTGAATATCATACTGCATTGGTACATTAAGTAAGCACAACATGACAGAGGGTGCTTTATTATGCAAGAAGCAGTTTTAATCATTCATCACTTCAGCGCAGCCCATACCCACTACAACAATCTGATGCTTTTTCCGTGGCAGCATTCAAGTAAAACACAATTCTATCCCAGGCAAATTAAAGGTGAAAAGATTCCCCCCACCTACATGCATCTAGCAGCCCTTTAAATTTACATGGCCAGGGTTAAAAGACAGGCTGAGGCCTCCTAGAAAAAAAATATATAAATCAGATACAAAATTCTCTTTATATCTTTTGTCTGATCCCAAATCCTGGAAAATCCAAGTTAGAAAAAGATTAGTTTGTCCAGATACAGAGAAGAGCTGGGCCCCAATCCAAGTCTTAAACCCAAAATCTGATGAGGCGGAGTTCCGGATTAAGAACCAGATTCTGCAGCTAGCTCTAAGGGTCTGAACCAACCCCTTAGGTCAGAACAGCCCTGGTTTGGATGGGGAGCCCAGCTTTGTAGCTCAGGTGTGTCCATCTTTGGTAAAGCTGTCCTCTCTAAAGATCTGAGTGAGAAATAGAGAACTGATTTCAGTTTCACTGAAGTGCCTCTACCCTGGCTCTAGCTGCTTTTGCAATATGACAGCACGTACAAAATATTTAAAATAGACTGTGGCAGGGCAGGGCAAACCCCTTGAATGTCTGCCTGAAATGCTGGCTAAGCCCTGCTTTTTGGTAAGGTGGCCAAGTGCAGGGGCTCCGGCAGCCAGCAGAGAGGGCCCAGCTGGAGGCCCTAACGAGGACTGACTCACAGCAATGACTTGAGTTAAATTCCAGCAGCTGGGCTGAGTAAAGGCTAGCTATAAGGAGGGTCAGGAGGCTAGCCTGAGAGGAGACAGGAGGCCTATATCTCGGTCTCCCCACCCAAGGAAAGGAGCCTCATGGGCCATCAGATCCTGGGGAGGGTCTACATGTGGGTAACTCTTGGGGGAACAAAGTGGGGTTGCACAGTTATACTGCAAATAAAGACACAAGGGTGAAGCACTGAAGAAGGCATGAGGATTATTTATTTAACCAGCTGGCACAGGCACAAGAGGGTGGACTCTGTGCCATAGACAAAAAATACACAAACAAAAATCCCTCCACAAGCACATCCATAAACTGCCCAACCCGACCCAGCCCAAACTATTCAGGTCAATATAAAATCTCCCCAGAATAACAGCAGCAAAAACCACCTCTAACCATCCACAAACCTCCCAAAACCCCCGGGGGGAAGGTGAGTTTTGTGGTGAACCAATGCCAGTGCACCAAGCACAGACAGGAAGTTCCAGAGCCCAGGAATCTGCCTGGAAATGCCCTGGCACAGGGCTCCTCCCCTTATAACTAGAGTGTGGTCAGGTCAAGTGCCTCTGCAGATCCCAGACATGGTGCTATGACATGGGAAGAGAAGCTGTCCCTCAGGTAACCAGGCCGTAAATTGTTTAGGGCAATCTAGGTTAAAACCAACACTTTGATCTCCACCCAGAAACTAAAAGGCATTCAGTCCATGGGTCAGTCTTATCCTATGAGGGTAATCTCCTAGGCGAGAACATCCTGCAGCGGCTGCTCCCTTTCACCCTTCCCCAGTCCCACACAGTTCTCATGCAGAGACTCCAACCATCTGATGTTGGTGTGAGCATCACTCCAGGACATTGCTCTTCTCTCCCAAATGCATGGGGGCTTATCTGCCTCATTTAGTTTGGCTTCACACAGGGGACCATGTGACCCTAAGTGTTACCCATAAATGTAATAATCCATTTGACACTGAGAAGAAACAGAATCTATTAATAGATTTTCATTAAAATGCGACCCCACGGCTGGCTCTCTTAATCCCCCTGTGCGTTTCCTTATCTCTTTCCCTCTGCTCCCAACTGTATTAAAGATGTTAGCAGTCCTGATAGAGCGCAAAGCCAGTTAAAAGAAGTTTTGCTCTTTCTGTTCGTGTTCAGGCCGGCAGCATGCTGCAGCTGCAGTACAGATTGAAGGCAATGTTTGAATATTAACAAGAAAATTAGATTGTGCCTATAGCTCTGCATTAACGTGTTCATTATCCCTGAGTGCAGTATTGGATGATCCCTTTCAAAGGTATGTCTAGCATTGATCACCACAATATCTGAGTCTGTTTAAAAATAAATTAAAAAAAACAAACACCTTAGCTGCCAAAAGATTTGAACGTAATGCCTTTGAGATGCAAGGCAGGCACTTTATTCGACAAGCTACACATATTTATTAAATCGCCTGTGGAAATGGATTGATGTCGGATTGGCCACAAGAGGGCACTCTTCTACAGAGTCAACAGGCCCATCACAGAAATCCAAAGAAGGATGCTAACTAACTGAATATGACCTGGGGCAGAGAATCTAGCAAAGGAAGGCAAGTGGGGAGCGTGATGGCCCCCGAGAATCAGCATGAACCAGTGCGAGGTAATGCACGCTGGGAGTAGTAGTTTGGGATTATACAAACACACAAATTAATTTTAAACTGAACAGCAACTACGGAGGGAAAAACAGCATGAACTAAAAGGTTTTCTTCTCCTTTGACCCCTCAGATTTCTCTACTGCACCAATCCTCTCCTCTCCCATTGGAAATGCTTTAGCCCATCAGATCAAAGATCAATCACATTTGGTATCCTGCAGTCGTAGGTACCAGCTTCAGAGGTATAAACCCCCATAACAGACTATTATGCAATAACACATTTACCAGAGTAGTTCCTTCCTAATCATAGGCAAACTCATTGGTTTATGTACTGAAGAATGAGGGATGATATTGTTTATAATTCTGATCACAGGTCATTTAAAAAAAAACACAATCCTTTTTTGAGTCCTGCTAAGCTCTTGGTCTCAATCAGACCTTGTGGCAATGAGTTCCACGGGTTAACTATGTACTGTGTAAAAAAAGATCTCCTTTGAACTGTTTTAAATGGGCTGCATTATAATTAATGAATGGCTGTATTATGATAAGCTCTGACCTTCTCTATACCATTCCTTATTTTCAATGTCTCACCTCTTATTCATCTCCATTCCAAATTAAATTGGTGTAATCTTTTAAATCTCTCCGTATATGGATGGATTTATGTGCCTTTATCATTGTCTTTACCCTTCTCTTTACCTTTTGTGTCTGCTACAACGTAACCTTTTTAGATGGCTGGGAGGCATAGCTCAGTGGTTTGAGCATTAGCCTGCTAAACCCAGGGTTGTGAGTTCAACCCTTGAAGGGGCCAGGCAGGGATCTGGGGCAAAAATTTGTCTGGGGATTGGCCCTGCTTTGAGCAGGAAGTTGGACTAGATGAGAACCCTGACATTCTATGACCCAAACCCAGTGTAGTTTATGAGCAAGGTGAGTGTGCTCCACCACTTTAGATAACAGCATTATATTCTCATTATTATTCTCTCACACTCTTTCTTAACACAGCCTATCATCTTGCTTGCTTTTTAGATTGGCACAGCACATTTATAAGATGTTTTCAATTGCTTGCCCAAAAGGGACAAAAACCAAATGTGGGGCCACAGCATTCTAACACCACATCTCTCCTTTTTTATGCCCACACAGAATGGACATATTCATAAGAATGCTCCCATCAGGAAAAAATGGGGAGTACAGAAGGAAAAAAAGACTAATATCTTGGTGGCTGATTCCTATATAAATTAGACTTCTCACAATTTTTTTCCACATCCCTTGCTGCATGAAAACACAGAAAGAATGAAGTTTAATTGATTAGTGTTGTCACAGCAATATCCTAGACTCTCCATCTGGTTGAGTACTGGTTTCAACTGGAATTTTGCCTGAGTAAGGACTGCAGGAAAAGGAACAAAGGACTTGTTTGCACTTGTCTCCCTTGGAAAAGAACCCGGAAGGAGGACTGAAAATTCCCCTCCCCCCATGCCCATCCACATCCAGAACTGCATTTACAGAATTTTTTTTTTTTTTAATGTAAGGAACCAATTTTAATAACAGAATCAATCCTGCCCTCTGGAATGAAAGTGACGAAAGGAAAGAGCCTTCCAAATGAATAATAAGAGGCTTGGTTTATCTATAAATCTTCCACAAAATGTTAAATTTATTAATATAAATAAATCATATGGTACAATAAACAGCAGCAGCAATGAAGGTTTTAACATATTGTCCCGCTAATGTGCTTCAACACTAGCTATGCTATCGATGACATGACAGTTCAGTCTCCATGGTCTCCAGTCCCTGCTGACATAGCCAACAGGTTGTCCCATTAGTGCCAGTGGGGTTTCTATACAGGCACTGGTCTGCTAGGGATTGGATGAAGATCATCAGTTCACTTCAACTATGTCAATACGATACAAAATGGTGAAAACACAGAACAACCAGCTGAAGGACTGGGTGAGAGGGGAAGGAATGTTTTTAATGTTCATGGAATGGATAGAAAATGCAACAGTCTCCCACACAGCAACCAAGGGTAAATGAGAGTCTGAAAAGGCATTCAATGTGACTTAAGCCCCATGGCAAGTCTGGAACATTGCCATGTTTTTCTTCAGCATGCAACACTGCCTTTCTCCTAGATTTTCTTCACTGTTATCACGTCTCTTATGTGGTCTGCTTGCTCTAGAAATCAAACATGCTTTGAGGCTGACTGCCTGCAATACTGCCAGCCCCCAACAGTAAAGAATCATGAGTCAGGCTCCCTCAAAAATCATGAGATGGGCTTAAAAATCATGAGTTTTAAAAATAAAATATCACACTCTTTTCATTTGTATTCTCATTTTTCAACCATTCAAGTGCCCTCTGCAACCATGAGGGCTACAAACTTACATTTTTTAAAAGAAAACCAGGATTCTCAAGCTGTCACTTGACTCCAGGAGTTGGGGCCTTTAAGTAAAACATGAAATACCAAGAGGTTCACAATAAAATTATGAGAGCTTGCAACACTGTACATGCTCTTTCTGGCCACACTGAGACACATCACACTTTTGCTTTTAAAGTTCAGGTCTCTTTCTCTCAGCCAGTCAAAAGCTTTGTGCAGTAGCCTCTCCAGCAGGAGTTTGTCACTGCATTTTATTTCACTCCTCCCATCCCTTAAAAGGACAGCAGTAGTTTTGTTTTTCAGTTTTCTAAAATAGGTGCTGGAACGAGGGGTGGCTAGAAGTGGTTTCCATCATAGGCAGGGTTTACAGTTTGGTTCAATAGCTCTCACAATCTCCTCCCCATACAAATTGTTCCCACAGGCCTGAATGAATGCCAAGTTTTACTTTGTCCTGTAGATCCAACAAAGAACATGTTAAGTTTTATTCTAAGTAACTCTACACATTGTGCTTCAAATAATCTGAATGAGTGTCAAACACCAAAACATTACAAAATAATGAGAATATTTCATATAAATGAGTGCAAGAATTATAGGGCTATTTAATACATGAAGTGGAACAGAAGTCAATTTTGTAGGAGACATATTACACTAAATCACCATTTCTCCCTACCTCATAGATCTCCTTTTCCATTCTGGGACCACCACAAGATTATTTCATCATCCAGCTGGGATTCCCCCTTACACTGAGGTAACCGATTTCTAAGTAGTTTATGAACCAAGACCTTGATCTCTACCCAGAAACTAACTGGCACTCTAACTGGGAAGGGCAGAATGATGTACTAGATTGTATGATACTATGTGGTATTATGCCAACTTTTTATGTGATGCAATGTAAACAGTAGGTCTTGAGACACAGAGTCTTGAATTCTAATACAATGCATCTTGGAAATATTTTGGCTCTTCTTCTGGGTCAAGTTAACTACTGGTATATTAAGGGAACTCTTGCTTCTAATTATCATAACAAAGAGTCTGGTGGCACCTTAAAGATGAACAGATTTGTTATTGTTATTTTTTAGTGTTTAAGGTGCCACCGGACTCCTTGTTGTTTTTGTGGATACAGACTAACATGGCTACCCTCTGATACTCTAATTATCATGACATCTTAGTGCTTCTTTCCAACTCTTAATTTATTCTTCACAGATGTGAGAAATTTGTGGGCTCACGCTTTGAGAGGCTGGATTACATTTAATTAGCCTGTGATGTTCTTTTGATTCTAAATTCCCGCAGTTTCCTGTAATGAATGATGTAAATCCAACATAGTGTCTCATGGGGGGTTGGAGGGAAGAGTTACATTCTGGCTTATATCATTAAGCTATTGAGCACCAGTACAATCAAGAGATCCAAAAGTCACAAGAGACTTTCTTTGCTAGATGACTAAGTCTTTATCCAGAACATTTCAATTACAAATATCTGATATAAAATTTAATTACCAGGAGTATAGTATTCCCCATTGCTGAATTATTATGAAATTAATATTTTACAGCACAGGCCAAGTGGAGGAATATGTACTGCACTCTTCCACTTGTCTGCATGTACAACTAGAAGTGCCTGCTCAATAAATGCAATTGGGCCTGGAAAATATTATTTGGGCCAAGTCTGAATTCTGATAGGGAATCAAGAGTCGAGGAGAGGAAGGTGATCAGGAACAGTCAGCATTGATTCACCAAGGGCAATTCGTGCCTGACCAACCTGATTGCCTTCTATGATGAGATAACTGGCTCCGTGGATATGGGGAAAGCAGTGGTTGTGATATATCTTGATTTTAGGAAAGCTTTTGATATGTTCTCCCACAGTATTCTTGCCAGCAAGTTAAAAAAGTATGGATTGGATGAAAGGACTGTAAGGTGGCTAGAAAGCTGGCTAGATTGTCGGGCTAATTGGCAGTAATCAACGGCTTGATGTCTAGTTGGCGGCCGGTATCAAGTGGAGTGCCTCAAGGGGTGGTCCTGAGGTCGGTTTTGTTCAACATCTTTATTAATGATCTGGATGATGGGATAGATTGCATGCTCAGCAAGTTAGCGGATGATACTAAGCTGGGGAGAGAGGTAGATTTGCTGGAGGGTAGAGATAGGATCCAGAGTGACCTAGACAAATTGGAGGTTCGGGCCTAAAGAAATCTGATGAGGTTCAATAAGGACAAGTGCAGAGCCCTGCACTTAGGATGGAAGAATTCCATGCACTGCTACAGACTGGGAACTGATTGGCTAAGCAGCAGTTCTGCAGAAAAGGACCAGGGGATTACAGTGGATGAGAAGCTGGATATCAGTGTGCCTTGTTACCAAGGCTAACGGCATACTGGTCTACATTAGTAGGAGCATTGCCAGCAGATAGAGGGAGTGATTATTCCCTTCTATTCAGCACTGATGAAACCACATCTGGAGTACTGAGTCAAGTTTTGGGCCCTCCACTACAGAAAGGATGTGGAGAAATTGAAGAGTGTCAAGCGGAGCGCAACAAAAATTATTAGGGGTCTGGGGCCCATGACTGAAGAGGAGAGGCTGAGGAAACTGGGCTTGTTTAGTCTGCAGAAGAGTGAGGGGGGATTTGACAGCAGCCTTCAACTACCTGAAGGGGGGTTCCAAAGAGGATGGAGCTTGGCTGTTCTCAGTGGTGGTAGATGACAGAACAAGGAGAAATAGTCTCAAGTTGGACTGGGGGAGGTCTAAATCAGATATTAGGAAACACTACTTCACTAGGAGGATGGTGAAGAACTGGAATGGGGAGTCGTGGAATCTCCATCCTTAGAGGTTTTTAAGGTCAGGCTTGACAAAGCCCTGGCTGGGATCATTTAGTTGGTGTTGGTGCTGCTTTGAGCAGGAGATTGGACTAGATGACCTCCTGAAGTCTCTTCTAACCCTAATCTTCTATGATTCTAAGCGGAGAGGGGTGAAGAACTTGGGATCTTCTTTAGGGCAACATGGGTAAATTACTAACTAATGTTAGCTACAAAGCTTGGGTCACCTTAAAGGTAGCCTTTTGGCTGCTGTAAACATAGACATTTCTGGAAAGCTCCACTCAAGATGATAGCTGTGGGCTAAAGTGCTTGGCACCACAAACCCCTCATCCCCAGCCCTACCCCAGAGCTCGCACTCCCAACTGGAGCCCTCACTCCCCTCCCCCTGCCCCAGCCCATATCCCCCTCCTGCCCATTGAACCCTTCGGTTCCAGCCCAGAGCACACTCCTACACCCCCAACCCCTCATCCCTGGCCCCACCCCAGAGTCTGCACCCCCAGCCAGAGCCCCCATTCCCCCACACTCCAACCCCCTGCCCCAGCCCAGAACCACCTCCCGCACCCTGAACCCCTCACTTCTGGCCCCACTCTGGAACCCACACCCCCTCCCACACCCCCGCCCCCTGAGTCAGCCCGGTGAAAATGAGCAAGTGAATGCGAGTCGGGAGAGCCACAGACAGGGGGGAATGGAGTTAGCAGGGGGTTGGGTCTTTGAGAAGGGGTGGGGAATGGGGGGGCCTTAGAGGAGGAGGGGGTAGGGGTGGGGCAAAGGTGTTTGGTTTTGTGTGAGTAGAAAATTGGCAACCCTAACACTGGTTGGTGCATTGACCAGAGCCGCAATAACTTCTAAGTTATAAGATTTTGTCATTGCTCATATCCCTTTCAGAAGCAGTTCTGCACCCTGATACTGACCTGTTCAAAAGTTGATGTTAAATAGCACCAGTTGCCATTACGATATTGTCATAGTATACTTCCTGAATCTGAACCTTAGAGTCCAAAAATGAGGTACTAGCATGAAGTCCTCTAAGCTTAATTACCAGCTTAGATCTGATACGCTGCCACCAATCAGATCTTTGAGTGTCTGATAAACTCTGGTCTCCCCAAAACCTTCCCTGGGGACCCCCAAGACCCAGACCCCCTGGATCTTAATACAAGGAAAGTAAACTCTTTCCCTCACTAGTGCCTCTCCTAGGCTTTCCCTCCCTGGGTTACCCTAGAAGATCACTGAGATTCAACTCCTTGAATCTTAAAACAGAGGCTTTCCACCTCATCCAGAGGCAATACAGATTCAAGCTCCATGAATCTAAACAAAGGGATTCCCTCTTTACCCCCTCCCTTCTTTCTCCCTATCTCCCACCACTTCCCTGGTAAGTACAGACTCAGTTCCTTTGAGCCTTAACCAGGAGAAAAAATCAAACAGGTCTTAAAAAGCAAAACTTTTAATAAAAAGAAAGAAAAAAAGTAAAAGTTATCTCTGTAATCTAGATGGTAAATATTACAGGGTCTTTCAGCTTATAGACAATAGAGAAAAAGCTTTCTCCAGCAGAAATACAATTTAAAATACTTTCAGCCAAATACACATTAAAACTCTACCAGCCAGATACACAGTTGCAAATACAGAAACAATCAAAAGACTATAACCGCCTTTTTACTTAATACTTACTATTCTGAATATATAAGAGACTGTAGCAGGGAGATTGGCAAGAAACCTGGTTGCACGTCTAGTCCCTTCCAGGACTCAGAGAGAACAAAGGAAAACCCCAAAACCACAAACAAAGGCTTCCCTCCACTGAGATTTGAAAGTATCTTGTTTCCTGATTGGTCCTCTGGTCAGGTGTTGCAGGTCACTGTTTGTTAACCCTTTACAGGTGAAAGAGACATTAACCCTTAGCTATCTGTTTATGACAGATATAGACTCTGATATGTTGGGATAAGGTGGCTCAAATGGCTATTTGTTAGCTCGATACAGTGTATCCAAATCAGCCGGTCATGGACCTGATTTTTTCTAAAGAAGTTAGGTGTATAATTAGCATGAATACCAACCACAAACACAATCATCTGATTTGCATGTGCAAACTTGGTAAATGCACATGCAAGTCAGGCACTCCCATTGTGCAGACAATTAGTCACACAGACTTCTAAAATTATACATCAGATAGATTAAGCCTGATTCTTTTCCCAGTTATACCAGTGCAAAACCAGTATAACTGCATTGCCTTCAAAAGGAGCAACTCTTGATGTAAACAACCATAGGCAAGAAGAGAATCAGGCCCTGTCTTTTAACTGGTTGCAGATTCTTAAGAACATATTTTGAATTTGTGGTGTTATAGGAGGTAAAGGGATGCATGGGAGCTGCATCTTTGAAAGTCCGCCACAAATGGAGTAGCTCTGCATAGCAGTGTGCCATTCCTACCCCCACTGTTATCCTATTTACAAAGATGCTCCCTTGGAGAATGGGGGCAACAGCAATAATTCTGTCCATCTGTCACTTTACAGAGATACAGCACTACACCCAACAGCTATGTGTTAGCCACTAACCCTAGCAGTCCATAATCTTGACGTTGTCTGGAACCATTCTGTGCTGCCACACATCACATTAGAAAAAGGATGGAAATGGAGTTTGGGTGACAAGGTAGAAGATGACAGATGAGGAGGAGGAATGGAAAGAGAGAGCAGGCATTTAATTTTCATGGATCTGTACCTCAAACCTGTGAGCAAACTTATAATGCAAAAGCAGCCCTCCTGGAGTCCACATCTGTATCATTTCAAAATGTTCTCCTGACATCCACTGCTCGTTCAGAGGCACTATCACAGCAGGAGGTATGCATGAGTGTTAGTCTGAGAGGAAAGCACTAATTTTGCTGAGTGAGGGGAAACAGGGTAATTACTTTTGCATGCCTGACAGCTGTAACAAGTGTAGAAATCTTGCTTGTTGATCCCACCTGTAGCACTGCCCCAGAGGAGTCGCCTCTCTGTCTCCCTGTGTTGACTGCTGCATTGTAGCCATGTTGGTCCCAGGATCTGAGAGAGACAAGGTGGGTGCAATAACTTCTGTTGGGGAAAGAGCTCAAAAGCTTGGTCTCTTCCCCCAATGGAAGATGGCCCAGTGAAAGATGTGAACTCATCCACCTTGTCTCCTTGTGTTAAGGAAATGTATGTATTCAGATCTTGCTCCTGTTGAAATCAATAGGAATCCTGCCAGTGACTTCAATGGGAGCAAGGCCAGGCTATCAATGGGTTGCTAGGGAAAGTGGGTATTAACAGTGCCCAGGATGGAAGGCCAGGCAAAGATTCACAGAGCTCTCTAGGTAATGCTTTAGAACAACCTCCCTTTTCCTGGCTCTGATACCCACATTGCTCCCCATTAACCTATCCAACCAGCTGAAGCCTAAAACATCTTTTCTGCCCCACTGTTCTGCCAACCCTGCACTGCTTTCTAATCTCCTTCAGTATTTCACTTTTTCACTCCTCTTCCTCACCTCTAAGGTCTTGCAAAGCTCTGGACCTGCCTACATTTCCCCCCGTTCCCTATTCATACACTCATAGACTTTAAGGTCAGAAGGGACCATTATGATCATTTAGTACGACCGCCTGCACAACGCAGGCCACAGAATTTCACCCACCCACTCCTGTATCAAACTCCTAACCTATCTCTGAGTTACTGAAGTCCTCAAAGTTGTGGGTTAAAATTCAAGGTTGCAGCGAATCCTCCAGCAAGTGACCTGCGCCCCTGCTGGCAAGAGGAAGGTGAAAAACCTCCAGGCGCTCTGCCAATTCTGCCCTACTGGAGGAAAATTCCTTCCCAATTCTTTTAATAATCAAAGATCAAAATTAATGCCAAAATTAGGCTACCCATTTACATCCCTCCCATAAACTTAATCAGCTTAGTCTGAAGTTCAGATTGTCTTTTGCCCCACTACTCCCAAGAAGACGTCTTCCAGAACTATCATCCTCTATTGGTTAAAAAACTCAATCTAATTCACATCTAAACTTCCTAGTATCCCAGTTTATACCAATGTTCTTGTGTCCACATTGTGTGACCAAAGCTCTAAATAATTCCTCTCTCCCTGATATTCATCCCTCGAATATTTTATAAAGAAAGCAATCCAAAATTCCCCCCCCCTCAGCCTTCTTTGTTTGGAGCTAACAAGCAAGCTCTTGAGTGTCCTTTCATAAGACAAGTTTCCATTTCTTGGCTCATCCTAGTAGCTCTCTGTACCTGAATCCAGTCTGAATTGCATCCTTCTTAAACATGGAGACACAGTATTCCAGAATGAGATTCTCACCAGTGCCTTAATATAACGGACTAACACCTCCTTGATCTTTACTGGAAAGTTACTCTGCTGATGCATCGTCAGAACCACATTAGCTTTTTTTAATGGTCATATCACATTGGCGGCTCATAGTCCTCCTGTGATCAATCAATGTACCCGAGGTCCCTCTTCCTCTGTTACTTCCAACTGTGTGTACCCAATTTATAACCAAATTTTTGTTATTTTCAATCCTAACATGGCATGACCTGCATTTTCATCACTATTAAATTTCATCCTATTACTGTTACTCCAGTGTACAAGGTCACCACACCCTCGGCTTTGCAACGCAGAGTATCTTCACAAACTTTCTGTCCCTTCTGCAACTTCTCTCACACCCATAGCAACACTGTCCGCTCCAAATCCCGTCCTCAGTCATTCATGCATCCAGGTCCTTTCAAAGGCTGACCTTCATCGTCTCATATTCCAGCCCTTGGTCACTCAAGCCTGGTAAAGCATTACGTAACAAAATGTAAAACACGAAGGCCAACATCTTCAATGGGGCTGCTTAAAGTTAAGCACTAGACTCCCAATGCCTTCAGGTACACTAGATAAGTAATGCTGAACTTCAGAGATGCTGAGACTCAACAAGCAACCATTGAGCAATAGGGTTATGGTGTTGCAAGCACACTTCAGATAAACCAGGTACCAAGTAGAGGGTTAGGTGCCGTTTTAAGACATCTAGTGAAAGTCTTGGCCGCATCACAAAAAGAAACGTCCCTTTCTTTTACTAATTGCCAAACCCAATTTCCCCAGAGCTCCCCACTCGCTCTTTGCTCATGGTCAAACCCTTGCTGCTTTCTAATTGAACGTAACTCTGAGAGCTGGACC
>NC_133770.1:19490504-19503698 GCF_003597395.2 Chelonoidis abingdonii | reverse complement strand
TTTGAGATAAGATGGAGTTAGAAGAAAACTTGTTTACTCATAGCCAAGGAAACAACAAAGACCCCGAGTATACAAATTCCCGCCCCTGACTTTTTAACAATCCAGTTCTTTGATTGGTCCTCTGGTCAGGTGTTTGGTTACCCTTTCCAGGTAAAAGAAACTTAACCCTTACCTTACCTATCTACTTATGACAGCATTGCACACTATTACACTGTAGCTATAAACAATAATAGTACGGTATAATATAATGTTAAAGGCAATGATGCCTAGGAGCAGATGGTCCAGGAAGAGGAACTTGCCTAGAAAGAGTCCTGTCAATAAGACACAAGTGTTAAGCAGAATTGTGGTTGGCCAAAGGATGCTCAAAGCCTTTCCATTTAAGAGCTATATGTAGCAACATAGCATTTCTAGCACTGCAGAGAAGCACAGCCTTCCCCTGCAGTGCACTAGGATACATTTAAAGGGAAAGAACAGACTGTAGCCTCACACCAGCATGCTTCTGCAGACTAAATTAATTTTCAGGAGGGCCCGATTGATTTCCTCTTTCCTTCTCTTTAGCAGCAACAAAACAAAATATCTGCATGATAGAAATGTTTCCCTTCACATCCTATCTTCATTGGAGAAGGAACATTCAAAAACAACTAATTGCAGGCTTTTCTCTCTCTTGTTTAGGGGCCAATTTGGCTGTGCTTAGGCAAATCCCAGAAAGCTGAGGCCAAGAGAGAACCACTGCGGCTCACTTTCGGTGCTCTCAGGAATTCACAATCTGCAGAAAGTGTCATGCAGGAGCCATTCCAGGGTGGGGTCTCAAATCAGAGCTTGTGGTCTGTGTAAATATGCTTGTCCTTTGATTCCCTTTGAAACATCCTGCACTGAGCATGAATGATCTCCATGGCTTTAGGGGAAGGCGCTCAGGCTGGACAAACCACGGGCCCATATTAATTCTGGTTTTGCAACGTTAGGCCTGAGTTCAGTAGGGCACGTAAGCACATGAACAGTAACTATCTGTAAGCAGATGAACAGTCCCACAGACTTCCACAGGACTACTCACATACTGAAAGTCAGGCATGTGCTTAAACACCTTGATTAACTGGTACACACAAACTTACAAAACCCTAGTAAACGAGACTCATGAAAGGAATTACACATGGGCTGGCATGGAAGGAACGCAATGCTCAATTCCTGGGCAAGGCATTTTGGTAATCCTGCCATGGTTCAAAAACTGGCTGGAACCCCTGCACGTCCCCTACCTAGGGGACTGTGGCTATATCTGCACACCAGAGGAACCTGTAGCCGCTCTCTGACCCTTCGCCCACCTGCTTCTCTTTCCCCTTCAAGCCTTAGAGCATATTGAAACTGCTACATTGCAGGGCTTTCACCCCCTTTTAAGCACTTCTACTCCCAAGTGCAGACACCACGACAATGGACTTAGTAGCTAAGATTTCACCCTGTGGTGAAAGAAAGGCCCTGCGGTTTTTGATATATCCATCAGAAAACATTGCAGTTACACACAAAAGGGCAAAAAGCACACCGGAGTAGAACAAGAATAGGCTGTTGTGAATGATGATTCCAGCATTGGCCACAGTGGGATCAGAGGTGGGGGAGGTCTCTTTTCAGCCATCTCAGCATAACACATTTGAGAATGCAATGAAATAAAACTTGATTAATTAGGAGTTCAGATGGCAGAAGAGCCAAGCAATAATGAAAACATAACAGGCCTGATTCTCTGCCCACTTCCTGCAAATTCACATCAGCATTAATGCCAGCGGAGTTATGCTTAATTTACACTGCTGTAAGTGACAGGAGAATCAGGACAAGTACGTTGCCCTAATCTGCCAGCACCCACATCTGAGAACACTAAGATGTACTTAGTTTAAAATGTAGATGAGTGGGACATATTTAAGACCATCTGAACTAGGATCTGAAGGGGCAGGGACTGACTGGACCAGGAAGATGAACTACTCTCCCAGTCCTATAGGAAGCAGTCCAACACCCCGTAGGTACTTGTCCAACACCCACTGAAGTCAATGCAAGGACTCCCATTGACTTTGACAAGAGTTGGGTGGGTCCCATACTATGTCACTCCCCTGATCCTCTAAATTCATGACAGGAGCAGTTTGGGGAAACTTGCAATCCCAGCTAACTGTGCTACACTGCTGTGACTTCAGTCCCCAGGACTGTCACTGTGGCACCTTATTTCATACTTTTTTAAAAAGTGAAAAATGTTAGCACTTAAAAAGTTCTAATACTTACACAGAATGACCCATAAATAATTCATTTACTCCACATGCATCTGCATCATTTGAAATGCATCAGTGGTTCTATCAATATAGTGCAATGAATTTACATTATGCGGAATAGGCTTGGGGACATCAGGGCTCTCAGGGTGTTGTTGATCTGAGCATTATTACTAAAGGTAAACTGAAATAAATTTCCGCTTCTAGTACAAGACAACATTTTTCAGCATGGTAAATAAAACATATTAGTTCTAGATCATTAAATTCAATATCAAACTTTAAAAGAGCCTAGAGATTTATTTTATAATTGTATTAGTAAAATATACAATAAAACTAATGACAGGTTTCAGAGTAGCAGCCCTGTTAGTGTGTATCTGCAAAAAGGAGTACTTGTGGCACCTTAGAGATGAACAAATGTATTTCAGCATGAGCTTTCATGAGGTACAGGTATGCATCCGAAGAAGTGAGCTGTAGCTCACGAAAGCTCATGCTGAAATAAATTTGTTAGTCTCTAAGGTGCCACAAATAAAACTAATGTGATGTTCAGCATAACGAAATAAAAAGGCTTTGCTTTGTTTAGATCTGTTATTAGGTAATATTTTCGAAAAGGGCTTGTGACTTACTCAAAAGGCTTTGACTTGCAATGAGAGTTAGGCTCCTAAGTGCCTAACTCTTGAAAATGGGACTCAGGTCCTTCTGAAAATTGTACCCCTTTTGCCTCTTCATGTAGGAGGAGGAATATGATGTCAGTGAGAAAGAGTAGTCTTGTGAACTGGGACTCAAGAGAACAGGGCTCAATTTTGTTACTTAATGTCTCTGTGCCTCAGGCCTCATCTGTAAAATGGGGATACTAGTACTCTCTTTCATCCTTTGACTGTCTTTTCTGTTTAGATCGTTGGCTCTTTGCGTCAAGGACCAGCTCTCACTATCTGTTTGTACAGTGCCTAGCACAATGGGGTCCTGATCTCAGTTGGAGCCTCTAAACATTACCATAATACAAAAAAATAAAAAACCACGTGTTGCCAGATGTCACAGCAAACACTAATTCAACTGGGGCTGAAAAAACATCCTGTTGTAAATAGCAGGCACTGGCGGCACACTACATCCAGTCAATTGCAGTAACCAGTGAAGAGACCGCTGTTATGTTTCCCATTAACAAAGAAAACATGTACTTTTGGTGTGGGTGAAATGTCCTTGAGGAAAAGCAACAAAGAACAAATGTAAGTCTCAGTGACCAAATGTACAGTATGTGATTAATTTGTTAATAACCATCTGGAGATGACACACAACACTGTCTCCATGTGAAAAAGGAGGGATACTCCTGAGATCTGAAAGTGCAGCATACAGAAAACAGAGACACAGTTTTTTAACTGGTATAAATCAGCACATCTCCCCAGCATGTAATGACACTGTGGCGATTTATACCAGATCAGAATCTGGCCCACAACACTGCTCCCCTACATTTACATTGCTACATATGCTACAACTGCCATTTTTTTTTCCTTTAAGGCTGTGCCTGCTCCCACTGAGAGCTGGAACTGTAATCCTGTCTCCCAGAAGACACCTCGTGGGGCTGCTTTAGGTCTTTTTCGCCTGTAGTCAGCAGTCTGGAAACCATGGGGAATTATTAAAGATGGGCCAAGGAGACATGAAGATTTCTGTGCTGCTCTGAATTGAGGAACCAAAACCTTTAGGGTTGGCATCCATGAATTCAAAAACACCCCAACTTCTCAAATATTCCACAGGTTCAGAGTCAAGGTACCAGTTTTGTCTCCTCTCTTGAATTTATGAAAATCATCTAACTTATAACTACCTGCCATTGCAATAAAAACACACAAACCAACTTAAGAGAGATACGCAAAGTCTGAGGAAGATCTGCACTCTTAGCACTTGAGAGTTGACCTCGGTGTGTGACGTAGCTACACTTCATCTCATAAGAACAGTCATACTGGATCAGACCAAAGATTCATCTACCCAGTATCCTGTCTTCCAACAGTGGCTGGTGCCAGATGCTTCAGAGGGAATGAACAGAACAGGTAATCATAAAGTGATCCATCCCCTGTCACCCATTCCCAGCTTCTGGCAGACAGAGACTAGGGACACCATCCCTGCCCATCCTGGCTAACACCCACTGATGAACCTATCCTCCATGAATTTATCTAGTTCTTTTTTTTAACCCTGTTATAGTCTTGGCCTTCACAACATCCTCTCCACAGGTTGACTCTGTGAAGAAATACTTCATTTTGTTTGTTTTTAAACCTGCTGCCTATTAATTTCATTTGGTGACCCTTAGTTCTTGTGTTATAAGAAGGAGTAAACAACACTTCCTTGTTTACTTTCTCCATATCTGTCATCATTTTATAGACCTCTATTCTATCCCTCCTTAGTCATCTCTTTTCCAAGCTGAAAAGTCCAAGTTTTATTAATCTCTCTTCATATGGAAGCTGTTCCATACCCCTAATCATTTTTTGTTGCCCTTTATTGTACCTTTTCCAATTCCAATATATCTTTTTTGAGATGCAGCATTCAAGATGTGGGCATACCATGAATTAACTCTCTCTGTTAACTACTATCAAATCAATGGCATTACATCAGTGTAGGCCAGAACCACACATTTTCTGCATTCAAGACCCAATTCAGGAAAGGGCTTATGTATGTTCCATTTACTTCAAAGGGATTTATCCTGAAGAGAGACGCCTTCTTGTGTTGCGGCTTTAGAACCTGATCCAATGCCCACTGACATCCGTGAAAAGACTCCCCAAACCCACTGAAGCAAATGGATCAGTATTGAGAGATTTCATTGGCTGAACTGCTTTGAAAGCAAACCATTGAGACTATTTGAATATTCTTACCCATGTAACGTGCTTATCATTGGCTAGGCTAACAAACTCATCTTTTATAACACCACAAAAAATAAAACGAGAGAGTAATACCCTTTAAAGGAATCTGGTAGATGCGAAAAGAGCCAAGAGCATCGATTTTTGCAATCTAGCTTTCAGATCTCTCTACATTAGAGTGGTTTATGTTGTGGTGTTAACAACAAGGGAAGAATGGGGACAAGGATATACGATGCTGTTACGGTTTCAATTATTTTGTCGGAATCCCAAAACAACCAGGGTTCCTTCCACCCATTAATTCCCACTTTTACACACATCTTTCAGCGCTATTTTCTACTACGCTGTGTTAGTGTGAAATAGGCTTCTTAAGTGAGTCCTAAGGGAAGAAGTACTTGCATTTTGAGAACCAAGAACAGCTGGGTGCAACAGGACAGAGGGTGTATGGGGTAGTGGACAAAGCATGGACTAGAACTTTGGACTACTGGGCTCTATTTCAAGCTCTTCCATTGAACTGTTGGCCATTGTAAGCCTGATTTACCAGTTACCCAGCTGTACAAAGAGTGTAATATTTCCCCATCCAAAGGGGTGTTGTAAGATTAATTAATGTTTGTAAAGTGCTCTGAGGTTCTTGGATGAAGGGCATTACAGTATTTACTGCAAGACTCTGCTCGCAGTTACACTGGTGTGAACCTAAAGGAATATCACTGGTTTCATGGAGTTCCCCCAGATTTACACAGGTGAACCTGACATCAGAATCTGAAACATAATTATAACAACCACCAAAGGGAAAATCATTTAATCAGAAAGACTAATGACAGCTTAATATTTTTTTATTTTTATATAACCTTAGATTATTTGGGTATGATCCAAAGCCCACCGAAGTCCAACAGGGTCTATTTATTTCAGTGGGCACTGGATCCAGACCTTTACCAACAGTTCAATGTGGGAGTTATAATGCCTGCCAAAAATTAGAGGATAATAAAAACATACAGATATTACCAACATGCAAACAGTTTGGGAAAGCTTATATTTGCACAGGAGGGAAAAAAGAACATTATTGTGCAGAAAAACACATTTTAACCATGAAAGAAATTAGTTTTTGAAAACCTCTAAGTGGAGCTGGAAAATTCTCCTGATGTTTGTTCAAATAAAAAAATATATTGCGTTATCATCCCACAAATATTCTAGTGGCAGAGTTTAGGAGCAAAAATATTCATAGGAACAGGATATTATAAAGCAAAATAATCAGATAAATTCACCCGAGGCAAGGAATGTTTCATAATAAGTGTCTGTACAGCACCCAGAGCAGTGAAGCGCCTTCTTGATTGGGGCCTTTAGACATGAAAAGGTTAAGTAATAATGCTAAAGAATGGTTTCTGAACTCCTAAATGCAAGAAGTATTTCCACCTTTATTCTCCCCATAGATTGCAGTACTGGGAGAGAGATTTCAACAAGTACGCAGAAACTGAAAAAGGACACTCATTAGCCAGAAGTCCTCTGGCAAGTAGCCAATTGGTTGTAGCAGCATACACTGCCTGCAATGCCTTCTCCACCAGCAGCTAGTGCAGCAGAGAAAAAAGAGTAGATAGGGCTGGCCAGAGATGGATGTGCTTAGGGTGATGGGGGATGCACTGATCCAGCCTATTCCCTTGCAATCTCTCTCCCTGCCCCAGCGAGGACCTGGTTTAGCTCCCATTAAAGTGAATAGGAAGATTCCCATTCACTTTAATGAGAGTCAGGTTGATCCCTAAATGAGCTGTACAGCATGGCATTGTCTCATTCCAGCAAGAGCTGATTTAGATTGTAGTAGATGCCAGTGGGGGGCTGGAATTTGCATCCGTAGAACAATCTCCACTGCCGCAAATATGGTGTGCATTAATTCTAGTACTATTCTGCTTCTTCCCCTTGGTACTGGAAAATATAGATTGCAAGACAGGATAAAAAGAATACATTGCTCACATACAAGGAGCAGACCAGCTGTTGCTGGACCACTGTGTTGCTAGTTGCCTAGCAACACTTTATCTCTCTGCCTGAAAAAAATATTTTGGCGAGGGAATGCCTTATGAAAATATAAATCAGAAGATTTGTTTATGGTAAAATAAAGACTGACCATGATAGTGCTCGAACCATTTGTTTTGACAACCTGTTGCATCTTGTCAGCTACCATGATTATAAGCTGTTCGGAATAGGGGCTTTTTCACTTCATGTCTGAATGCACCTACCAACAGCCCTAATTGGGGCCTCCAAGGGTTACTGACACATATGTGATGCTGTGTATAATGGAGAAAAATAATGCACACATTTACCCTGAGGAAAGCTGGAGTAAGAATTTGGGTACTAGAGACAAGTCAGGAGAAAGAGTGAGAAAAGGAGGGAAAGAGAAAGGCAGGGAAAGGAAGGAATAAGTGAAAGTAGAATTATTGTCAAGTGTGCGTGTAAGACTCACCACTTATCCACTTAGCCTCTGGGTCATGAATTTTGAAATCAGCACTGAATAGATCTTCCACTGTTATCTTCTTCTTTTGAGATAAGCTGTTATCTTCAACTGTGAAACGTTCAGAAGGAAATAGGCGTTATTCCTAATTTGAAATTTATCTGTAAATGCAACAGTTGTGAATGGCATATAACTCCCCATGCTGAGCTCTTCTACATTTCAGAATAGATGGGAGAACACCGTGGCGTGAACTCTCAGTCATGTTAAGGCCCCTGTAGGCAGGCTGAGTGTACAATGGGACTTTAATGTAAAGTCAAATTTGGCCCAATATTCTGAAATTCATATATACTGTGTATTAGGAGCAAATGTCTGGTCCCAATGACTACAAAAGGACCAAGATCTGATCCAAAGCATGTGTTTCTTCTGAACAAAACTTGGTTGTTTTTTTTTAATCTATTCATCACAGCAATAGAAATTATTGCAGAGATTGTTCTAAAACCACTGGTTAAATTATGCCATAAATTAAACATTCAAACAGTGGGAAAAGAAAAACAAAATACGAGTCTAGATTGAGAAAGATGGTTAGGCACCTAAAGATACAGATTGGTTCTTGGTGGGATTTACAAATTATTTCAGGAGGAGTTAGGTACCTAAACTGGGCTTTTGCAGATCCCACTAGGTGCCTCTCTGCATCTTTAGGCTCCTTTATAAATCTTCCCTCTACTCAGGTACATTTATAATAAAAAGACAAAAACTTCATTTGCAAGAATAGTGAAAACAGAGCCGCTCTCTGGATTACATGCACATAATTTTGAGACTCTGAAAGACCTCTTAGTAGCTGCCAGAGGGATAGGTTCAGCATCATTCACTCATACTGCGTCTCCTGATGATGCTACTTCTATTGCCCTTCCTTTCCCGTCCCCTCCAAAATGCTTCCTACATATCTTGGATGCTATCATCACAAACTCTCATGCACTAGGACAGGACTCCCACTATATAGCTTCACATAATAGGAGGAGAATCAATTTCAACATCAGAAGGGTAGAAATCTTGTACAGAAGACAACAAAACAGCAGCAACTGCTCTATGGCAGAAGGACTTAAAAAGAATCCTTTGAGTCTGGAACTCATCCAATGGTACATTGAGATACAATAATAGGGAGACAAGGGAATTCAAACATAAATGCGAGCAAGTCATTCATTATCTGGCACTAATTTCACACAATGAAATGTCAAATCTTCATGTATCTTCAGGTATGAACTAACGTCACTTTTTTTTAAAACAAAGATTGCTTTGATGTGTAATTCTTCTGGTCAGGTGTTTAGGGCACCAGCTAATTGCTTGAACATAGCTGGCTGGGGGTGGGCCAAATGCTGTCTTTTCAGAAGCTAGCCTCACTGCTGTGGAACAGGGGTGGGGGAGGAGACAAAGAGGAGAACAGCAGAAGCAAAAAGAAAGCTGGTTCCTGTACTATTTATTCTCCTATGGTGCCCCATCCCCACTCTTGTAATGTAGTTAAGCCTTTCTCCCAAATCTGGACCTTAGCATCCAAAATCTGGGTGCTTAGCATGAACCTCCAAGCTTAATTACCAGCTTGGATCTTATCTTGCTGCCACCAGACAGGGATTACAGCACCTGCCTCGCTCTGGTCCCCCCAAACTTTCCCTGGAGGGACCCCAAGACCCAGAAGCTCTGAGTCTTACCGGCAAGGGAAATACTCCACTTCCCTTCCCCCTCCCTCTCCCACCCAGAATTTCCTCTCTGGGCTAACCTGAGAGTTACTGATGCAACCTCTTTACATCACAATTCCAAGAACAAATCTCCTCTCTTCCACAAGAGACAAACCCCTGCAAATACAACTCTGAACAGAAATGATCTATCTCTCTTTTCCCCTTCCACCAATTCCTGGTGCTGCAGAGCCTTATCCTCCGTAGATCTAACACAAAGAGAATTCCTCCCTTTGTTCCTAGCCTACCCAGAGAGAAAAACTCAAACAAGTCTTTAAAAAGAAAACTTTATATAAAAAAGAAAGAAAAAAGACATCAAATTTCTTCTGTCAAGCAGATGACAATAATACAGGATCAATTGCTTAAAAAAAAAAATGAATAAAAACCTTATTCAAAAGAGATACAATTTAAACATTCAGCAAGCTTACACACATGTAAATACCAACAAACAACATAAAAGCCTATAATGTTTTTTTTTCTAAGTACCTGTACTTACAAGTTGGAGAACAGAGATTAGAGGCTTGAAGATAGAAAGCAGCTTCTCTCTAGCTGAGAGACAGACAAAGACACGACACAGACCCAAGACAAAGAAGACCCACAAATTCCCTCCCTTCAGCTTTTAAAAAATCCGGTTTCCTGATTGGTCCTCTTGTCAGGTGTTTGGTTCCCTTTGTTAACCCTTTACAGGTAAAAGAAACATTAACCCTTAGCTATCTATTTATGACAAGTGTGGAACACATATTGAAGGTGCTTATGCAGTGAAACTTAAATACAGGGGGCCTAACTGGTGCACTATTCAGCAGAGGGATTTTGTACCAACTACTAGAAAATGGAACTAGTGGGGGCATTCTACTGAAGAGGCGGAACTTCTCAATGGCATTAAGATGCTGTCTTCTCAGCACTCTTGAGCAAGAACCACAGTATTTTCATAATTCCCCTTCTACTCTGAATTCTGAGTCTCTTGCCTATCTTTAGAATTTGCTGAGAGATGCTTTGGTTAGCCTGAGACTGGTACAGAGAAAGCAACTTAGCATCTTTTTTTTTCTCCTTTGGCCAGCAGTGACATCAAGATCCTCAGACATTGCTAACTGACATTTAAAAAAAAAAAGTCTTCTGATTCCAGTGTGTAATGCAATATGGCATGTAGGATTCAAGGAGTTAAGTGAGTGTCTCCTCTGTACATTTCCAGTGGGACCTACTAAAAACTGAACCCATATGGCATTAGAGGTCTGGTGACATCCAAAGCAACTGCAGAGAAGATCAACAGCTTGTGATTCTTAAAGGCAAGTTAATATTATCTGGGGTGTAAATAATGTCTGCAGTGTTTAATGAGCACTCAGGATGGTTAGAAGGAGGGCACAGCGCTGTTATTAGCTTGGCATTGGACATATGAAGTTCACAGCAAGCATGGTCAGAAACTTAACAGACATTAACATAGTAGACACTCCCATACTAACATGACATCTCATTTATATAGTCATTTCCACACCACATCTACACAAACTATTTCATGAATACATGATAGAGGCTCTCAGGTCAATGGATGAAGAGCATATGCAATATCAATGAATCCTAGATTGGGTACATAGCTGGGTGGAAAATGAAAAATTATTGCTTTTCATAGAAAAACCAAATACCAACAATTTTCTGGATGGAAAACCCCCTTTTTGTCCTGCAGTTCTGGGGCAAAAAAATTGAAAAATTTTCAGTCAGCCCTTAGTATGCATATTTATTCCTCAAATGAACAAATAAAGCCATATTTTGGAGGTCACTAGTGCAGGTCTATCTACTTCTACAACATCACTGAAGGATCTGATTGCCAGAGGTGTGCTGGTATCATGTGGCCCTAATTTTCTTAACTACTGTTTAATATTACCTTGCTATGCATTTATATACAGTGGAAACAGACTCCTTGAATCCATTTTACTTCACTCATCTGCAGCTACTGAGCAACCCAGAGCTACTTAGTACTAACTGTAAAACGTGTTTTGTTTCACTAGCAGGTGCTCTGTACCACCTGTACCAGGTGATAACGTGTTCTTTCAGTTTTCCTATTTTCAAACTACAATTGAGTCTTTGTTTTACTTGATTTGGCTTCATTCACTACAGGAACTGAAATAGCCTAACAAATCCCCTGTCAAACCTCTCTAAGCAATAATATTTTTCCATGCTCTTCACATTTTTATTAAACCAACAATATAGGTTCTGAGTAACAGGTCTTTTCAATTAATGATAAACAGCAGGATGCTAATACTTAGTACCTGGTGGCAGCGAACAGGGTAACCAGAGTAGGTGGGGGAATAGGTAGAGCTGCCACAGCTTAAATAACAAGGTGAGCCACCAGTTGAGGGGGAAACTATTTACTGGGAAAAACCACTATGGAACAAACATTTGGATATATTCAAACTGTCTTCCAGCACAGTCATAAGGACAGACGCTCCCTTGTTTCAACACTGTGGTCTGGGGATGGGGTAGGGAAGGATCACGTCCTCTACTTCATCCACACAGGCCAGGGACAACTGCACTCCGACAAGCACCGGGACCACTCTCTCTCTGTAGGTCCTGGGCAATCCTAATGCTCCAAAGGAGCTGAGAATTAGGCAGCACTATTGTTCCCATCACACAGAGTCTCTCCTTGAGCTCTGCACTATCACGCTGCTGGACTAATGGGTACAACATAGCCCACAACATGCTGTTGAGAACATTAACCTCAGTTAGTGGGCTGGCCTATGTATCCTCAGGTTGGAGACTAACCAAGGACCCTGTTCTGTGTTTTGAGCAGCTGAAATAAGGTGCCTTGAGCCAACACCACACACTCACAAAGCAATACAAACAAAGCTTCCCTGACCAAGGGGGGGCTCAAAAGTCTTTCCCCTTACATCTCCTGTACTGCTCCAGAACCAACCACAAGAACCCACCTTCTTCCCACAACTCCACCTCCAACCAAGTTCTCTCAGCCCTTTGTAGGAAACGTGTGACTCCTTCTCAGCTGGGTCTGATTACTGAACAAGGCAGATTGGGCCCAGACTCCCTGGCCCCTAAAGGCTCCCTGTAACACCTTACCATAGCTAGAGCTGTAAAACCCAGATTTGTGCAGCTAGAAAAATAGGATTTCTGGTGTCTTGCTGGTAGATGGAAACTGATATCCCAGCAGGATAAGGTGGCTTTAAGCCACCTTTGCATGCTTCATATTCTGGAAAGGTTACTATAACTTATGCTCAGGTCCCCTCTGGGCAATTACAATAACAGGAAATTCAACAATAGAAATTCAGAAAATAAAATGGAAAAACATTATGAGGGTTTTTTTGCCACTGTTTTAGAACAGCCTGCGTGATGCTAGGCACACTAGGTCATGCTCATGGCTCACTGACTGTGCAGCTGCCGGGAGTGCTCAGTGAGCTAATGTTTTACAGTGACTGCCTTTCACACTATCTCTGTGCCTGTGACACCTGCTAAAAATTTAATAGGAAATTGGATGCACTTACTTATACAGTTAAAGGTCAGACTTGAAGGGAACAATCTTGAAGTGTATCTCCAGAAAGTGTCAAAGACTAAGGGTACCTCTACACAGCAGCTGGGAGGTTGCTTCCCAGCATGGATAGACAGACATGCTAGCTTTGCTTGAGCTGGCATGCTAAAAATAGCAGTAAAGCCAGGGGTAGACCAGGCAATGGCATGAACTACCTGTCTGAGTATGTAACTAGGGGGTCTGGGCAGGTTTGTCTCTCTCTGAGGCCACGTCTACACTACGGGATAATATCGAATTAGCTAAAATCGGTTTTATAAAACTGATATTATAAATTCGATTTCATGCAGCCACACTAGGCACAGTAATTCGGCGTTGTGCGTCCATGGTCCGAGGCTAACGTCGATTTCTGAAGCGTTGCATTGTGGGTAGCTCTTCCGTAGCTATCCCATAGTTCCAACAGTCTCCCCCGCCCCTTGGAATTCTGGGTTGA
>NC_133770.1:19380171-19488844 GCF_003597395.2 Chelonoidis abingdonii | reverse complement strand
TTGTTAATATCGAATTTAGCGCTACTCCTCTCGTCGGGGTGGAGTACAGAAATCGATTTAAAGAGCCCTTTATATCGATATAAAGGGCGTTGTAGTGTGGACGGGTACAGCGTTAAATCGATTTAACACTCTTTAAATCGATTTAAACGCGTAGTGTAGACCAGGCCTGAGCTGCCTCACACATAATCCCTAGCTACCCTGCTATTTTTAGCGCTCTAGCTTGAGCACAGCTGGTGGTGTCTTGCACTGGGAAGCATGCTTCCAGCTGCAGTGTAGACATACCCTAAGAGGAAACATGCACAAAGTCATTGCTTAGCTTTGCTTTCCAAATACAGAGCCTGATCCTGAGGATCTTTCTTAGGCAAAACACCTACTGAGGTCAATGAGAAGTTTGATTGAGACAGCACTGCAGGACTGGGCCAACTGATAGCAAGCCTCTTCTACTTTGTTTTGTTTTACATATTAGTTCCTATCACCTTTTCTGAGAAGGGGGGGTAAATATTGTTTGGTAACATATCAATCCTACAACACTGGACTCAAGGAAAGTTTTTGGGTGTTTTTTCATTGATGTGAATGTGCAGCAGGAACTGGTCCTACATTTCAAAGCAGGCTGGAACAGCTGCACTCACACAAAACTGTATTTGAAGCCACAAACTACTATGGGTTTTGTGGGCAATTTTGCACAAGCAGATACTCACTAGCAAATATCCACTAAGACAAGCAGACACAGGACTTGAAAATGCTGCCCCTGCAAGTCTAAGGGAATATAAATGACTGAAATATCACAATTTTAGTAGGGCTTTGTAAAATAAGAAATAAAAAAACAGTTGAAAATTAAGCACTGTTGTTACTGATTAGACTTTCTAATGCGTGTAATGAACTCTGCTCATAATTTATGGGCTAGCTTAAAACAGGGAGAGTGACCTTCTTCTTAAACATTTGAACCAGCATGAATCTCAGCCTAACTGGAAATTGAATCCAGAGTTAAAACCTTTTTTAAAAGTTTTGATCAATTTGGAAGAGAAATTTAAAAAGGTATATAAAAACCTCTTCCTCAATTATTGGACTCCAGCCATCTAACCTTTCCCTTCTCCACACCTACCACTTACCCTTCTTTCTGAAGAGCATACCCTGACTCTGACCCTGCATGAAAACCCCACCATCATGCGCTAGGCATGGATACAATTAATCACTGCTGCTTTGCTTAAAGCTGTATTGTATGCACAGAATATCAGAGCTAGAAGGGACCTTAGGAGATCAGCTAGTCCAACCCCGCTGCTCAAAGCAGGACCAAGCCCCAGACCGATTTTTTTCCCCAAATGGCCCCCTGAAGGATTGAACTCACAACCCTGGGTTTAGCAGGTCAATGCTCAAACCACTGAGCTATCCCTCCCAAGTAATCCTGCACTCTGCAGTGGATTCCCAAAGTACCTCAGACGCTACTTGCTTAGGGTATTTGCATCATGCTCATGATTGATTCCTGAAGATCTATGCACTGCAAGCCTGGGGGGACACTGCAGAGTGGGCCACTGGAGCAGTGGCTCAAAGCAATGGACTAAACTGAGAGCTGGTTCCAGGTAAGTGATAGATCTATTAAATGTAGCTATGAGGGAAGAGTAACTGGACAAAGAAAGGAAGAGGTTTTCAGCAGCAGGCCAACAGGAACAGGACTACTGGTATAGGGGTGGCAATTGTAGGGGCACTATTATTTACAGGAACATTTCCCTACATTTTATTTGCTCTGTGTGTTCCTATAGTTATATCATATATATACATCCCAAGAGAGAAAAGGTATATATGTATGCACACATGTGCTTATGCACACACAGAGACGTTATTATGTAAAAATAAGAGCTTACTCATCATATCTGTTCCCTATATGTCTTTTGAGTCACAGCAGATTACTTCAATGACAAGTTGTTCACCAACTACTAGCTCTGAAGATTCAGTGCAGGAAAATTTCTACCTACCTAGATGATTGCAAGCTGAGTCAGCAGAAAACTTAAAAAAAATAGCTCAATGTGCCCTGAACAGAAAGATTAATCTCAATGAGGTGTTAACTTTGAAACCCAACTATGAAGTTTAAACAGTAACCTTAACTACTTCACTGTGGATCATTTTAGCACAAACATCCAGCTAATGTGCTTATCCCACAATGCTAAACTGACAGCTACATCTTTTCAGATGTCAAACACTGCAACTGCCCCCTACCCCATCTAGCCAAACCTCCACCTTCCGTCTGATAAATCCTACAATGCCGTGGTGTGTTTCCAATACTAGGACCCAGATCGTCAGTCCACTGATCTTGGCATAGCTATACTTAAGTTGATACTGCCATGTCCATTGGCCTCTGCCTGGTACTTGGCAGTCATCCTAAGAGAAGTCATTTACAAAGGCTAGGCATACAGAATATGGCTGAAAGATGAAATTTAAAGATCACTCATTGGGAAGTATAAATTATTTACTCCACTACAAAGCTGTGTAGTACACGGTTGCGTTTTACATTCTTAGAAAAATACAGAGCTGGGGTCTGATCCAAACCCTACTGAAGTCAAATGGATTCTTCTATCAATTGAAAAGGGCTTTGGATCAGCACTCTAGAGAGTCCTGATATAAAACAATGTTCTGGACAGTGTTCTGCACCCAATGTTAAAGAATAGGAAACTATCTGATCTCTACTTTGCATTCACTTTATCAAGTCTCTGCCCTTGGAAGTGCAAAATTACAAAAGAAAAGCAGAACGCAAGCGAGTTAAAGGTTATAAATACCTGGTGTCAGGAGTATAACAGAGGTGACAATCAGAGAGCAGATAACCAGAATAACAAGTAAAGCAATTGCAATTCCTTTCCAGTTTCTTTGTGGAGGATTACTCCCCACCAGCTCCTAGAAATAACAAAGGACAGGGGATATTAAGTAAAGGCATCAGAACAAGGCAACAAACAACAAAATCCAAACAGCAGTGCATTTTTTTTACACGGTACCATATATCGCTGTGAAGATGGTAGCACAAACAGCCACTCAGACTACAGTTTATGTCATTGTACCATATTCTGGTGTTTATTTGATTCACTCTCGATCAAAGTACAGGACCAATAAATATGATGAACCAAATCCATATCTGAGATGACTCCTCTTGGGTAACTGTGTGTATCTATGGGAGGAGCAGTCAGAATGCTTTGAAGGGAGAGTAGAAAGGGTATCCCTTGTACAGTCACCCTGGTTACACTCCTTCCTCCTCACCCTACCTTACCAGCACAGTTCGTCAGCCTCTGTCTGCTGTGACAGCAGTGCCCAGGCATACCTCCTCAGGGCTAGTCAGCGCTCACACTATGCTAGGGTCCTCTCCCCAATCTCCAGAGTGAGGGAGGTCATATCATTGCTGCTTCCTTTGTGGAAGTATTTGATGTGGGTGCCCCGTCCCCCAGAGCACAGGTTTTGGAGCAGCCATCATCTGGCAGTCACTCTACAGGACTTCATAAATATGTGCAGTCATCGTATCTAAAATGGAAAAGAGTTAGCTCAAAAGAGCTGTGAGATGCACATTCCTTTAAAATGGCCAAAAGCCAGAGTCACAGGTGGGTGTGAATGAGTGCAGGAATTCTAGAGGGAGCTACAGTCATGTAAACACCGCCTTCTTACAACGCCCCAACATGCATATCGCACCAGCGTAGCCTCAAGTAGACCAAGAGCTGGGCTACACTGGGGCGGGGGGGTATCGATCTAAGATACGCAACTTCAGCTACGTTAATAGAGTAGCTGAAGTCAAAGTATCTTAGATCGAGATTTACCTCAGGTCCTCACGGTGAGGGATCGACGTCCCTGGCTCCTCGTGTCAACTCCGCTACCGCTGCTCGCTCCGGTGGAGTTCTGGAGTTGACGGAAGTGCATTCGGGATCGATATATCGCGTCTAGATGAGACGCGATATATCGATCCCCGAAAAATTGATTGCTACCCACCGATATGGCGGGTAGTCTGGACATACCCCAAGACTCGCTTAGACTAACGCCCACTTACCACAGTGTAACAACTCCCTCCCTCCCCTCACTGAGTCTGAGTGTAAAGAGTTTTAATGTGACTCTCAGGAAGTCTCACACCAAGGCACCAGAGAGGAGTACAAAGAAAAGCAGTATACAGGAGGGTGTAAGTAGATAGAAGATAAACCAGGCCACCCACTTCCTTGACTTACACCTTCTTCTTGCTCCTCCAAACATACTGCATCAATGTAGACCTTCTTCTGTTCACTGACATATCGGAAGTGAGTCTTATGCATCAGCTCTGAGCCTGGCCCCAAACATTCAAAAAGCCACACTGCTATTTACCGATAAGATGGACATTGAGGTTTTACCATATAATTTTGTTTCTGATCTCTCTGGCATTTCTGACTGTGGTTTTTATGAAGTGGAGGGATAGCTCAGTGGTTTGAGCATTGGCCTGCTAAACCCAGGGTTGTGAGTGCAATCCTTGAGGGGGGCATTTAGGGATCTGGGGCAAAAATCTGTCTGGGGCTTGGCCCTGCTTTGAGCAAGGGGTTGGACTAGATGATCTCCTAGGGTCCCTTCCAACCCTGATATTCTATGAAATCATCATCATTACTCCCATAACTGCATTGGTCATTGGGGCATCATCGTTGATGAGCAATCAATCTATTGTCTCCACCCCGACAATTGTGTGTCAGTGCTTGAGTCTCCACGAAGTCCATTCCTGTCCATTCTTTTATGTTGTCAATCCACCTCTTTTTCTGTCTCTCTTCCCCTGTACTGTTCCTTGGAGGATGATCTTGCATAGGCCAGATGGTCTTGTTACATGGCTATACCACTTCAGCTGGAACTTCTTCACGGTCATCAGGAGGTCTGCATATGACCCAGCACACTGGGTGATGATGTTGCTGACCTCTTCATTAGTGACATGGTCAAAGTAGGACATGCCCAGGATTTTAAAGAAGCATCTCATCTCTACTACCTGTATTTTCCATTCAAGTTCTGCCATAAGGGTCCATGTCTTGCACACATACAGAATAATGGAGATGACCAATGCGTGCAGCAGTTTCAGTTTGGATTCCAGGGAGATGTTCTTATTTCTCCAAACTGGCTTTAGCTTTGCCACTGCTGCAGTTGTTTGCGCAGTTCTTGCCTGAATTTCTGCCTTGGATCCTTCATCAGTGATGATTGCTCCCGAATACTTGAACTGTTTCACTGCCTCCAGCTCTTGTCCACTGACAGTAATATGTGAGCTGATTTCACCACATTTGTTTGTCATCAGCTTGTTTTTTTCTGCCTTGATTTCCATGCCATATTTTGCGGACGTTTCATCCAGTCGTTTCACAAGGTTGGCAAGTTCATCTTCGCTGCCTGCCAGGCCATCGTCATCAGTGAACCGAAGATTTGAGATTGTTCGCCCCCCCAGTGCTGACTGTGCATATGTGATCTTCTAGGGCATCATCATTATGTGCTCCAAGCAGATATTGAACAGTGTGGGCAAAAGAAGGCAGCCTTGCCGGACTCCAACAGTGGTGCAAAACCACCCTCCTATTGTGCCAATGACGGGAACTGCACCGCTGGCCTTGGCATACAGTTGTTTAATGGTAAGAATAAGCTGACGACCATCATTGTACTTCTTCATGGTTGCCCAGAGAACCTTGTGCCACACACTGTCAAATGCCTTCTTGAAGTCAGCAAAGACATGGTAGATGTCCTGCTGGTGTTGTAAGTATTCTCATATAGAACGGGAAGGTTGAAAATCTGTTCTGCGGTACTTCCAGTACGAAAGCCAGCCTGTTCTTCACCAATGATACTCTCTGCTTGTGGCTTCAAGCTGTTCAGTATGACTTTCAACATCACTTTACTAGGATGGCTAATAAAGCTTGTGGTCCGGTAATTTTGACACAATTGCAGGTTGCCTTTCTTTGGCACAGTGATGATTAGTGACTGTGTCCATGTGGAGGGCCTCTCACCAGTCTGTCAGATCTTGTTGCAAAACTTCGTGAGTACATCTAATATTTCTCCTTCAAATTTCATAAATTCTGCTGGGATGTTGTCAATACCTGTAGCCTTTCTGTTCTTGAGTGATTTCACAGCTATGTTCACTTCTTCCTGTAGTATTGGAAAGTCATCCTTCTCTGCTGAATCTGGGCTGTCTAAGACATTAGGATCTCCATTCGTCTGGTGGTTGTATAGATCAGAGCAGTAGTTTGTCCACCTATTGATGATGTCCCTATCTTCTGTAAGACTGTTCCCTTCTTTGTCTTGAACTGCATTAGTTTTGGTCCATCTTTCCTTCGTGAAATATTTTTCAACCTGGAAGGCTCATTTGCTATTTTTATTATTGATACACTCTTCAGTTTTAGAGCATTGTTTTTCAATCCGTATCTCCTTGGCCACCTTCATTACTTTCTTGATATTTCTCCCAATTGCTCTGTATTTATCAACACCCTCAGTGCTGTTCTTGTCTCTCTTAAGTTCTCTTCTACTGACACATATTTGTAGTATTTCATTTGTGACCCATGGTTTTGTCTTCTTACGATGTTTCCCAAGGATGTCCATTGCTGCCTCATTCATTACAGCATCAAAATTGTTGGTCATTGTTTCTATGTCTTCCTCTAGAGCGAGCAGCGGGGCAAATTTTCAGCCAATCATTGCTTTAACCGTTTAATATCACAGTGGTACAAGTCTATGCTCCTACAACAGACTATGATGATGAGTAAATTGAAGATTTTTACAATCAGCTCCAAGACATCATCGATAAGGTACACAAGAAAGATATCCTGATTGTACAAGGAGATTGGAACACTAAAGTGGGTACTAACACACAGGCAGATTGGCAAGATTATTGTGGCCCTTTCTGTAATGCAGTAACCAATGAGCAAGGATTGAGACTTTTGGAGTTTGCCGGCTATAACAATCTGGTTCTTGCAAACACATTAGGTGTACATAAAGCATCCAGACGATTAATATGGCACGCACCTAATGGTCTACATCACAGTCAGATCAACTACACCATGGCGCAAAACCGATTTCCTTCTGGGATTAACAGAGCTAAAACAAGGAGCTTCCCTGGTGCTGACATTGGAAGTGATAACGACCTTGTGATACTAAATTTTTGGCTACGGCTAAGGAAAATCATCAGGCCAAAGTTCACCAGAACCAGGTTTGACTTAGAAAGACTTAGAGACTGAAACATACACGTTCACAGGATCTTAAATATTTATTGCACCTTCTTCCCGCCTTAGTTTCCTAGCTTCCACTGGATTTCCCTTGGCAATTAAACATCCAATGGACTCTGCTTTCTGACCAGCTTGAATAATCACTCAGCAAATCTGGGCTCACAGCTATAGTAGCACTAAAATCTTCACATCTCGACATTCTATTAATTTGGGATTTTGCCTAGTTTGAAGAATTATTGATGATGGTGGGGAGAAGTCACTTTGCACTGGTTCTTGTTTCAGGTGCCCCCTCCTCTTTTTTTTTTTTTGTGGCCAGCAAAAGTGTTTTGCCCAAATTAAGTGCATGTGGAGTTCAAAAGAGTAATTCCATTTGCTGTGATGTGGAGGTTATTTTGTACAAAAAATATCACCCCGATGGTAAGTAAAGTGGGACATTTGTGACAATCTCACTCCCTTTGATCTTGGAGAAATGCTGGGGATAATGCTATATGTCAGTGGCTCTCAACTTTTTCCACATCATGACCCCCATGTCACAACAAAATAAAATTTTGGAACCCTCCTTTAATGTGGTTTGGGATCAAGGCATACCAAAGTGCTTGAACTCAGGCTGAGAACCCGTGCTGTATGCCAGTAAGCATCTGAAAGTGACATCTGTATTTCAGCTGTTTATTCTGTTTTTTGGCTTTGTACTTGAAAAAATATATATAATTAGAAGGAACAAATAATTTTGTTTTATCACTGATATTAGAAGAAGAATCTGAAAAGTAGGTTAGGAGCTTTGAGAAATGCAAGACTGACAGCAACTAAATAGAGAGGATAGAAATGCCCTGACACTATCCAGTGCCTTCCATTTGAGCATCTTTACAAACATTCACTAATTTAGCCTCCAACACCCTTGTGAGTCAGGGTTGCATTGTGATCCCCATATTTCAGGTGATAAACCTAGGATTTGTGATTTTCCCCAAGGAAGTCAGAGGAACAGCCAGGAAAAGAATCTAGGACATGCCACTTAATCATAGGACCACTCTTCCTTACCTGTAAAAGGGAACAGCAAGAGCAGAAGGAACAGAGGGATATATGGAAGGAAAGCATCCAAATTGCACAGTGCTTCTACCTGAGGACAGCCAAAGCCTAACCAAATGGTTCTTACACTTCAGTAGGCAAAGGTGGAAGAAGGATGGAGCAAGGGCTTGATCTACTCCCCACTTCCTCCCTTGCAAAGCACTGCTGCAAACACAGCAAAAGTACTAACAAGAGAGAGCCGGGATCAGCAACAGCAATAATTGTCAAAGATATTCTTTTAGGTGCAGTGTCTTCTACTTCTCCCACTAACCAGACAAAGGCAATGTCTAAATCCTTGAGACTTCAGAGCAGAATTATGTAGTTTCATTCCATCAAGCATACCACACTCTCTAGTAACATTCTGTGCTTTACACAAAGTATACTAATCAATCATTAGGTCAATGACATTGGTAACTTCTCACTGGAGCTGGGAGTGGGAATAGGCAATGAAATATTAAAAGATGAGTTTCAAAAAAAGCCTGACTTGGTCTTAGCCCCTGTGTCACACCGGGGCTTGCAAAACTATTTGAAAATTGCTCTCTGGTCCTGTCATAAACAGATAGCTAAGGGTTAGTGTCTCTTTCACCTGTAAAGGGTTAACAAACAGTGACCTGCAACACCTGACCAGAGGACCAATCAGGAAACAAGATACTTTCAAATCTCGGTGGAGGGAAGCCTTTGTTTGTGGTTTTTGGGTTTTGCTTTGTTCTCTCTGAGTCCTGGAAGGGACTAGACGTGCAACCAGGTTTCTTGCCAATCTCCCTGCTACAGTCTCTTATATATTCAGAATAGTGAGTATTGAGTAGAAAGGTGGTTATAGTCTTTTGATTGTTTCTGTATTTGCAACTGTGTATCTGGCTGGTAGAGTTTTAATGTGTATTTGGCTGAAAGTATTTTAAATTGTATTTCTGCTGGAGAAGGCTTTTTCTCCATTGTCTATAAGCTGAAAGACCCTGTAATATTTACCATCTAGATTACAGAGATAAATTGTACTTTTTTTTCTCTCTTTTTATTAAAAGTTTTGCTTTTTAAGACCTGTTTGATTTTTTCCTTAGTTGAGGCTCAAGGGAATTGAGTCTGTACTCACCAGGGAATTGGTGGGGAGAAGGGAAAGATAAATTTCCTCTTTGTTTTAGATTCACAGAGTTTGAATCTGTATTGCCTCTGGGTGAGGGGAGAGAGGAGGGGTAGAGGTGGAAGCCTCTGTTTTAAGATTCAAGGAGTCTGGATCACAGTATCTTCCAGGGTAACCCAGGGAGGGAAAGCCTAGGAGAGGCACTGGTGAGGGAAAGAGTTTACTTTCCTTGTGTTAGGATCCAGGGGGTCTGGATCTTGGTGGTCCCCAGGGAAGGTCTTGGGGAGACCAGAGTTTATTGGGCACTCAGAGTCGATTGGTGGCAGCGTATCAGATCTAAGCTGGTAATTAAATTTAGAGGATTTCATGGTAGTACCTCATTTTTGGACTCTAAGGTTCAGATTGAGGAAAGTATACTATGACAGGTCCCCCTTGCTCTGAGGAAATTACTCAACTCATGTTCTCACACAGCTTCTCTGGCTATGGTGGGAGGTTGAAGGTGGAAGAGGCTGCAGAGCAAAACGAAGTCTCCATCTACTCCCCGTTCATCCTCTTCCCTGCCCACTCACTTTTGGGGGGAGTAGTATTGGGCAAGACGTCCCTGCTCTACTCACCAAGGCAATATTCACAGTCTCAGTAGGAGAGCCAGGAGGGGTTATTCCTTTATTCCTCTACATGGCCAAGTAAGAGCTGTAACCACCAGGGCTGTGATGATGTTCATGATAACCACGCTGTGGATGATGGGCTACCTTTGATACCTCAACATTCTGCAACTCAAACTGCAGTTTGACTTACAGAACACAATTTTGCTTCATGAAAACTGGGGCTATCCTACAGAAGAGGGGTTTGGTGGTAAAGAACATTAGTGTACTAGAAAGTGAGGCTCCTTATTTCTGAAATCCTGGTGTCTTCTAGTTTTAAAAAATGTACCACAAGAAACACACACCAAGTCACTCTGTTGACAATCTAGAATGAGGCCTGTGGTAACCATGCAGCCCATATTAAATTCACTCCCAGGAAAAAGGAAGCACTTGGTAGTGACTGTGGCCTTCATTACCATGGAAATACGTGGTCCACATGTGTGGTACCAGGAGTTAGAGCTCCTGCTATAATTATAAAAGACAGCTGTAGAATTTTGTTTGCCAGAGTTACCTGAGAAAATATTTCAACAAACGAGCAAGCTGTACTGCACTGCGTGATCCTAATTCAAAGCATAGTTATGGGTGAGAAGTGGAAACCTTTTGAGGCAAATGTTTGACTTTTATATACCTTAGAGCCGGACCCAGCTCTCATTGAAATCACTGGAAAAACTTCAGTGACAGTTGGATTAGGTCCTTGGAGAAACTGTAGATAAAAGAAGTGTTAATGTATCAGCATTTGTTCTTCAAGGGCTTAGGTTTGCCCACAAAACCCAACCTTTCTGCATTCTCAGGAGGATTTTCTTGCACAGATTAAGGGCTTTTCTACAAGGTGAGTTATTGTGCGGCAAGCTGGTATGCTGTACGATTCACATCCCGGCTTGCATGAGCAGTTACTCACTGTATAGACAAGCTCTGAATAGCTGCTAATCTAATGCTCCATTTGAACAAGTCAATGTGGTGGACTATTGGGATGCAACAAATTCATACATAATTTTTGCATGATCCTATATTGGAAAGCTTGATCTCTGAAGTGCTGGGTTCCAGCTGCAAAATCTAAATGTAGCTCACAGTTTCTTTTCTGCCTTCCTAAATATTAAAAATTCATATTGGATGCAGTGCATGGAATACAATAAATGATGATTTCAGCAGTGTGTAGGTCTTGATGCTGCTACACAGGCCAATATACTTTTCAAAGATTTATTTTATCCTACGCTTACTGAATTTTATTTGAGATCTTACACTTTGTGGAAGCATTTGGCTAGAATGTTGTAATCCTATCAACATGCTAATGCAGTCATAATCAATTGTTATTGTCTTACAGCCCTCAGCGTGACAGAAGGAACTGTAGCAAGGTAAACCTGTATCTCACGAAAAACGTTATAGACAATAGTTATAGACAATAGATAAAAGGTCATTTCAGGGAATATGCAGTCCTGAGATTTCAAATATCTTAGCCCTTACAGTGTTGTAAGAACAAACTGGAATAGATCACATAGCATTAATATAGAGAAAAGAGGAAGTCAAAGCAGCTGGTTTCTCCTAGGGAAGGCAGAATTCACTTTGCCTAAAACTGAATCTGCTTGAATATTATGACTTGAAAGTCTGATGTAAATTCCAGTTTTCCTGGGTTTGCCCCCCACCTAGGGCAGGATGACAGCAGGAGCAGAGAAGAGAGAGAAAACATAAGGGAACAGGGTGCATTATAGAGCAGAAAGCCATCAGAGTGAAAAACAAATAGAGACTGAAAAGGTTAAGCAGAGAAGGGGGAAGAAAAAAAAATCTGATAAAAATAGATACAGAACTGTGTACAGAGCAGCTGTCATTGGGAACTGTTCTCTATATAAAAGAGGCTTCCCTTTAGTCAGAAAAATGTTGTCACTTTTTAATAAATCCATCAATTCCTGGTGGAGTGCTGTGTTGGAGGAAGGAGGGCACAAGAGACATAAGAGGCTGGTAGGAGAAAAGGTGAGAACAGAAAGCAGCAGGAGCTGCAGGGAGAGAGAGGAGGAGGAGCCTTTTATGTACCTTTCTAGCACCCTCAGGAGCCTGGACTGATTAACATCAGCTTCTCAGGGAGCTTCCTGTTTCCTGCTGCTTTCCTGAACCTACTTGAGGAGAACAGGCAGTCAACTGAAGTAGTAGGAACCAGTTAGGCCCTTAAGACGCTGATATCTTCTCTCACTCAGGCCCTGCTACCAGACTGCTTATTTGTCCCCTTCAGTTGAGTGTTGAGAGCCACTATAGCTGGCACAGAACAGCAGTCATGAGTGAAAGAAGAAAATGCAGCATTCAGAAAAAGAAAGAACGCAAAGGAAGCTGTTCTATCTAAGCATGAAGGAGCTCTCCTGAGATACATAGACACAAATATTCACGATGAGCCTTCCGGACCCAGTGAGGATGTGAGTGGTGAGGAGCTCCCTGATCTTCCAGTTAAGTCAGAGTGCAGGTGACCTGACAGCTACTGCAGCATCCATATCTCCATCTCAAATGGATGTAACCATGCACATTCCTGAAGGAATGTGTAGATCAGAAAAGCTGTGGTGCAGGCACAAGAAATAGATGCTGCTGAGTTTAGTTCCTTAAGTCTAGATGATCCAGGATTGTGGACCCACTTGAGCAGTAGCCTGAGGGACTTCCTTATACTGCATGGGCCACAGCAAGTGAAAAACTTCATGTTCCCCAAAGACAATGAAAATAGAAGTTTCCATCCAACACATTACTGGCGTGACATCCCCAATGGTGACACTGTGGAGAGGCCATGGCTTATGTATGCAAAAACCCAGAATGTTGCATACTGTTTTTATTGCAAACTCTTCCAGTCTAATGTTCCAGCCACATTGGGTTCTACAGGAACAAAGGACTGGAAAAATCTGGCAGGAAATCTGGCATGCCATGAGAAGGGAGCAAATCACAAGAGAGCATTATTCCATAGGTGGAAAGAGCTTGAGATGAGACTAAGGTTACAGGCCACCATAGATGATCAGCATCAAGAGAAGATTGCATCAGAGTCTCTTTACTGGCAAAATGTTCTGAAAAGGCTCATTGCCATTGTGAGACTGCTTGCTATCCAAAACCTAGCACTGCGTGGCACTTCAGATCAGCTGTATGTGCCAAACAACGGAAATTTCCTTAAAATTATGGAGCTGATGGCTGAGTTTGATGCTGTA
Source organism: Chelonoidis abingdonii (assembly GCF_003597395.2). Classification (NCBI taxonomy): domain Eukaryota; kingdom Metazoa; phylum Chordata; order Testudines; family Testudinidae; genus Chelonoidis; species Chelonoidis abingdonii. The sequence goes on along the minus strand of NC_133770.1, from coordinate 19,475,739 downwards.
CTCCAGGAACATCTAAGAAGAGTCACCACCCAAGAAATGTACACACACCACTACCTTAGAAAAACAATTCAAAATGAGATCATACAGTTACTAGCAACAAAAGTCAAACAGAAGATTGTGACAGATCTGAAGTCAGCAAGATATTACTCCGTTATTCTGGACCACACACTGACATCATCCATATGGAATAAATGACTTTAATGGTGTGTTTTGTAACAACAACAGAATCTAGCGAAAATGTCCCTGCAGTGGTGACTGTCAGAGAGCATTTCCTAGAATTTATTGACATTGATGATACTACAGGAGCTGGTATAACAAATGTGCTTCTTAAAAAGCTGGAAGATATGGGAATTGCGATAGCTGACATGAGAGATCAAGGCTACGATAATGGTGCCAACATGAGAGGAAAGAACAGAGGAGTGCAGACACGGATCAGAGAGTAAAATACTCGAGCTTTTTTTGTCCCCGGAAGTTCTCATTCATTGAACTTGGTGGTCAGTGATGTAGCATCAGCTTCTAGCGAGGCTGCTGAATTTTTTTATGTAATTCAAAGCATTTATGTATTTTCTCTGCATCAACTCATTGATGGCAAATTTTGAAGCAACATCGGGGAATATCCTCTCTGACACTGAAACCACACAATGGGAAAGTCAAATGGAGGTGATAAAGCCTATCAAACACCAAAATGCCATAGTTACCATTATGGAGGATAATGCTATGACAGGAACTGTTCATGGGAGAACAGTGGCAGAGGGAAATGGAATCACCAGAAACGTACATAACTTAATTTCTGTGTGCTTAGTATTGTGGCATGACATACTGTTTGAAATAAATGTTGTCAGCAAGAGACTCCAAGGTGTTGACCTTGATATATCTGGAGCAATGGAACAACTGGACAAAGCAAAGTCATACCTACAGTCTTACCGGTCAGATGAGGGATTTCAAAACATTCTGAAGAGTGCACAGAAGTTGGCAGAGGAACTTCACATTGAAGCTATTTTCCCATCCATTCAAGAATACAAGAGTCACTGAAGAAGACAACATTTTGATTACGAGGCATGGGATAATCCCATAAGAGACCCCAAACAACAATTCAAAGTTGAATTCTTTGGTGCTAGATTGTGCAATACAGTCAGTTGAAGAACGTTTCATGCAGCTCAAGGAACACAGCAGTATATCTGAGATGTTGTATGATATTCCAAAACTCCTCACTATACCTGATGAAGACCTACACCAGCAATGCAGGGCACTAGAGACAGTGCTGACACATGCGCAACATTGATGCGAGTCATTTAGGTGATGAACTGATTTAGGTGATGAGGCCCTTTCAAGATTCATTTCAGTAGGATCAGCTCCAAAGGCTGTTCTGGAATATATGTGCACAAATAAGATGACCACCCTCTTTCCAAATGCTTTTTTTCTCTGCGATTACTTATAACACTTCCTGTAACAGTTGCCAGTGGAGAATGCAGCTTCTCCAAGCTGAAGTTAATAAAAACACATCTACACTCCACAATGACACAGGAGAGGCTAGTCGGCCTTGCAACCATCTCAGTAGAGCATGAGCTGGCCCAGACTGTGGACCTTCAGGAAGAAGTTCAAATCTTTGCAACCAAGAAGGCACAGAAAGCACCACTTTGATTATTCAAACAGATAAAAATGCCAGTGTGTACTATGCAGACAAGAAAAGTTATATTTACTGTTGAGGCGTTTGAAAGTTAAGTGTTACTTAAAATTTTTGAACAAGGCATTTTAAGATGTTAGTTCTCCTTTATTGGGGTAGGTAGCAGAGCAGTACCATGAGAGGAGAAGAACAGGAAGAAGGCAGAATTGAGACCTTTCAAAGTTTTGGCCCAAGAGAGGGGGCATGAGGGCGTCATTTGAGCTCCCCGCCTCAGGTGCCAAAATGTTGTGGGCTGGCCCTGTTCACAAAGGAACTCAAACTCTGCAGCACAAAGCCTCTCCTCCAGTCCTGCAGTCTCTGATGGAATGGCTTCTCGGTTTTCAATGGGAGGAGTAGGAAGGGATTTCAGCTAGCAGTAGGAAGAGATTTCCTGCCAGGGCTCTAGCCAGCCAGGGCTCTAGCCAACCACAGATCAGGGATGGAGAGGCCAGCACCTACTTTCTCTCCATTCCTTAACCAATCGGGGCTCTGGGGGCAGAGCCAGTCTGCACAGCACTGTTGCTGAAGTGTGGGGTGGGAGCTCCATCCCTTTAGAAAGCCTCTTCCAACATTTCAGGATTTGCAGTGCTGTCAGCTCACAGAGAAGACCATGACAGACTGACAGAAGCTGGGGCAGGACCCTGCAAAGCATTAAAGTAGTTCTAGAGAAATGCTAGCAACTAATCCTAAAGATAGGATCCTATGTGGCATTAAGGGACTATGAAGTCCAACGACACTTACTTTCTTATTACCCCAGTATTTAATTTTTGTTGTTAATTGTTTGCATTATGGTAGTGGCTGGAAGACCAAACCAGAGTCAGGGTCCCTGGGTGCTAGGCACTGTGCAAACATGTAAGAAGAGACTGTCCCTGCCCCAAAGAGCTTACCATTTAAATACACAAGACAGACAAAGGAAGTTCTTTTACCCCCATTTTATAGATGGGGAAAGAGAGAGATAAAGAGACTAAGCAACATGCTCTGGGTTCCTCAGAATGTTTACAGTAGAGGCAGGCATTGAACCCTGTTTTCTGAAAGCTCAAGCCAGTGCCCTGTCCTAAGTTGCCTATTTCTAGGAAGCCTTTCTCTGCTACTTTTAGCTTAATTTCAAGTTATTACAAAAAAATGATTTTTAAGTATTCAAATTTCCCCCCCTTTTGAAATGCATTGTGCCAATTTGTTGCCTTAAGCATACCTTTCCCGAATTTTCAAGGGGAAATCAAACAAGCTGTTGTATTATACGTGTGACAAACAGTGAATTCAGATAGACAATCAACTGAAATTCAACAGAGTAACTACATAAAGTCCAGGGGACAGGCGGGGCAGGGGAACCTGAGCTAATATTTCACTGAGTTATTTCATTGTATAGTTCAAATAAACTTTCCTCCTAATATTTGTTGATGCTGAAAAGATATGCTATAAATTTCTTTTATGGTTCATGGGCCATTTACCATGGGTAGAGAGGGTAACAACAAATTATAAAACCAAGGATGCATACATCTCAGGCATATGAAACAGGTTTCTAATCATTTCTGTTTCTTGTAGGATGATATTAGAAGAGGGAATATCTTGAGATGTTAACATACTTACAAAGCATACAGAATTCAGAACCTGATCTATGCTACCTACCACAATTTTATTATTACCACTGATTAATTTATTACTTCTTGGCCCGACGGTATTAATATGTATTACATTCAAAGTACCCAATTTATAGTTAACTTTGGATATCATTCTAATTGTGTGTAACAGTGAAACCACAAAAAAAGGGGGGGGGGGTATGTTAAGGTCCTCTGTGGAACTGATTTAATCTGAAGATAAAGTGATATAATGAAGTACATTAAAAAATGAAAGCTAAAAACTAACCAGTTCTTACAGACACCAACCCTGTGGCCTAAACCCTGTACCATTTACAGGAATCCTGATCTAAAACCCACTGAAGTCAATGCAAAGGCTTCAACTGAATTCAATGGACTTTGGATGACATCCATATAGTCCTTACTGAGATGAACTAATTGGGATGAAATCCTGATTCCACTGAAGTCAATGGCAAAAATTCCCATTGACTTTAATGGGTCATGATTTCACCCCTAGTGGATATGAAATTTCCCATTAACTAAGTGAGGTTTTTGGGGCTATTTGAACTTCACCTGGGGCCAAATCTACCCCTTACACATGGGTCACTTCTGCAGCATGTAGATGGAAAGAATTCGTCTCATAAAGCTATTGAGCCACACTATGTCTCCACTGGGAATGGGGAGATTGGCTGGTGACTTCACAAAGTCATTTTCACTGGCAAGTGTCTTGCCCAGTACCGCTTCCCTAGTAAAGACGCATGCACCCCCTGCACCTCCTCCCTTCTTTCTCTCCCCCGAAATCCCTGCACAAAGAAACAGCACCAGTTCCACTCCATTGCAGCCCTAATTCAGGAAAGCATCTCCATTTCAGATAGCACCTAAGCACGTCTAATTTATGTCCTGGGCAGAGATGGAGTGAAGCAGGTGCTTAACTACTTTTCAGATTTGGGGCCTCAGAGCCATTTGATTCCACCATGAGGAGGAGAAGCATAATCTGTCCAGTACTGAAAGATACCAGCATGCATATAAAAAAATAAACCAACCAGACACCACTCATAAATCATCTTAGGCTGTTAATCCTAAAGATGCTGCTTTGTTTTTAATAGTGATGTCATTTGAGTCCGAGTGGTTATTACTCAAATGAAAACAAATCAAGTGCACAAAAATTTCCACTCTAACAGAGCACCAATAATACCAACATCAGCTCAAAGGAAACATTAAAACACTGTCAATCATTTGAAGAACTTACTTGCTTACTGCTACTATTGGTGAAGAATTAACACAAAGCTCAAAAGACCTCTGCAAACAAACCAAAGTCCTTAAACCTATTTTCCCCCTCCCTTTTTCTTTGATGTTCGTTCCCCCTGCCTCCTACATAAAAAGCGTAATTGTTTCTGGATTAGAAAAGTAAAACAGATGTTACTGTAGGTTTTAAAATAAGCACACTTCACTCAAGCTGCGTATTAAACCTTATAAATGTTACTGCTTTCCTCTCTCTTTATGATTGCACCATAACATTGTCCACCTGCTAGGATGACTTTGAAGCAATAAATCCCTGCCACCTACAGTATTTTAAGACTCTAGAACAGGGATCTGTGATGGGCTATTCTCATGAATGTAAAAGAATCGCTGCACGGGCATGCACTGGATGAATGCTGGAAATGCTTCAACGTGGGAGGCTGTCAGCAAAATAATTTCTGGCATGTTTATTTCAAACCTGCCAAAAATCTGCCAGCTAGGTGGCCATATTAGAATAATAATATACAGACCTAACCCTCTTAAAACAAAAGCTCATCAAGCACAGCTTCTGTTGCCCTTTCATTCAGCAATATTTATTCGGCTACTTAAAACAAATGACAAATATTGATGTTACCTGTTAGCACTACGTATGCCCATGTATATTAATATGACTTAATACTATGCATAGAAACTAGCTCCTCAGTCCTAACTTACTGTAGTTTGTAACTACTCAAGCTGGCTAGTCATGTGAGGTCTTTTAGATATTGTCTCTGAGAAGGAGTTACCATTTTTTCAGGACCCACAAAAAATCTAACAATGTTGTGTACTCCCTCTCCAGCCACAAGTGTGAGCTCCCCCTTCTGACTGTGCAATGACACTAGCACATAGTGTGTGAGGCTCCCCAGTGGGGAGCAGTTCGCACTGGCACAGCTTGGTTGATGGTGTGAGAACTTCAAAACCTACATGCACTCACAACACCACTGTGACGTCAGGCAGTGCTGTTATCCCCATTGCGCAGATGGGGAAATGAGGCACAGAGAGATGGCAACCCAAGCAGACACATCTGAACTAGCTTTAATCTCACTAACTCAGGTACCAGAACAGTGAAGCCACAGCAGCACAGACCAGGCTCTTGAGTAATTACCCAAGGTTTACAGCCCACCCTGCTATAGCCTCACTGCTCTGGGACCCACACCAGCTTGAGACGCAACTACACCCAGCAACTGCAGTCCAGACATACACTACAGTCTAGACTTGCCCACAGTCACACAGAGTCCATAGCAGAGCATGGACTTGCCTATAGCCTAACCATCAGGCCATCCTTGCTCTCTGCAGCCCATTGGTGTGAGGCCTTCAGCTTCCCAGCTTCTTGACCCAGCCAGTCCCTTCTGCCAGCCCTAATGTCACTCTGTACCTCCCCAAAGGGAGTGCTTTTATAGCAATGTCCCCTCCACAGACAGGGGAGATTTCAGTGGAAGAGGTGGTGCTCCGGACCAGCACAAGATGAGTTTTAACTGGTGTAGCTCCATTGAAGTCAGGGGTAACACTGTACATGTAGAAACACATTCAGGCCCCGGATCTTCTCTGAGTTACATTTGTGTACTTCAGAAGTAATTCTACTGAAATGAAATTACAGATATGGTATACAACCAGGGATAAACGTGAACAGACTCAGGACCTTCTGTTGGGCCAGATTCTCTACTGGGGTTCATTGGTACAGCTCCATTGACTTCACAATGCAGCTCTGCCTATTTACAGCAGGTGAGGATGTGGCTCATCATATTTAAATTTGTATATTAAAAAAAACAACCCCAAAGAAGTAGAGGAATGGCTTAGGATGGTCCTGGAGTTTATAACTCAAACTAAAAGGATAACAGTAAGCACGGGGCAATTTAGGCTGAATTTTTGGTTTTATGAAATTCCTCATAGTGAGTTTCATTTGACTGTGTAATAACCTGCCAAAGAAGCCAGGGAAAGCCCCATTGCTGAAGTCATTTAAGACTGGATTGCACAAAGCAATCAAGAATATAGTTAAGGGAATAATTGTGATTAGTGGGACGATGGAAAAGATGATCTACTGTAATAGATCTAGTCTCTTTCCAAATGGTATGATTCCAAGATTAAGAACATGTTTAGCACTGCACTATGTGCTTTAACAAGTGTGTAAAGTCATGGGGTGAAATCCTGAACCCACGAAGTCAACGGCAAAATTCCCATTGGCTTCCACGGTGCAAGGAGTTCACTCACAGTGTTCGCAACTAATGGCTGCTGGTATTCAAAATGTTGGCATAACAAGCCCCTTGAAACTTTGATGTAAATCTGTCATATATAGGTCCCTAGGAAAACCAGTGTCACTCAGACGAGTGAGAATTACATAGCAAACACAGCCTTATAATCTTTATTCCTTTCCATCAGTACTGGAAGTTTATTATTACACATTATGTGTATTAAGTTAGCAAAAGCCTCAGTCAAGATCATGGCTGAGTGCTGTACAATCACCGCAGAAGCCTGTCTCTGTCTTGAAGAGTTTGTAAAAGCAGCCATTTTCATTTTTTAATGAGAAATTGCCCTCATCATAATCCAAAGGGTGGGAAAACACCTACCTATATCACTCCTCACTCCAACCTTCTTACTGTTTATGAATCTCACTGTGATGTTGTCTAATTAAAATATAACCATGCAAATCGTTATTGCTACCGCTGTTATATAATTGCAAATAATCTTATAGAAAATATAACTCATGTCCAGTGTGACAAAGTTCCTCCTCTACCTTGGTGGGTCCTGCGCTTATTGGCGGATTTTTTTCACCTCAGTGATCTTTCCCCTCTTGCGGAACCCACAGTTTGGGTCGCTCCTCCTGTGTCTGATCAGCAGTTGGGAGGTTTGGGGGGACCCCAGGCCCACCCTCTACTCCGTGTTCCAGCCCAGGGCCCTGTGGAGTTGCAGATGTTATATAGTGGCCCTCGATCCTGGATAACAGTCTGCACGAGCGAGTTTAGACAAACATCCACTGGGCTACTTCCCCAGCCTCCCCAAACTATCTTCTTTTAACCTCACCACAGGACCTTCCTACTCTGGTGGTGAACTAAGCTGTCCATCTCTCACCATTCTGCCAGCAGTAACACTCTCTCACATCTCACGACTCTTGCCTTCTGTCCCAGCTCTCAACACACACTCCTTCTCCTCTGGATTCCTCTCTGCCTGACTGGAGTGAGCTTCCTTTTTAGACTCAAGGCCCTGATTAGCCTGCTTGATTGGGCTGCAGTGCTTCCTAATTAACAGTAGCTATCTCTACTGCCTTCTAGAAAGTCTAAGATGGCTCCAGGTGCCTTGATTAACCTGGAGCAACTGCCATTTGGTTACCAGGGTACTAGGGATTTGTTTAGCCTGGGGCTAACATACCTATTTCTCAGCACTTTACTGTAGCCATCTGGCCTTGCCCTATCACACCAGATAGTGATAAAACAGCTTGCAGGCTAACTAGCTCAAAGCCGACCTTTAAAGACATAAGAAATGTTAATTAGGGCCATTGCATGCTAAATAGGCTAGAACTTTGAAATGCAAACCTGTGTTGTTAGAAGATAGAGGTAATATTAAATGTGTATCTTAGATGCTACCCGTGTAAATGGAGAGTTCCTGTCTGTCACTATAACTACTAATTCAGAGATCAAAAGGGAATATTAACATTTAGATGAATCTTGGGTGAAGTAATGTCATTGTCTATATGTCTCTTTGAAGTTTGTGATGGACTGCCTGATAAATAAATTGCCCTGGCCTATGTTAGTCTGTGTAACTAATTACTGGTGGTGTTTAGAAAATAGGTTACATCAAAAGCCTATTTTTTACCGAGGACTGTGTGATCAAGTGGATGCTAGAACAGTGTATAAAAAGACCCTTGGTCCTGATCCTGTTCAGCTCAGATCTACTTATGCTTCAATGCAGGGGAAGCTTAAACCACAAGACTGGTATCCCAGTGCTGACTGGTCCACCCTGAATATGATATTGGACATTGGACTATAACCTATGAACGAAATTCTAAAGAACTCTTTGCAACTACAAAGCTCACCATCTCTGCTATGCTTCAGTGGTAGCCGTGTTAGTCTGTATCAGCAAAAAAAAAAAAAAAAAAGAAGAGAAGAGAAGTCCTTGTGGCACCTTAGAGACTAACAAATTGATTTGGGCATAAACTATATAATCTCTGCCATGTATCTGAACCTCAAGAATTGAACTCATCATGTTTGTATGTATATTGATCTTTTAATCATACTCTCTCTCTCTTGTTTTTTAATCAATTTTAGTTTAGTTAATAAGAATTGACTGTATGCGTGTATTTGGGTAAGATCTGGAATATTCAATAACCCGAGAGGTAATGCGTCCGATCCTTTTGGATTACTAGAACCTTTTATTTATATGATGAAATAACATTTTCAGAAATCTTCATCATATTTGAGTCAAGTACCTGGATGGAGGCCTGAGGCCGGATTACTTTAAGGGAACTGTGTTGTTGGTTTTTGGGCAACCAGTGAGGTAATAAAGAAGCTGTTTTATGCTGGATCGGTAAAACTAAGTATTGAATTATCCATCAGCTCTGGGGTTTGTCTGCCCTGTTCTTTGCAGCTCACCCTGAGTGACCTCAGCTGGCCCCCACTCACTGAGTCACATTTAAAATCAGGGACGGATCCTGCAAATGTCACTTGAATAGTGCCACTGAAGTCTCTCAGACCACTGGCTGAGTAATGTGCCTCATGTGTTTGCAGAATTGTGGCCTTACATTGTGAAATTTTGGGGGTAGGGTCCACATATTTGCTTTAATTGATTGAATAATAATTATTATTCTATCTCACTTTTGATACTCTCTAAGTAATAACAACGAGGTATGATGCATTCATTTATAGAGCCCACCCGCCACAGATCACAGGCTACAATGTTTTACAACCAAAAGAAAACAAATACATCCCAAATTTATGTATATATAACCAGAAACAACAGAACTTGCTTCATGCCTATAATTAAAAATAATTAAACTGCTGGTGGAGAAGAAAACAGTTAAAAATGACATGATTTTTTTCAATTTAAGGTATATACTGTGTACTTACGGTATTCAGAATAATGCATGCTACAAGGTTTGGAAGAGTCTTAACATTTTAGAGAGAAACACATGTGCACCTCAAGTAATTACGGGCATAAAATTAAATGCCTGTTATTTACATCTGTTTACTAAGTAGCATATCTAATTCTGAATACTCAAAGCAAGAGTGACAGACTCAGGCCTTGCTCCTCAAGTGTGCATATAAATAGGACAAGGAGATATGATGTAGGCAAAGAGGAGGTGTTGTCATTTGTAAAACACTTTATTACAATCCAGGAGACCAAGTTCTGTCAGACAGTGCCTGTTTTCTTGAAAAATATCACTCCTGCAGGCACGTGGGAGCACTGGAGATACATACCTGGGGCTGTAGGAAGGGAGAAGGATGAGGATTAGGGTTTCCACTTCCTCAGGTGGACATCTTTTTTAGTCCTGTGAAGGATCTGCTCATAAACGTTAATTAACTGAAGTATGATAATGAAGAACACACTCATAAATACAACAAATAAAGGGCTATTTACAGAACTCTTACGAATGCTGAGCAGCATCTTACTTGGTAAGTCATCTCTTTGATTTTACAGTTGGGCCCAAAGTAAATGTGTTCCTCAGGAACTAGGATCTACTCCTACGAATACTGAAGTCCCTGGCAAAACTCCCACATAAGTGGAAATCCAGCCATGAATTAGTACTTTATCATGAAAAACTCTTGTAGGTTACTATCAGCCGCTAAGCATTACTACAATGAGCTACAGCATGGACTCCTCTATCAGTACTAAAAGCAGTAAGAAAATATTTGATATGGGGATAATGGCAGTACACTTAAAACCTGAACCCAGTCTGCTGGGGTGCTGAGACCGCTGCCTATACGGCTGACCATTAGTGTCTCATTGTTTTCTTGTGCTCTCCTGTCTGTCTGTACCCACTTTTTGTTTCTTGCCTTATACTGTGATTGGAAGCTCTTTGGGGCCGAGACTACTTTTTATTTTGTGTCTGCACAGCGCCTAGTGCAATGGGTTCCTGGTGCATGATGGGGGCTCCTTGGCATTACTGTAATACAACTAAATAACAACACTACCAATAACGTATCAATACGTCTCTTCTCTCTGGTTTCAGGAGGGAGGTTTGTTTATTTGTTTATTTTAATTATGCAAGGGACTTTTTCATCTCTCCTCCATTCCCCTTTTTAATAGCCTGCCTTCTTCAGACTCCCTGTGCATCTCTGTTTTTTTGTATTCCGGCTGAAGAGTGATGCGAAAGAACAAGCCTCTTCCATGTGGAAAAGGTTTCTTCAACCCTTGTGCTTCAGATGCTAGAGGTAACAGTGCTAACAGTGACCTCACTTTCTGGTGCTGGAGAGACTGAAAAGCTTGGACCTGCTTTTAGAGGAAGGATGAATAATACACCAACCTCATTACAAGTGTCCTCTGGAAAGATTCAGAGGATTACAGAATGGAAAATATTACAACAGGCCATGACTTCCTGTTAGCTGCAACGATAAAAGGCAACCAGGTTATGCTTATCTTCAGCTGACTGGCTAAAAGATCTATTTCCTAGCAAGGAGCAATGGCTTAGTTTTATACTTACTGTCACTGTTGCCAGGGCCGGCTCTACTGTTTTCGCCGCCGCAGACAGCGGGGGCAGTCCATGTGCCATTAGGGGGGCATGAGGCAGCAATTTGGCGTCAGCTTCTGTCTTCAGTCAGAAGACAGAAGCTGCGCCACCATGGGCAGCTGAACATAGAAGGTGCCACTGAATTGCCGCCGCCACAGAAACGCACATGCCGCCCTAACGGCATACGGACTGCCCTCACCTTCCGTGGCAGCAATTCGGCGTGCTGCTTGGGGGCAAAACCACACAGACTGCTGCCCCTTGCAGATTGCCTCCCCAGCCACCTGCTTGGGATGCCAGTGCCTGGAGCCGGCCCTGACTGTTGCCCAGTGCATGAAATTGTGGGACAGAATCTTGTGCCCTGCTTAACTGCAACACACTATCTTAGCCTCAGAGCTTATCTTAGAAACCTCTCTGTTCATATCAGTAAACCATTTCTTTTGTCTCTGCGGGTATGTCTCTTGTCATCATTTAAAATAAAATAAAATATACATTAAAAATCCTTTGTGGTTTGATGTTAAGGGAATATTTGAGAATGATAGGGAAAAGGCCTATATCTGTCATTTTCAGCCTTTAATAAGAATAATCCTTGCATATTTTATGTCTTGAGATCAAGCCTCCAATCTTTCAAGTTGTTATTACAGAGCCAAAAGTAGAAACCAAACGCCATGTGCCACTTACACATACAGGCTAACAGTTAGCTTTCACAGATGACAATTCTTCTGAAGATTTTAGAGCAAAATGGAGCAACGCCCACTTATACCAACTGAGGATCAGGCCCAATGTCACCATTAAGTAGAAATGCTTCTAAAAAAACAATTTGGACACAGCATTAACTGAAAGCTCTGGCAACATATGAAGCAAGCGAAGGGGTAGCGCAAAAATGCATACTTATCATATGGAAATAATCATATGGCTTAAGGAGCATTATAATGAGAATGGTTGCGGAACCCTCTCCAGGTCCAGCTAACGATAAAGGACTTTCAGCATATGCTGTTAATAAAAATGGGAAAATGGTGAGTCTCTCATTACTGTTGGTTTAATACAGTGGTGACACTTAACCACTTAGAAATGTCCCCTTTGCCTCACATGTTGATAAATAACAATATTTGCAGCAATCCCCAGATATTCCTAGTACTTCAGGCCATTTCCACAAATCATCATGAAAACCTCAACTATATGCTACAGATCTGAACAAAAGATTCGAACCCCAAGTGTCAAGTATGACTTCAAAAGATATTTTGGACAGCAAATCCTTTTTGTCTTAGAAACAGTGGAAAAAGAAGATTATATTTATGGTAAAATTACATGACAAGTAATATATCCATCTTGTATTTTTCAAAGCAGTGAACACTCAGGGGTTCAAATTAAATTATGCGAAAGCTGTTGTAACTCTTCCACTGTTTTTTGATAACCTTCCACGAATTTCTGTGCTCCCATATTCTCTGGAGTCAGTCCTGTATTCTTCAAACCTCCTACTGCTCAATCTGATTTTAAATATGGGAGCTTTGGGTGCATAAAGAATACAGCATGCATCACATTTTGACTAAATGTATATTCTATATTTTAAAATATAAAACTAAATGACTCAATCCTTCAACTCAGCAACTTCTGAAGGAGCCATGCCTTGAAGCAGAGAAAGGAGAAATGATTTGTGAGTTCTTGACATTTGGGGCTCGAATCGTTTGTTGAGATCTGTAGCATATAGTGGAGGTTTTCATGATAATTTATGGAAGGAATCTGCTTCAATTGCCTTGCTTGTATAAGTTCTAAAGGTGCTGGCATTGGGAAAACACCACTCAAATCTTGATCTGGAGTGATACCATGAAGGAAGGTGCATCAGAACAAAAAGAAAAAAGGCAAACGCTGAATTTCATTCAGTGATGCTTTAGATCAGTTTCTAGCACCATTATTCATAGCGTGTCATATCTTACTCCTTGAATGGCCCACTTTATTTCCATTGAGCTACTTGCTGAATAACATTCACTAAAACAGGCCCTTTCCTGCTAGTATTTAGTCCATGGGAGAAAAAGCCTTTAGGACATAAGGCTGTTTTGCCATTTTCACCATTCTCCAATATTATGAAGTATAATTTACAAAAAACAAATTGCAAAAAATTTTCTTAAAAACAAATAAATCCCCACACACATCAGGATGAGAATGCAGCAAATCAAAACCTATCATGTGATTGCATATGGTCACTATTATTCAGCTCGAAACAATGACATCACATCAAACAACCTGGCGAGACGTTTTGAACTATACCTCTACCCCTATATAACACAACTCGATATAACACGAATTCGGATATAACGCAGTAAAGCAGCGCTCCGGAGGGACAGGGCTGCGCACGCCGGTGGATCTAATCAAGTTCAACATAACGCGGTTTCACCTATAACGCAGTAAGATTTTTTGGCTCCCAAGGTCAGCGTTATATCAGGGTAGAGGTGTATTTCTTGTGATCAATTAACTTGATCCTGAGAAGAAATGGAGCCTGACTCCACTCATGCAGCTCCTATTAAAAAGAAGGGGAAGCTGAGAAGGTTTGGCTCATAGTTACTAACTCAGCTCTTTTCTTTAACCCTTCATCACTCTGAACAGTGCTTCCTCACTGGCACTTCTTGAGTAAGTGCTACTCAAGCAAAGAGCTGCAGAATTGGGTCTCAAGGCAATAAAATGACACCTGATTTTCCTTCTGCAGGTTATCAGTAACCCCCACTGAGTTCAGTGGGAGCTGCTTGTATCCTGAGGTGGGAGAACATAGTCTGGAATTAATGGCTTTATTGAAAATAGCTCTGAGCCGTTTGTACCCTCTTAGTTCTTTTTCCCAGGGGCATGTTGTTACAGTTTCTTCAGCTATCCTTAAACAGTGTTACAAGTGCAGCATGCGCATGATCTGGATTGATGGTCTCAGAGTTTAAACAAGTCTTGACTCCGGAGGCCTTTGTCCAGCTCTAGTTTGATAAAAATGCAATCTGAAGAATTATAACTCATTGGAGGGTTGTAGGGCCTTTGTCATGAAATGCCAGCTCACTTTGGCTCAATACAGAATGCTGCTATCAGACACAGTGGCTCCAAGGTCTTCAAAGCTTTACAAGTCTTATGTTTGGTTTATTTTAATTGATTTCTTTTTTGATTAAGGCTTCTACAGCACATTGCAAAGGCTTTGTAAAGAACTCATTCATTTTCATTTTCAAAGAGCAACTTATTGGATAGCAGCAAACAGATAGCAAGTCATTTCTCCTTAGGAAAGCAATATGCTAATTCTCATATATCAGGTTATCTTATATGTGACACAGTAATATAGGAACATGTCTTCTTACATCTGAGAAACACTGTTCTTGGTCACTATTAATCTAAAAGAAATATCCTTAATGAAATAAAATAAAACCCTGGAAATGGGTTCAGGGTAAATGAACTAAAAAACACATAAACTATCATTTTCCTGTTAGAAAATAACATAATCCATTCCATTAAGGCTGCTGTGTCATTCAGTTACAGCACAACAGCAGAGCAAGTGCTCTGTAATGGTGATTTGAATCTCCCCTCCTGCAGCATGGTAATTCATTTAAGCCTCTTAGTGGCGAGAAAAAAATGGACCAGAGAGAAATGCTTCTGTCACTGGAAGAGGCTGTTAGCTGACCTGTATTCTTTAGTAGTCTCAAACCAGAAGTTTCCTCCATTATCAATGTACTTTCTTTAAATTTGGTGGATGTCTTGTTGCACCCAAGCGCAGAAATCTAAAGGCAAGAGAATGGATCAATGACTTCAGGACTAACAGGGACCCTCCGCACTGGGAATAGGGGCCAAACAAACGATTTTACACTAATTTTAAGAAGCTGTAGGATTTGAAAAGAGAAGAAAAACAGCCCAGTGGAGATGGTAAAGACGTGTTGGGTCCCATGATCGAGTTCGTCCTACACGTGGGAAAACTCACAGGAGAAGGAAAGGACAGTGCTTGTGGAGTTTCCTTTGAGTTCTTTGTTTCCCACACTAGTCCCATCTCCATCCCCCAGTATAGACAGCGCATGGGGTCTTTCACACCCAAGCTGTGTGGATCTAGGGGGATCCACCAGAGGAAGAGGGCCAGCTATACAAAGACCACACCAGCTCCAAAGGTTCCTGATACCTCTGCAGTCCAGCTCCATTGGAACCTTGCTGCCAGGGATTCCACAGCCTGCAACCCTTTCTATGGCTCTGCTAACTCCACTGCAGGTTGCCCAAGGGGGTCGGGGGCAGACAATGTATGTTCCCATTCTCCATCCCCCCATTCACCATGCTGTGGTATTTTCGAGCAATGAGGTCATCTCAAACTCACACAATTCTGCTAAAACCCTTCCACCATACCTCAGCATCCACACACACATTACATTCAAGGGTGGCAGACCCAATCATGCTCTTCTGCTGACCTGCTCTTAACACATGTCTCAGATCTCTGCTGAAAGAGACTAACTAGTTCCTGCTGACTCTCTGGGGCAGCTGTGGCTCTTTAACTCCACCAGGGACAGAAGGGAGGTGGGAGTGCCCCCTGGAGCAGAGTAGCTGGTTATCTACATAGGGAGTTAACATAGTGCCTCAGCAGTGCCCTGTTTCACTGGAGCTCTGTGAGGTGCTCACTGAGTGATGGGGACACAGAAGTACCAAAGCCAGATTTCAACACTGCTAGGATTTCTCCCAGTGTGCGTAGCTTCTGTTCAAAGCAGAATAGAAACTCCATCAGATTCATATATTTCATATGTATTGTGTCTATACTACCCAGAGCTGAAGAGTCACTTTTTCCTTTGACACATATCATAAGGGAATGAAAAGGTTAATGCAGCAGGTGTGAGTGCACTTTTAAAAAACAATTAAAGGGAAATTTCTCTGTTGTAAGGTAGGCTATGGCACTGGGGAAAATCAAAACATATTATCGTAGGGAACAAAAGAATTTCATCTGAAACTACGTTGTAATGCTCACCAATGCTCACAAAAAACAGCAACATCCATTTCATTTTTTACATTCTTTGACTACAAAAAGGCTATTATAAGGGGAAAAAAAAGTTGAGTCATAAATAGAAGCAGCATTCTTTCTTCTGCCAGTCTGAAGAACTCAGCATTTTATCTAGCGCAATATAAGGTCATATAGATACAAATCACATTTGTCAGTTGTCACCACATGCACCAAATTCAGCCCTACTTTACCTATGCCTGTAGGTCCACTAAAGGCACAGTCTGGTTCCTAATCCCTGTGCAGTTGATCCAGTAGTCTTTATGCATGCAAAGCTTTTACTGAAGATGTGAATAAACCTGCATAAGGATTTTTCCCAACTAGACCATTGGGGTGAATCTGCTAACATTATCCTATAAGCACACGAATGTTGGCAATGCAAGACCTAAGTAAAAACACATAATGTGAAACACTGTTCAAGATTTCACTGCTCCATACGTGTCCCATGAATCACTTGTAACCCTTCTGCTGGCCTCTCGACCAAGTCCTGTTCACTGCATCAAGGGGTTAGGTTCTCAAAAGTAATATTAAAGATGGCAACATTTTGTGGCATGTTACATGTTTGCCAATGAAGTGGAAAAAAAAGAATATGACAATTAATGTGGGTTTGGTATACCAGCCTTATTGCAGTGTGTCGCAAGACAGCTGTGCCACGGCAAAGGTAATAGGCAGATTGCATGGGTGAGTCAAGGTAAAACAGCTGTGTCGTGTTCTTTTTACTTCAAAGATACAAATGGCTAATTTACCCCTCACACATAGTTAATAGCATGTGGTTCTAATTTGGTCCATCCATGAAATCTGTATTTATAAGGGATGTTGGTATACAATGGTACAATGAGACTGAATTACCTTTCAGCATGAAGTGAGTCTTTGGCCATTGCTAAATGATGTCTTGAAGCACACCAGCCAAGTATCAGAACCTGTCCCCACCATTAACCCCCTTGACATCTCTGCCTCCTTTGAAACTGTTACTCACACTCTCATCCTAGACATTTTGCCCTAACTTGCCTTTGATAATACCTTCTTCACTTGTTTTTTCCATTGCTTCTTTCTGAAAATCTTCCTCTACTCCACTCTTCTCTCAGGGGGAGATCCTCCCTATGATCTCTCCCAGGCCCTCTCCTCCATTTATACTGTGTCATTGGTGATTGTATCCACTTGCTAACATCTATCAACTATCATCTCTGTGCCAGTGATTTTCGAGTCTACTCTGCACTCCAGACCCATTGCCATCTGTCTGGTCTCAGACCTCTCAGTGATCACTGAATTTCATTCTGGTTTTGATGGCAGTTCAAACTCATTATGGCCAAATCAAAACTCCTAATCTTTCCTCCTCCTTGCATCATCCTTTCTCCATTACTGTTCACAAATCCTCTGTTCTTGTGACTCAAGCCCACAACTGGTGGGAGGAGAGGGTAGGGAAGATAATCTTTTGACCCTCTCCTCTTTTTTCTCTTCCTGCCATGCAATCCCCACTCCACACACCCAAGCCATAATCCAAACTTCTGAAAGAAGTAAGATCTCTAAAATTCTTCCCTTCCTCTCCTTTCCAATGGCCAAATCACTTGTCCAAGCCCTGATTATATCTGGCCTCAACTACTGTAATCTCCCCTCAGGTCTTCTTCATACTAATCTCACCTCTCTCCAGTCCATTCAAAACGCTGCTGCCAAAACTGTCTCAATCATCATTTCATGCCACCCTCCTCTTAAGTCACTCCATTGGCTCCTTGTGGTGCTGTACATCAAAGATCTCACCCTTGATTTCAAGACTCATCATAAAAGAGGACCCTGCCAGCATTTCTGTTCTGCTCCCTCTTCATATCTCCCACCATTCAGCACTCTCTGCTAAGCCAAAGATACCAACCTAAGTACTCTTGATTTCTCTCTCTCTCACATGCACAGTTGTCTCTGTGCCTTTCTTCCTGCTGCCTCTTATACTCCGAACACCCTTTTTGAAATGTGTGTGTTCTTCACCCCTACCTCATTCAAATCATACCCCAAACCCTACTTCTACAGCATTGCATATGAAAAAATGAGTACTTTTATACTTTGAAAAACTACACACACTTGTTTGTATGATGTGTCCCTTTCCCCATTCCACCCCCATTGCCTTTTATTTCTTTGCAAATGATGAGCTCTTTGGGGCTCGCAGTGCATATGCCTCTCATATTTGTTAGCATTAACATAATGCCAATAATACAGAACAACATGAGTGTGATTTGTTATGGTTATACATGTGATATGGAAGTTCCATCCTTCATAAGCTACCAACTCAATTATTTGGCATCTAGAAATACCATGTCCTCTAAATGGGTCCACAAATAACTGGATGTTCTGAATTGCTAACCTGTGTGGCCTTGACCTTAGCTTACCTGTGGGTGTATGTGTGCATCCGTTCTATTTGTCTACTGACTTCTGCCTGCTCACAATGAATCATTTACTCCTTCTACCTGCGCTTGGTCTAAGGATCAATTCAGGGAGAGTCTGGACCAGCTGTCTGTTACTGTGATAAAATGAAATGGTAGAACCCATTATCTGGTCTAGAAATTGAAAATCCATAATACTAAAATATTTGCAAGTATTTAACTCACACTTCTTTGGACCACTGTCACTGGTGCTAGTGGGGTAAAAAAAGGAATTGGCCTTTCGCTAGTGAATCTGCTACAGTATATTGCTATGGTAAAGTGGCAAATAGAAAAAGGCTGACTCTGCTTTCTGACCACAGCATAGCAGGTGCTCTCTTCCCCCAACTCCCCATTGACATGAGCACAAATCTAGCTGATGTCTTCTACCTATTCATAGTTTTCTGCACCTTCTGCAAGGTGATGGTGGATTACAAGTGAATTTTTCCTCCTTAGTTGGGTGGAGCTGGAGCTTGGTGCCTCTCAACAAATATTCAGCAAGTCAATAGCTGGAGCTATTTGCCCCGTGCTTCACCCACTGTGCTCATACAGACCCAACCGTGATAAGGTGCAACAGAAATGAGTCGTTTAGTTAATCTCCTCCCAATGTGGAGAGGGAGTCTGACTATACCGACTAACTAATGAAAAATATGTGAGTTGGGAAAGAGCCTTACACTCTGTTCAGACACCGTACGTCTATTCCACAGTCTTCAGATATCTTTCAAAACCTCACCTTAATTTGGTTTATCTTTAATAGCTGCTTCATTACTTATTTGGGCTTCCTTCTGGCAGCAAAATTCTAATGGGAGAAAAAGGGAGTTCATATTTGTCTCTTTCCTGTAGCTCCTCTTATGCTTTAGTAAAAAAACAAAAGAATTCTACCTTGTAGGTAATAAGCACTGATGCGTGGTTTTCCCTGGGGTCCAGTAACATGATTCCACAGATGCTGTGAGTCCCGATGCAAGTTCCATGCAGTACACCATTTTGTATGGCTTACTCGGTCCCACAGCATAGCCCCTTTCCAAGCGAAAGACATAAATTGGAAAATAATCAGCCTCCAAGGTCTTAGCAAACCCCTGTGTTACTGACTGCACAACAAGGCAAAGCTCTAGCAAAAAACAAAACAAAACTGCATACCACAGACAGAAAGGTAGCCATAGGCTTGAATCAAATCTCTGTTTAGAATTTTTTAGAGCCAATTTAACCTTTGGCTAATAACTCTGCAGAGGAAAGACACACATTTGCCATCAAGAACATTATTCAGGATGGCATTATTCTCTGTGGGAATGACTGAATTGTACAGATCTATGATCTCTATGCCCTGCACAACTCAAATACCTTCTAATTATGGAACCCAAATGCCTTCCCATTTCCTCTCTGGATTGAGAACCAGCAAAATGCTCCTGCTGCAGAAACATCTGAGCAGAAGAGTCCAGCTGAAAGAACTTACTGAGAGTGTTTATTTTGAATATTGTCTTCTGCGTACTATAGTGATTTTCTGGTTTCTGCACTTAATCTGCCCAGAGCTAGTTCAAAGGAGAACCCATTGGGTAAAGGCCACAAGTCATCCCATTTTTTGGGAAGAGAAGGCAGAAGGGACACAAAATCAGCCCCTTGCCTATGAACACCTTTATAATCAATACTGACCCTCCTCACTGTTATGTCGCCCTCTTATAGGAACCTCTCTCAGCATGCCTCTCTGGTAACTGAGCCTTTACATGCAGCAGTAGCTCTAAGGTAGCCATCCTGCATCTCCTTCTCTACTAGCAGGTATGTATCTTTAGCTACTCCTATGCGTCTTCTCTCATTCTCCTCTTGACAGCCTGAGGAGATGGCACACTCTCGCCCTATAGATTGCCCTGTGACTTGTGGAAAAATACTGTAGCTGTCAGAAGCAACAAAGAGTCCTGTGGCACCTTATAGACTAACAGATGTGTTGGAGCATGAGCTTTCGTGGGTAAATACCCACTTCGTCAGACGCATGTATTCACCCACAAAAACTCATGTTCCAATACGTCTGTTAGTCTATAAGGTGCCACCGGACTCTTTGTTGCTTTTTACAGATCCAGACTAACGAAGCTACCCCTCTGAGACTTGTAGCTGTCAGGGCATCTACAGAGAGGGCTTGGGAATTTACACTGAGGCCCAGTCCCTAGGTTCTTTATCACCCGTGACAGAACAACTCCCTTTAGAAGCCATGTTTCCACTGGTTCCCTGCCCACGTCTGGAACAAAACCATTTCCCTAGGAATTTTGAGAGCATGGAGGGAGCTTTTGAGGGTCAGCATTAGTGTGAGAATGAACTGATTTTACACCTAGAATGATATGGCTTGGAATAAGCAGAAGCATTTTCCAGTTTTCTCCACACTACTCTCTCCAGCCTGCCTGTACAATTCTAAAGTGTCTGCCTGTGTAAACACATTGAGAGATGGGAATGACTGCAGAACAGAAAAGTCTCAGGAGTAGGTTGCTGGCTGTGGCACTGAGGAAAGGTACAGTTTCATTGGTTGTCTCTGAAACATAAAAGGCCAAAGCCTACTCCTGGCATATGCAGGCCCAACTCCACCAAAATCAACAGAGTTCTACAATCTAATGCAAACAGAGGACAGATAATATAATACCCAAGTTCAGGGGTGCTGGAACAATTTGTATAGTGAGATGTTGAGGCCTATTGAACCAAACTGTAAATCCTGAATATGATGAAAACCACTTCAGGCCAGGGGATGTGTCAGCACCCCCAGAACGCCTAGTCCCCGTCTAACACTGACAGACCCCGGTCGTCATCGGGCAGGATCAAACCTGAGGCCTCGGGAACTAAATGCATGAGCCTCTACTGCATGAGCTAAAAGCCATATGGCTGTGAGCTAAGGATATGTCTACCCCAGCCGCTGGATCAGAGGGCAGTGATCAATCCAGCGAGGATCGATTCACCGCGTCTAGTCTAGACGCAATAAATTGACCCCTGAGCGCTCTCCTGTTGACTCCTGTACTCCAGTGCCCTGAGAGGCGCAGGCAGATACGTTATTCACGAAGCTGAAGCCACATAACTTAGATCGATCCCCCTCAGTGTAGACCAGGACTAAGGCTGTAGAGCAGACTCATTAATCTCTCTCTCTCTCTCTCTCTAAGTGGTCTTGGTGCCACTAGATGGGACAGAGCACCACCCCCGGAGGTGTGTGGGTTACACCCATGCCTATGCCCAAGTTCCAGCACTGCAGCTAATCTTACATCCATATTCACCAGCAACACAGCTGTGGTGTGAGCAGCGTGGGGGAAGGAAGGGCATCATTTTGAGTAATGCAAGCAGTCAGTTACTGTTAATCAACTGTCATTACCGCAGACAATCAGAGCTCTTCTCATTACTTTGTCAGGAGAGGAACATTTCAACTCTGCTTGAAGAATACCACTGGGCATACTATTCATCTTCCATTATCTTACACAGGTAGATCCAATCTCTGTATATTTTATTAGCTCCTATTATGCTGCATGAATGAATACCATGTTTAGTTTCACATTAATACCTTCATTATCAATTATTAAAATTTTAGTTGCAGAGAAGAATCCTTCATCCATGTACAGAAGCTCTAACTGTTAGAAAGGTCACAGTGGAATGCTTAATACTTTCTTTCGCAAGATCTGATCCTGAAAATATCTTTGACGTGAACTGGCACAGTGGAGCGGACATAAGTATAAATGAGAGTTGAAAGTGTTCAGCACCTTGTAACACATGCCCAGCACCTCAGGATATTGGGGTCATGCTGCATGTGAGCTCTCAGGAAAATATTTCCCACAAATTGTGTTCATTCATTCAATTAGCTCAGAGTTTCCCTGATGTACACAGATGATGTGGGTGATCCTTCTGCATTGTAAATTTCACCCTCTGTGTGGTTTTTTTGGTTTGTTTTGGTCAGACAAAGGAAACATTATCATGTTCCGTACTGTGGTGGTTTTATGTATTTTGATTTTGTTTTGATTTTTTTTTTGTTTAACTGTAATTGCATTGTGCCTTATGGTACCGCTGATTTCTCTGTTTTAACAACTGCATATTATGGAGAGTTTCTAATGAGATGAAATACTGCATTACATTCTTTTCAGTATAGATTAGAAAACAGTGCCATCAGAACAGGAATTAATCAATAAGGAATGATACTGTACTATGGTTAGTCTTCTCCTATCTCTTTGATAGGATGCTCTCCCCTTCCTAATAAAATAGGGGTGAATGACAATGTGGTTAGTGCTTGGGGGAGAGTAATAGCCTTCTTTTATCCTAGATTCTCCTAGGGTCCAGAGATGTCCATGACTCAGGAAATCCTTAAATCCGTCTGTATACAGGCAGCCACTGTGCTCAAATCCCATGAACTTCAATAAACTTAAACTCAGCTTTAAGTCCTAAGTATTTTCCTGAATAGGGAGGGATGCTTTGCTGAGTCAGGGCCTGAGTCCTTTAACCACACCTTAAAAGAATATGTACAGTTTTAACATGATAGTTATTCAAGGAAACAAATTACATTTGACACAAACCCCGTATTATCAACTCATAAAACTTGATCAAGGTGCCAGAATCTATATTGTATTTTCCTGCTTTTAATCAGTTTCATATATCAGATATAAATGGTACCACGGTGGTATAATTTCAATAGAAAATTATCCGGGATATTAAAAAAGAGTAATGTAAAATTCAAAACACAACAACAAAGAGATGTTAACAAGGTAGAGTCAGAAACCAAAAAATCTAATTAAGCTTTATTATAATCGATATTGTAGATTTAACCATTCCACTGCGCCAGGCAAACGAAAGTAGTAGTAATATGTTTTCACATCTTGCTTTAGCCTGCCTCTCCCGGGTGTTTATAAATAGTTAAACAGCTATATCAGAATTCATCAGTTTTTACAGAAAAAATAAACCTCAACATTGCAACCTATACTATAATGACTCACAAATTAGTACATAATTAATCTTGATATTAACTACATACCCTTGTGGCACAGGATTTATTATGAGTTATTCATCTAATTTCTTGTACAGGAATTATATCATGCACATGCAGTACAGTAACTTTCCATGCACTAACAGGCGCTACTTCATAATACAGACATTAACATTTTTGGAAAATATCATTTTATATCAATTGATGATATTATATTTCCTCTTTCCTAATGGATTTGCTAGTCATTAAAAATTAAAACAGAAATATAAATCTTGTACTTCCATCCTCATACTGATTACCTTTTTCGTTACTTTTTTTCCTACTATACTGCATCTTCATAAACCAAAAGGTAAATTACATATGTAACTCTTTACTTTATCATTTACTCATTCTGGGATCATAATATCTTGTGTGGTTCTCACTACCTAGACTAGGAGAGCTCTGAGAGATTTAAACATTTCAACACCCATTCAGTCTAACAGCCAAGACTTGCTTGGACCATATATTAATGTACATAGGCTACAACTGCCAGTTTCCTTTTGGATTAAAGCTCTAAACATTCTTGCCAACTATAAAAATTTCAGCTTCTGTTAAGCAACAGGTGGGTATTTATTGATCAAAAGGGCGATCAGTAACACAGTTATTGGGGGTCTTCAAACAGGTCATTATTTGTTACAGAATTGGAGGGCTATTTCTACAGGACATGATGCACAGATGTCTAAAGGAAAGATCCTAATATAGTCCTGTCATAAACAGATAGCTAAGGGTTAATATCTATTTCACCTGCAAAGGGGTGACCAAACACCTGACCAGAGGACCAATCAGGAAACAAGATTTTTCAAATCTCAAGGGAAGGAACTTCTGGGTGTGGGTCTTTGTCTCTCTGTTGCTCTCGGCTCTGAGAGTGAACTTTCTCTCTCCAAGCTCTATAGTCTTCTGTTTCCAAGTTGTAAGTACAAAGGCAGCAAGGCAGTAGGTTTCTATTGTTTTTTTGTATTTACATGTGTGTAGTTGCTGGAATGTTTTAAATTGTATTTCTTTTTGGATAAGGCTGTTTACTCATTTTGTTTCCTTTAAGCCAATAGCCCTGTATATTGTCAACTTGATACAGAGACCATTGTTTATGTCTTTTTCTTTCTTTTTATATAAAGATTTCTTTTTTAGAGAACCTGATGGATTTCTTTCTTGTTTCCCTTGTTTTATCCCAGGGAATTGGGATAACTCACTAGGCCTGGTGGGTGGGGGGGGAGACGGGAGGGGGGAGAGGTAGAATCTCTCTCTGTTTTCCTTGAATCTGTTTGCCTCTGGGGAAGGGGATTAGATTCAAAGAGTTTGGATCAGTAATCTCTCAGGGTAGCCCAGAGAGGGAAGCCTGGGAGGGGTAAAAGGAGGGGGGAATGGTTTATTTCTCCTTGTTTTAAGAATCCAAGGGATTTGGGATCTTGGGGTCCCCAGGGAAGGTTTTGGGGGGACCAGAGTGTACCAGGCACTGGAAGTCCTGGTTGGTGGCAGGCTATCAGATCTAAGCTGGTAATTAAGCTTAGAGGATTTCATACTAGCACCCAAATTTTGGACGCTAAAGTTCAGAATTGGGACAGAAATGCTATGACAAGTCCAAATAGTTTTAAAAGAATGCACAGAAACAAATTCAAAGAGACTTCCCAGCCTCCAAGAAAAAAACACAGAGAACAAAATCTCACTGCTAAAATCAACACGACTATGCAAAACCGGAACTAATATATGAACCCAGCCCTTTTCACCATGCCCAGCCACTCTTCTCTCCGATTAATCAGCCATCGATAGATTCCTGCCCCACTCCCAGTCCTTGCTGTCAGAAGCCTCCATAAACCTCCTGCTACCGAGTGAGGTGGCAGGCGAGCTGGATGGATTTGCCACTAGCAGAAAAGATGATGTGGCATTGTTAGTGCACCAATGTGCCATTGAGGCTCCACCACACCATATGTCAGAGGTCTAGACTGGGGCAGCAATCAGAGTCTGACATATCAGAGACCAACAAAAGAGATGGCACTAGTGCTGGCTGTACCACTGAGGATCCTCTCAGAGACCAGATTTTCAAGTGCTCAGTACCCACAATGGGAGCCCAATTTTCAGAAGAGCTCCGTTCCCATTCAGGCACCTAACGAACAGCCAGAGTTTTAGAAATCCAGCATCTCCCATTCTGATACTTATTGGCCAGATTTTCAAATGAAGTCAGCATCTGATGGGCTCATCACTTCTGAAAATCTGGCCTTTTATTTCAGTGGCTAAGAGGAAGGTGAGTTATCTGGAAAACCCAGACCTCCATTATTATAATTATTATTTATTTGTAATAGCATCCAGGAGCCCCAGTCAGGGACCAGGATCCCATTTTGCTATGTCCTGTACAAACCTAGAACAAAAAAAACTTAATTACAAATCCTCTTTGAAGGAACTCCATTGCTTTGAGTCCAGCAAATGAAGAGTTTGATGCTGACAACTTGAAACTCACCTGCATCACCAATGTATCTCCAAGACTGAGAACAGCAAGAAGTTGTGAAATGCTTTAAAGCAAGTTAAGCATTTTTTCCACCTTCCTCTATAATTAAATGCTTTGAGGGACACTCCCCGCTTCTCATCAGATCCTGAAGTTTAAGGTCAGAGAGTTCATGTTGATCAGTCCAATTTATGGGAATTAGGCAGTGCTAGAAAAACATTTATCTTCTGATGACTGATATCTCACTATAGTATCCTAGAGCAGATCACATACTCAAATAACAATCTCATGGCCGACTCCAAAAGGATGAGAAGAAACAGCTATGTTTACTGTATGTGTTTACTGATTACTGTCAGAGTATTGCTTGCAGCTGACATATATCTTTCTAGTTAGACAATAGCCTAAAAAACACATAAATTAATAAAACAAGAACTTAAAAAATAGCAACAGGGGAACATGATGACCCAGGGGAGCGGTAACAGGGTACAAAGGATTACAAATGCAAGTAGCTGGTTCAAATTCTGCCTGCATTAATAAGGACTGAAAGCGGCTATTTGACAGCTATTCTGTGGTGCACACACACACACAAATCATACCCTTGTGGTTTGCAGTTGCTGCCTTGAGTGAAAAGGTATAGACACTTCCAGATCATTAGTATTCCCAAAGCCATGAGCCAGTAGCCACATGACCACAGAGTGGTGATATATGCACAGTGATACCATTAGAGAATGCTTGCAATGCTGTTGTCATGAATTAGAGCAAATTACATTAATCAAGCCTGTCATAATCATTACTATGTTACACTTCAAAGTTTAAAGATTTAATCCTGTTTAGAAAATTCAATTAGGCTTCACAAAAAGTAATCATAAATGTTTTATATAAATAGATCTGAGCTAAAAATAGAATTGAATGATTATTTTGGTGAATTTCAGGATGCAAGAAAATCAATGCACTGTGTCATATTCCTTTAAAATATATTTCACTGCATGGATTGATATAGCATGTCTACCTGGATATATAATTTAAGGCCAACTTTGAACAGTATTATGGGGATGATGATTAAATTCTAATAATAGTTTGCACTTAATTTAATAATTGCAGATATACCAATCTCCTAGAACTGGAAGTGACTATGAAAGGTCATTGTGTCCAGCCCCCTGCCTTCACTAGCAAGACTAATTTTTGCCCCAGGTCCCTAAGTGGCCCCCTCAAGGATTGAACTCACAACCCTGGGTTTAGCAGGCCAATGCTCAAGCCACTGAGCTATCCCTCCCCCCCCTCTTTTAGCCAAGACAATACAAGACTTTTATCCAAGACTTTCACTCAATTCTGTCCACAGAGTCACAGTGCCAAATTTTGTTGCCTTCAAAAAAGAGTGTGGGTGTATAGCTCTTCTGAAAAATCAGGTCATTTATTTAGATGTCTAAACATGGATTTGGGCGGGGGGGTCTCATTTTAAGTACCTAAGTTTGACAATTTTGGCCACAGACCATTTAGGATTCTGGTGGCCATATTTTCAGCTATGCAGTAAAGGGACTCCCTGGCTAACCACTATGTGAACTCAAGTCTGAACACTTAATAAATCAAGGGAAGGAAAGAAGTTTTTATATTTTTACCAAGGTTAAATAATTTTTTTTATTTTGTTTTTTTTCTAATTTATTTCTACTGTTTCAGTGCTGACATAACTCGCAAAACATGATAACAGAGTTCTAAATAAATGTCAGGAAAATTTTGGGGTGAGGCGGGGAGAAAGGGGAATATGCTTTTCAATTCCCAAGTATTTAATAGTATGAACCTCTGAAGAATTGCTGAGGATCTGCCAACATTTTCAATGACTTGCAAAGTCATACCATTTTCTTTTACTTGCTCCAGAACTGCTGATATCAACAAGAATGTCGTTCTAAATAATTTATCGGCATTTCTACATAAATTAGATACTTAAAGGTGAAGATGCCATGAACCTTGTGGAGGCTGAGTGCTCACTACACAGGCTATAATCCATCAACTCAACAGACAGATTTCCAAACTGGCTTAGACCCCAGCAGGTTTACTGCTTGGAAATAGTTCAAGGACTCCAGAGACTGCAATCTGCTATCAGAATGTCACATATCATAAAACCACATTCTACACAAAAATAAATCACTATGAAATAAGACATAAACCTTGGATAAATAAAAATTGATCTTTTACATCACACATTAGTAATTGCTGATGAAAAATAAGCAATGCAAAAAATGCTATCTTCAGCTCTGGAAAATGTACTATAAAAGGCAGCAACATTTTACAACACAGTATCACACCTATAACACAAATCAATGTAAATCTTATGATATTTAACAACAGTAACTGCCTGGAATTTTCTCTCTTTGAGCCTGATCCTATTCAAGTCATTGCAAGTTCTGCTATCGATGACAATAAGAGTAGGATGGAGATCTTTATCAATCTCCTAAATCACTGTAGTTGTTCTGTAACCACCCAAAAGAGAAGAGTGGTTTCCAGGATGCTCCATGAAATCTGGCCATTTCAAATACTGGCATTCTCCTTCTGGCTGACATGTTTATAAAAATGCACTCATAGCTCAGGGGAAAGAAAACTGATATCTCAAGGGAACATGGTATTTCAGGAAGAAGGCAAAGGATGAGAAAACATTGTGCTGTGGACAAAAGATGTTAGCAGCAAGGAGATGAACAAAATGTTGGACAGGAACAGGCTGTTCTCTTTCCTTGCCAGTGGCCAAATCCTGAAGTGCTGGCTGCAGTTGAGGCCTGAGGCTGAGAAGTGCTAATTATCCATTGCAGAGTGCCCTCTGGAAATCAATGGGAATTGTGCATATACACTGGATGCAGATTTCAGCCATTGAGTAAGGCGGCTGAAATCGTGAGGACTTCAGATTCTTGCCCCTGAAAACTATATGGAGTTAATGGAGTCATGAATTTACATTCAACTGACTCATATTGCATTTTTTAAATGTATAGGCTAAGAAGGTACATCACATTGTCGAAGCAGGTTATAGCAACCACCTGAATGTGAGATTTGGCTCTAGGCAAGGAATGAAAAAGGATAGAGCTTGGAGCTGCTGAAGAGGAAGTAGCACCAGGATTTGGATATGGCATTGGAGAGTGGGCAGGGGAGACAGAAGAGTCAAAAAGAATCCCCAGAGCACTGACCTGAATGACTGGGAAGATGCTAACACTGCTGCCCCAAGTGTTCAACAATCATGAGTCAGGCCTCCAAAACATCACCAGACTGGCTTAAAAATCTCAAGTTTTTTAACAAATCATAATGGTTGAGTTTATTTTATTTGTCTTCTGGGTTTTGGGGTGCACTTGGCTCATGTTTTCAAACTTTTCTCTGTGAAACTAGAAACTTACATTTTAAAATTGAAAGTTGATATTCTCATGTAGTCACAGGATTCCAGGAGCTGGGACTTTAAAAAAAGGCACCAAATATTGCAAGACTAGCAATGAAATGAAAATTACTGGAAACACTGGAATGGCAACATTGTGAACAGTAACAGAGAAAGGGGAAAACTGGCGAAGGTTTGGCAAGGAAGATAAGGAACTCATATTCCAGACTAGGGACCAGTCACCTAGAGTCCTGTCATTCTGCTCCCTGAGTGGATACTCTGAACAGGTTTTCAAGACGAGTGCCAAACACTTCCAGTGTAAATACATGTGCATAAGGCACACCATTCACTTAAGTACATATTCACACTGATATCTGTAAAAAGAACAGGAGTACTTGTGGCACCTTAGAGACTAACAAATTTATTTCAGCATAAGCTTTCGTGGGCTACAGCCCACTTCATCGGATGCATAGAATGGAACATATAAGAAGAGTATATATATATATACAGAGAAGATGCCATACCATTCTATGCATCCGATGAAGTGGGCTGTAGCCCACGAGAGCTTATGCTGAAATAAATTGTTAGTCTCTAAGGTGCCACAAGTACTCCTGTTCTTTTTACGGATACAGACTAACATGACTACTGCTCTGAAAACTGATATCTGTGATATTTTCTCCTATGGCCATCATGCTTGCAAACAAAAAATCACTCATAAAAGCTGTTCATGGAAAGCAAAAGAAGATGAAACCAAAGTGAATTTGCAGTTATTATTCAAAAGAACGTTTGCAAATTTCTCTCTCCCTCTCTTTTATTTATTTATATATATACACATATATGTTGTATTTGCCAAAAGCTATTCTTTTAGAATTCTAACTATCTGGGGAACCAAACAAAATGAACAAAGTAAACAAATTACATTCAAGGGAGTTACGGAAATTCAAAGCGTAAACAAAATTAGGATTCTGGGTTTTCTCCTTTTATCTTTTGAATTGTCTATCATGAGACTGGATTAATAATGTTTCAGTGTCTATTATTGTTCCAATCCCCAGCAAAAAAAAAAAAGATTAGACTATTAATACCTGCTATAATCTGTGAGTTTTATATTGCACTCTTGCACTTTGTTCTTTTCAGTGTTTTGTTTCTGACTTTCTGACAAATCCATCTCCTCTCAGCACTATTCAGATTATGGTTTTGAGGATGATGGGGAATAAAGTAAATTGTCATCATCATCACTGTGGGAAGAGATAGAGTAAATCACTCAATCAGAATTCAGTCACAGTAGTGACTTCAGGCAAGTTAGATACACAGCCCTACAGTTATTACCTAAGGTACGAAGATTTACGAGCTACACAGGGCTGGATGCCAAGGGGACTCTGGGTGCTGCTCTCACACACAGTAATGTCCTTTTATCCTTAATGATTGACACACCCTGTTTAATAAAACCCTTTGTTTCATCTTGCAGTGTAAATGGTTGGTAACCACTAATGCATTAATCTTGATTCATGGCTCACTTTAAATATTTATATAGTACAAAATGCTTAAGTGAAGGTCAGTAGTAGACAAGACTTCAAAGAGTAAAACCACCTCCCATAAGGCATAACTAATTTTTGTCATTTTAGTTTAATTAAAGAGTTGTGGGGTGTGATAAGGCTCAAAGGAATACAGTACATAACGGCTGCAGCTTAGGCAAATCTATCTAGCAAACAAAAATAAACACACCACAGTAGCAGTTGATTTTCCAGCTACCAACAGGTTTGTATCACCAGCCAAATTGTGCATGTACATTGTTCCAAAGCGTCCTTTACCTGCATGCATTGTGACAAAAAAAGGTTTAGTGCTATTAACAAAAGATGTCTCAAAGAATTCCATATTCAAATAAAATTAAAATACCACCAAATAAGTAAATATTAAAGGTAAAGCTGCCCTGAGATGTGGTTGTGATAAAAATGAGAATGGGGTGCACGAAGGATTTTCCCCAGGCCTCCAGTGCATGTGTTCAGCAAAAGAATATAAGTCCCCCTGAGGACTCCTTGAGTGCTATGAGTTGGCGCAGTGCATCTCCCACTCTGCCTTAGCTATTCTTTTCTGTGATGGCAGAATGGCTCAAAGAAGCCACTCCAAGACTGGTCTGCTCCACTTCCCTCAACTAACTCTAAACAAGAGAAGAATCCCCCCAGGCCCCGGGGGACCAAGCTGAAATCCTTCACTCGAGAACTACGGTAGCCCCACAGTTGCCAACCTCCATGGCAGAATGCTGTTAGAAGCAGCCAGATAACTTCAAAAGGCCATCAAATTAAATGACGGATCCAACAGCAGGCCCATCTCTAATAGCTATACAAAAATACGGGGTGAAATATATGGGGTTAATATAACTAAAAGATCAGAATGACTAAGCTCCAGAAATGGCTTGAAGGACACTAGCAAAATTCTAACAAAAAACATGTAATGGTACCCAAAACCTTGGCAAACACTACTGGATAGCACAGTAGGCTGGGTTAGTTGAGCCCTGGGCAAAATTCTAGCTTCTGAGACCTGGATAAGCTCAAGGCTTCCATTGATTTAGCACAGAGGTGGGCAAACTATGGCCTACGGGCTAGATCCAGCCCGTCAGCCATTTTGAGCTGGTCCTCAAGCTCCCACTAGGGAATGGGCTCTGGGGTTCCAGTTAGGGCGCAGGGTTGGGGGCTGCTCCACGTGGCTCCCAGAAGCCATGGCATGGCCCCCCCTTTGGCACTCGAGCCGGGGAGCCAGGTCGGGGGCTGCTCCACGCAGTTCCCGTAAGCTGCGGCATGGCCCCCCTACAGCACTCCAGCTGGGGAGTGGTGTTGGGGACCGCTCCACATAGCTCCTGGAAGCAGTGGCATGGCCCCACTTCAGTGCTCAAGACAGCTGCAGGGGCAGTGCCTGCAGACAGGGCAGTGTGCAGAGCCGCCTGGCCACACCTCCGCATAGGAACTGGAAAAGGGACATGCCGCTGCTTCCGGGAGCCGCTTGAGGTAAGCGCCGCCCAGAGCCTGCACCCCTGAGCCTTGCCCCACACTCCAACCCTGATCCCCCTTCCTCCCTCCAAACCCCTCAATCCCAGCCTGGAGCACACTCCTGTACCCCAAACCCCTCATCCCCAGCCCCACCCCAAAGCCCGCACCCCCAGCCAGAGCCTGCACCCCAACCCCCTGCCCCAGCCCTGATCCCACTCCAGCCCTCTGAACCCCTCAGTCCCAGCCCAGATCAGCCTCCTATACCCCAGACTCCTCTTCCCCAGCTCCACTCCAGAGCACGCACCCCCAGCCAGAGCCCTCACCCCCCTGCTTCCACACCCCACTCTCCCACCCCAGCCTGGAGCCCCCTCCCGCATGCTGAATTCCTAATTTCTGGCCCCACTCCAGAGCCTGCACCCCAGCCAGAGACTGCACCCGCTTGGGTATGGCCCAGGCCTTAGAGTGCCATAGTGCAGAATCAAACCCTTCCTGCATAAAAGCAGAGTGAAGTCTATGGCTCTGTATGAGCTGGAGTTCAACTGAATTCACACCTTTGGTCCAGGTAGAGCTAGGAACAGTTGCCGAAATGAGCTGTCCGTGAAAGAGGCACACTGGCTCTTGGATGCACAAGGACGGCACTGAACCCCACCCACGATCCCATCTGGGCACACCTTCCCAAGCCACTGGAAGTTACCAGGATGCCACTAACTGCTAGGCCCCTGGCTGGAACTTTGAGACTCCTCCAATGCACATCTCAAAGCTTGCGGCTATTCTCATTCCTACTCTGAGCAGCATCCATCTGACTGAATATGGAACAGTTTCCACTTGGAGCATTTCCACATGGGTTGTTGGCCAGAGGATGTTGGTGAAGCTATAAAAAGGTGCTGAAATAATTTCGGTATGTGAAGTAAACATCTTACATACCCCGCCTTTCCCTGCACATTACCCCATTACAGTTGTTTCTGCAATTTTTTTCTCCTCTCTATACCATGCAGTTACGGAGCAGAAGCAGCAGTTCAGTCAGTACCGTATTTAATTGTTTAAAGTTATTCCATAACCACAATTTTACAGCCAATGATACCAAATTCCCTGTCTCCAAAGATGCATTTCCAGGGAGAAAGAGAAGTAGATTTGAATGTCATCAGCAAAACAATAATAAAATAATCCATAAAAATTTGCTCTGAAACTATGATTAAAAGAGATCATTTACATATAAAAAAGCATGAGATCCAAGGTGAAATCATATTCCCCTAAAGCTAATTCTATATAATTTGGTTTAAAATAGCAAGTTCTATTTGTATTCTAAGATGTGCACCCACCTTTATTGTTATAGTTGTGCAAAGCACACGTTTCTCTGAACTGCCTGATGGATTTGCAATTAAAGGCAACTTTCATTGTGCTGAACCGTAATTCCTGGCTATTGTAAAATTAGGAAGAATAAGCTCTCTTACTCCTGAGCCAAGTATCTACATGAAAATAAATGTGAGACTGAGATTTTCTAAACATTGGAAATTGGTTTTTAAATACGGATGTGATTAAAATGAATATATTGCAAATCTGACATTTTATTTTCCATGCCTCCTTGAATATTTAATTCCTTTTTCTATGAAGGTATATGTAAAATAAAGAGCCCTGCAAAATGATCCGTCTCAGCAGTTCCATTATAATTAAATGCAGTCACATACTGGCAAAAGTAATGACCACCATCTGCTCAAATCCATGGCTAGTCTGTCCTTCGCCCCAAATCACAAATCTCCAGTAAATTACCCATTACCAGCAGATTCTCCAAAGCACCATATGAACAATCTGAATATCCAACATGTTTGCTACAGATGAGTGCTAATGCATATGGTCTCTAAAATGCAGCACATTTGAAGACACTCCAATGTGTGTGCGCACATATATACATATATGCATGCACATACACACACACACACACTGGAGTATCTTCAAATGTGTTAGCATATATATATATGCCAGAGTTAAGGTTGCCCATTCAACACATGGGCATATGCATTAAGATACACAATTATGTCTTTGATTATATACTTTTTTTCCCCACAGGGTCCCAGGATTCATTCAGTCCACAGGGTGGATGAAGCTCACCGAATGAGCTGCTATTCAATAGTTAGTTTTATTCCCTGTGTGTCCCCCTACCGTATTTACTGCACACCATTCAAATCCTGGTCTGAATACCCAATGATTAATTTCCTTATGGGCTTTTCGACGCTGCTCCTCACCCGAGGATCTGAGTGCTTCACAACATTAAGAAGTTTATCTTCACGACACCCTTGTGACGTAATTTGGTATTATGCCCATTTTAAAGATAAGGAGCGCAGGCACAGAGACATTAATGTGAAATCTGGGGTGTCCCACTTAAGATGCCGATGGCCTAATTTTTCACAAACCTTAGCCTTTACAGAACTTGCTATGTTTAGAGCACACCTACTACTGATGTCAGCTGTAGTTATTTGCAGAAGCACTGAGCACAAACCAGAACTACGTGGGCACCCAGAAAACGAGGAACTCTGTTAGTGGCCAGAGAACAGCTAGTGAAAAGTTTGGTTTAAAACACTTGCCCAACATCACAAAGGAACTCTATGGCAGAGGCAGATAGAATCAACTTCAGGATAGCATTTCACCAGCCTTAACCATGAGAACATCCCTTCTCTTTCTGCAAACCCCTGCTTATTCACTGCACACCTTCCAACTTCTGCAACAAATGATGCCAGGGTCCCACAGACAACAGCCTCATTCATTACACAACCCAATTCATTCCTAGAGCACCGTTCTTGAACTGTGCACTGAATAAGAGTAGGGTGCTGTGGAACAAGCAACCTGTGATCCTGAAATTAAAGACTATCATAAAATAGTTGAATTAAGGTTAGATAGGCAATCTTAGTTCTGGAATTTCCTAATTTTTGAATACTCAAATTTGCAATCTTAACATTCTTATAATGGACTATTTGTGTGTAACTTCCTAGATTTTTAAGGAAAGCAAACTGAAAAAAGAGGAATACCATCATGTGGAACTATATTGTTTCTATGATTCATTAGTAGGTTTGGATCTTCAGACACACAGCACAAGCCTTTGCACTTGAGCTAAGGAAAGCGATAACTGTAGGAAGCTGTCATCCTCTATGCTAGAGGGAGAGGAGAAACACATTTTGTTAGTGGGTTTCAGAAATATTTTCTAATTGCAGAGGAATGTAGAGAGACAGCTTCTGTTCCAGGATCTGTGGGAAGCACGTCCTAATATTCTCAGACTCTTCTGCTCCTGTCTGTTCCAAGCCTGACACCTTCTGTCCCGGGCCCCTCCAGCCTGTCTTTGTTAATTGTCTATTTTTCATACTTACAGCACCACCACCCCATCACCATAGTAACTGAGTGCCTCACAATGTTTAATATATTCCTCCCATCAACACCCTGTGAGGTAGATAAGTACTACCCTAGTTTTACTGAAGCAGAACTGAGGCACAGAGACTAAGGGTACGTCTACACTGCACGATTATTTCGAATTAGCTTAAACCGATATTACAAAACAGATCTAATAAAATCGGTTTAGCGCGTCCACAGTGGGATCACAAAATCGATTGTTTGCGTCCATGGTCCAAAGCTACCATCGATTTCAGGAGCGGTGCACTGTGGGTAGCTGTTCCTCAGCTATCCCATAGTTCCCACTTCCGGGTTGAGAGCACAGTGCCCTGATGGGGCAGAAAAACATTGCCCCGGGTGGTGCTGGGTACAGCCTCACCCCTCCCTTGTGAAGGCAGCAGACAACCCTTTGGCGCCTTTTTTCCCGGAGTGCATTGAGCAAACGCCATAGCACAGCAATCATGGACCCTGAGATCACAAACGGTATCCTGACCGTTGTCAACACCTCGCGTACTCTCTGCCAGCAGCATTCAGTACACAGAGGGTGACATTTACAGTACTCAAGGAATTATTTATTTTACTTCTCTTTCACGTGCTGGGGGGGGAAGAGACTGACGAGCTGTTCCGTGAACCACACGCAAGACACCGTGTATTAAGCTACAGACATTGGGCGCTCAGCCAAGAATGCAAATAGTTTTCAGAGACTGCTGTGGAGACTGGTAGCTGTAGTCCTCATTACCCCCTCCCTCCTCCCTCCATGAGCATCCGTTTGAGTCTCTGGCTTCCCGTTACGGTTGTCACGCACCGCTGTGTATCCTGGAGTTTATTTTTCAAACGCTTTGGCATTTCCTGTTCTTAACGGAGCTCTGATAAAACAGATTTGTCTCACCATACAGCGATCAGATCTAGTATCTCCCGTAAGGTTCAATGCAGGAGCTACTTTTGCATTTGAACTGCATCGCCACCGTGCTGATCAGAGCTGGACGTGAAAGCAGGAAATGTCATTCTAAAGGTCTCGGGGCTTTTCCTGTTTACCGGCACTCCGCATCCGAGTTCGGATTGCGGACCAGAGCGGTCAGTGGTGCACTGTGGGATACCTCTATCGATATTAATGACGACGTCGTGTGAACGGGTACAGCGTTAAATCGGTATATCGGCCATTAAACCGATTTAAAGTCGCAGTGTAGACCTGGCCTAAGGACTTGTCTACATTACCTGCCAGATCGGCAGGCAGCGATCGATCCAGCGGGGGTCGATTTATCACATCTAGTATAGACACGATATATCGACTGCTGAACGCTCTCCCGTCGACTCCGGTACTCCACCAGAATGAGGAGCGCAAGCAGAGTTGATGGGAGAGTGTCAGCTATCAACTTCACTGCAGTGAAGACACTGCAGTAAATAGATCTAAGAATGTCAACTTCAGCTATGCTATTCACGTAGCTGAAGTTGCGTATCTTAAATCGACCCTGCGCGGTACTGTAGACAAGCCCTTAGGGTGTGTCTTCACATCAAGCTACGGGTGTAATTCCCAGCTGAAGGGGGCACACTCACGCTAGTTCCGATCGAGCTAGCATGCTAAAAACACAGTGTAGCTGCGGTGGCGCAAGCGGCAGGAGGGGCTAGTTGTGCTGAAGATATGCATAGCATCTTGGATGGGAGTGAACTCAGGGCAGGTAGCTCCTCCTGCCACTCGCGCTGCTGTGAGTACCCTCTATTTGTAGCGCACTAGCTCGATCAGAGCTAGCACGGGTATGTCACCTCAGGCTGGGAATCACATCGCCAACTCAAAGTGACTAACCCAAGGCCGCTCAGGAAGCCTGAGGCAGAGCAGAGAATTAAACCCAGGTCTCCCAAGTCCCAGTCTAGAGCTCTATAAACACTGGACAAATCCTTCTTCTCTTATTCCAGTCCCAGCTTCTCTCTACCCGCCTGCCAGCCTCAGCTCCTCATCTCAGTCACCCCTACACACACACCTTGGGTGCTCTTCACAGTCTGTCCATCCCTCCCACAGCCCGCCTTTGACTCCTCATCTCCATTCCCCTCTACACAGCTTGACATCCCAGTTCCCCACCATCACTCTTCCTCAGCTTCTCCTCCCAGTTTCCTCTTCACATCATATCCCAATCTCCCAACCTTGCTAACCCTCTCAGGTTCCAATTCTTCGCCTCGGCATTCCAGGGCAGATGCTTCTTTCTCCCTGCTGCCTGGATGCCAGCAGGGGGAGCACTGAGAGCACAAGGGACACAGTCTTCCTGCTCTCAGTTTTTGTTCCAGGTCCCTGAGAGCAGCAGCTGCAGGGAAAGTCCTGCTCAGCCCCAGCAGCCCTGGGATGGAGCATGCTCAGTCACTCTGTGAGATGGTGCGCACACAGTGCAGTGATATGTAAAAGTTATGAGGCAATGGAGCATACTCAGTGCAGGTGGAATCTTCAAAGAATTTTGAAGCCAAACTGACAAGTCTCTGCTGAACATGTGCAACTGGAGATTTTTCAGAGGTTTATAACTTTGTGAATTTTCACAGGGATGGCGAAAGGCACATCCCTCTCACTGAGAAGACAGACTGCTCATGCCCTAGACAAATTTCAGATCACTGCTCCAAAGCATAAAGGTGCCAGAGCTTCTCAACAAAGTGGCTGTAAGAAGGTTTTTAACATGAGGAACAACAACAGATGCTCCCTTCCCCGCAACCCTATTCTGAGAAATGGCTGCACTGTTTTAGTTGAAACTTTCCACGAACGCTTAGGCTGAGTGAGATCCTCGCATGGAAAATTTCAGCCCAAGCCAATGAAGTGCGGCAAAGTTATAAGCTACTGAAAACAGGGTCTTAGAATGGAAAGTGTTTGAGCTATTTTAATTGTAGGCATTGATACTTGTGCTACCCATAATATATAACAATAGCTCCATTTGGGGAGTAAAATTTCCTCAGTATTAGTAGGGAGAATAAACCTGCCTAAAGAAAAATGTGTTTTTTCCCAAAAACTACTCAAATGTTTAAACAAATGTTCAGCTGGAGAATAGCTAAATTATGCATACTTAGATGCTATATTATATAGTCTCCCGCCCACTTTACTAGTACCATGGTAATTTGCTTTTGTACAAGCTACATTTTCAAAACCATCTTCAAACCACTTGACTTCCTAATTGTCGGAATCAGAAAATAGCAAGTTAGGGAAATTCTTTTAGCATCTCCATGAGTAGTTAAAAACTTAACCAGGCTTTTGTGCTGGTCTCGTGACAACACAGTGCTTGTACATTCTGTCTTCTGGACTCTGGCCTACCCAGAAGGTTATTGGTGGGTTCTGGATATACAGCTCAGTACGCACAGAAGGGTAGATAGGCCCTCTGTGCCAGAACCTTGGAATGGAGAGGGAGAAAGCCACCATCAAAGCTCTAATGTTAAGACGCTGGATAGATCTGAATATTTACAGCGCACATTTTAAAAAAGGATGCATGCAAAAGTTTAAAAGAACTACCATACACATTGATATCAGGACTGTGCTCATGCAAAACTCTGTGCATCCAGATCCTTGACTCATGCACCCGCCTTTCAAAAACATGGGCCTACATCTTTAGATATGGTAGGCTCTGTGCTGATTAGTCTACAGACAACTGCTAAATGAGCATCATAGCTGACTTGAATCCTCTCCCCCTCCACTGACTTATTTTTTTGGGGCCATGCTGTCTCAGGACCTTCTGTGGGTGCACAAGGGGAGTGTCCCAAGGAGCTTCCCCACAGTACACACTGTGCTCAGGGAGGCACAGAGACAGCTCCCTCACTGCATCCTGGGGTGTGCATATATTCCCAAAAGAGGTGGAAAGAAGTGGGAGCATGACCCCCTATGAAGAACAGGTTGCACCATCATCTCCATGTGCAACAGGCAGCTTGTGCACAATCCTTCCCAGGCCTCCCCCAACGTGGCTGCTACAGCTCAGGGCCACCTCCAGCACAGACCAATGGCTCAATGCCACAGTTTGACCCTTCGCAATTAGATCCTCACTGTCAGAAATAATAATGGGCCAAACTCAGTTCTGCTGTAACTTCATGGAAGACAGTGGAGTTACATTAGGCAAGAACTATCCCATATGATACTAATACTGACATTGCAGTCTTCTTTCTACAGAGCCTTCCATCTGAGGGGCTCATTTACAAACATGATTTAAACCTCCCAATATTCCTGTGAGACAGATAGTGTAATGATTGGCTAAAAACAGCATGTGAGTATAATGTGCCTTCTCTGAGGTGAACAATACAGAACACTAAAGAAATGCCAGTCAATCAGGTTGCACACGCAAATGGATCCTTCTGCTTGGCTGAGTTTAGTTAGAAAATTATTCATCTCACCTCCTAGGACTAGATCTTTAAAATCCTTTCCACTTTAGAAAGTTAGTTTAAATGAAAAGATGTCCTTGTTGCTGTTGAAGTCCTGACTGTACTGAACAGATTTGCATACATTTCTAATGAATATACTAACGGATGGATTAGATTCTGCAGTCCTTACTCTGAGTAACTCCTCTTGGAGATCACTAGAAGTTATTCCACAGTAGGGAATGCAAGTCCAGACTATATATCTATATGGACTGATCTTGATGTCTTGGGGGGCGGGGGGATGTAAACACACACAGGGCTTGTCTAGGCAATAGTAGTGTGCAGCAAGCTAGGTGTAAACCTACAGCACTCTAGACTGCATACGAACTGTCCACAGGGACCCTGCTCTGCAAATATCACATTTTGCTAAACTGCAAGACTTCTTGCGTCACTACTCATATCACCTCAGTCAATTATGTATTAAAAATCATACTTAGCACTTATATACAATGATGACTGATATTTCCACAGTGCTCCACAAATAAACACCTACTAATTAACACTACAGTATATACCTCTCGTGTCAAAGGATCAGTAACTATGTATTAGACTCATTTTACAGGTGGGTAAAGTGAGGCAGAGAGGCCTTTCTTCAAGTACATATTAATTATTAGGAAATAAAAATGTAATTCATCCCTAGCATGGGCATATTAAATTGCATTCATTTTTTTCATGCTAGAGACCAATTCTTGTCAGTGTTAAGGGCCTGATCCTTCAGTCCTTCCTTTTGTAAGTAACACCATTTATTTTCATAGGAGGAAAACTACAGGATTAGACCCTTCTTCCTACCAATATCCTCCTTCACACAGGATACCGGTGACCCATTCTCCCTGATCAGAATTAGTGATGAGTGGGGGTTGCATAGACAAATGAAATATTTCTGTAATAAATAAAGTGAAGTTATATGGCCTCAGCATTTCATTTTAAGTGAGAAAAGTAATTTTTTTTCCTCAGAGCTTAATATCCTTCTGGATTTGAATTGTCACCCTTACATAGAACAAGTGGGCATGGGATGCATTATATGCATTGAGAAAACCATAAGGGTTATGCAGATGGGATTAATCTAATTGTTCTTTAGATATAATTACAGTATCACAGAAATTCTGCTTAAAACACATCTGACACTAAATAAGATCACTAAAAACAAATGTTAGCTGCTCATAAATTGCAGTTTGAAATGTTGGGCACATTTTTAGTTGTCACATAAATGAAAATTACACACTCTCTTTGAATCAATTTTTCCTAATAAGATGCAAAAACTACCTCCACTCTTATCAGTGAAAATGAAGACAATTTCAACTGTAGAATACAATATACAGTGTCTGCTTACTACATGTAATTATTTATTATTATTATATTGTCTAACAGAGGTAGTAGATATGAGATGATATTGGTAATGGGACACTGAGCATTTCAACTGTCAGTCATTGATTTGAATCCTCGCTATGGCCTCCTACCTGCAAGCTCCTCTGCACTTCATTATGGGTGAAGTCATGCATGTTTAGGGAGTCCCACTGACTTTAATGGGGTTGTATGCAGATGAACACTTCCTATGACATGGTCTCAAGCAAGCTCATGCTGGAGGGCCCTCTCTGTTACAAACAGCACCTACCCATGGTCACACAAGACATCTATGGCAGAGCCAAGAATGGGACCCAAATCCCCTGCGGCCCAATCCACTATCGTAACCACTAGGCCACCTTCTCTATATAAAATTTCGAACACTATAAAGGGGCCCCATGAAAGTTGATCTAAGAATCCCTTGCTGCCAGTTGAGAGTAATGAAACACCAAAAAATCCTATTAAATTAGCATTGACTGTAAAAGATATTCTAGTTCGGACAACTATTAGGAAC
Source organism: Chelonoidis abingdonii (assembly GCF_003597395.2). Lineage (NCBI taxonomy): Eukaryota > Metazoa > Chordata > Testudines > Testudinidae > Chelonoidis > Chelonoidis abingdonii. The sequence goes on along the minus strand of NC_133770.1, from coordinate 19,433,855 downwards.
CGTGCAATAGCATTGACAAAACAAGTTGTGAGTAATACAGTGCAAGTAACTGTCATAGCCTTAATATCTGCAACAGACAAGAAGGCCATCATTCTTTCCCTGGAAAGGGAAGTAAAGCATATAGTTTTATTAAATACTTAACATTTTCTGTAGCACGTTGTATTGCCCATGTGGGAAAACATATGTTGGAAGAAACAAAACACAAATGAAGCATCACACAGCTAAGCATCAGACAGCAATTAAATCCAACAAGAAGATAATATGCCATGGATGGACACTTTCAGTGTAATTACTGTGATGGGGCAAGGCCAGATGGCTACAGTAAAGTAGTGAGAAACAGGTATGTTAGCCCCAGGCTAAACAAATCCCTAGGACCCTAGTAACCAAATGGCAGTTGCTCCAGGTTAATCAAGGCACCTGGAGCCAATTAAGATCTTTCTAGAAGGCAGTAGAGATAGCCTACATTAATTACATAACCTCTGCAGCCAATCAAGGCAGGCTAATCAGGCACTGGCTTTAAAAGGAGCTCACTAGTCAGGCAGAGAGGACCAAGAGAAGGAGCGTGTGTGAGGAGCGGGAGCAAGAAGCAAGGAGCTGAGAGTGAGGAGTGTACTGCTGGAGGATTGAGAGGACAAGCATTTCAGAACCAGAGGAAGTCCTGTATGTCAACAGTCCAGATAGCTGGAGACGGGAAGCCACTAAGCTGCATTCGGCCTGCGAACATCGACTGACTAACAATAGAGCAGTCTCTGCTACGCTCTCTGCTGTCGACGCGGCTGAACCCGGAGTGGGCGCTGGTCCCCCTAAAGCCTTCCCAATCCTGATCAGACACAGGAGGAGCTGACTCAGACTGTGGGTTCCCCAAGAAGGGAAGATCACTGAGGTGAACAAATCTGCCAATAAGCGCAGGATCCACCAAGGTGGAGGAGGAACTTTGTCACATTACCCAACCAACTCATATTTCACCAAAAGGAGCCCAAAGTGCTTTGCAAGCTGCAAGCCCACTCGTGCTACCCCTACAGTTTTTCCTGCAAAAGGACTTGGAAATCCAGTGAATACGTGCTGGATATTCCCCCTAATTCAGCTCCAGGAAAATGGCAGGGAGGTCACCCATGAAAGGGTGAAGAAGGCTCTCCGGATAGCCCCGAAGGGGAAGGCATTCACAGTGCCCATTGGTTCCACTCTTCCATCATGGCAGTGCTACCATATAGTAATCACGCAGCTTCCCTCCTTCACTAGTGGCTGAATCAAAATCCTTTCCACAGAAGGGTTCAGAGTCCTGTAGGAGAGGTTACTGCTAGTGTGATGGTAGTAACTTGCAAGCAGACTTCCACGAGGAAATAGCTCCACACCTACTAGAGGCATGGGATATCCTGAAGTGCCTTCCCATCCATACCCCCAGTTCCACAAACAGAGCCCCTGCTCTACAGTAGGGCCTCAACAAGGTCCAGATGCCAACATAACATTGCAGGAAAACCATGTTTCTCCCCCACTTCCTTGCTAATCCAGTATCACCAACCTAAAGTGATCAAAAATCATGAATCAGGCCCCCAAAAATCATGAAACTGGCTTAAAAGTCATGAGGAGTTTTTTGATTGTTTTTCATTTTTTTTAAATATAAATAATGAATTCCCCACCCCAATTACTGGAGGAGTTTGAGTAATGCCCCTGTGGTGCCACTCTCATAAAAGGAAAATCCTAATGTAGTAGAGGGTGGTAACACTCAATGAGTGGAAAATACAGCTCTGAGGACCAAGCATATCAACTATCAGCCCTCACTGGAGCATGTCGAAGAGGGCAGAGTGACGGAGCACAGGGAGTTAACAGGTGAGTCTACACTCTGATCACGCTGGCACTAACTGGCTTCCCAGAAAGTTCTAATTAGGGAAGGAAATGTAATTAGCAGGCTGGGTGAGCTAAAGAGCTGATCAGTCCATCAGTTTAAGATTGATAACAAAGGCTCAGGAAGGATGTGGCGTAGCTGAGCCCAGAGTCTGCAACATCGCCAGGAAGGGAGACCTCTTCTCTTGGGAAAAGGACAGAGGATACAAAGGACATTGTTTGCTGAACAGAACTGTAAAGGTGTTGGAGGAAACATAAACAAACAGTATGGTGTGGATACCCAACCAGTGGCGTCTGAGCAAATTTCTGTGGTTCAAGAAGGAAGAAGCAGACTATGCTCTGCTACAGGCAGCTTTTGCCCTGAGAGTAGGAAATGGCTCTCAAATTCAGGTGGATTGGGCTTGGAAGCTTTGGATGGCAGTTGGTCTAGGAGAAGGTAAACTCCAAATGAACACCGCTGCAGGGTCAGCAAAGAGGGGCAGTGCTGACAGACTATTTTGTCTCCTAGGTTCTTTGTGTATCATGGATTCTTCACACTTGAGTCATTTAAAACATGCTTCTGCATTCAAAGTAACTGACATGCCATCTTCTGGGCAACAGAGATAAACTGGGAAGGATCTGGGAATTGCAACCTGGAACATAGGTTCAGTTATGGGCAGGTCAGGAAAGGTCGTTGAGGCAATGATCAGATGAGAGCTGCGGCTTTAAGCAAACTCCAAATATCGCCAGACTTGTGATAAAATAGCAAGAGTTTACAACACTGCTAATCACCACTCTTAGTACCAGAGGTTGCATGTGGCCCTGTCTGCCTAGACAGATAAGAAGTAACTCAGCAGTCACTATATAAGCCATCTAACTCTGGGGTGTAACGTGGCAGCCAATAGAACACTCATCGAACCTCAGCTGAAACTTAGCAAAGATATTTGAAGTATATAATACCTTTACATTTTTGGGGGTTGGAAGGGTGGGGAGGAAAACCATGGATCTTTAAAAAACTACCAATGGGCAGGAACAAGGGTTTTACATCTCATCTGAAAAATGGCACCTTCATCAGCATATGCCAACTAGCATTACACTGGCCCACTGACTCAACAGAGAATCAGAGGGAGCAATGAGGGACAAGGAGCAGGTAAAAGGCTCTTCATGTCTGGAACAGTGTGATGACAACTCTTGCCATTTCTGTCCTACACCTTTCACAATGTTAAATGCACTAAATCATAAACCTTGCTTCTAGCAACAACTGGGGTTTTCTGGGCACTGATGAAACCTCTCTTTCTTTAGTTTTAGAGACCTGTCATAGTCTGAAATGATAGGGCTGGCAGGCCATCAACGAGATCATCCAGCTAAGATAACATTTAAATGTATCAGTTTGGGGAGAACACCAGTGAGGCACAGAGACAGCATGGACAGCTCCACCAGTCAGAAACACTTTATATCAGGGCCCCCCAGAGGATTCAGGGGGCCTGGGGCAAAGCGGGGGAGCTGCAGTGCTTGTATCCACTCGGCAGTGGTCCAGGTCTTTGGCGACGGGAGGCCCTTCAGTCGCTCCGCCGGCAAAATGCCGCCGAAGACCCAGGCTGCCGCCAGGCCAGGGCTCATAGGATCTGGGGCAAATTGCTCCACTTGCTCCTCCCTCTGGGTGGCCCTGCTTTATATCTAAGCTGTGAATCGTGGAGATATCATTGGACTCAAAGAAGCAAACTACTGTATAATGCCTCTTTGTAATTCTGATGTGTGATTTTTATCCCACAGATACCCTTTCACTCTTGGTTTTTATTAGATCCTGGTTCATTTTAAAGATATGTATTTTGCCTTCCTTTGGTATGTCCCATATTTCATTATCTTTTATTCTGTTTATTCTGGAGGGGAGGGGATTAAGTAGTACTTCTTTTGGCAGAACCCTAGGGACTAAATCCTAACATTTACTTCAGGGGTGTAATTCTGTGGTAACTCCGTTGACTTTAGTAATGGAGTAACAAAGACTGGAAGTTGACCCTACCTATTTATTTTGATTGGAAAGTTATTTTTCTGACTCCAACTCTTTTTAGCCATTTAACATGTTTGTTTGGCTTTTCTTATTGCGATGCATGTTTAAAATAATGCACAGTTTGGTAAATTTGGAAAATCACTTTATACTGAATGAAATCATTTAATTTAATGTAGTTAATCTGCAATCAATAATGTAGTTTCATCAATTCCTTAATTCCTTTATTTCTTGAAATAGAGGAGTAGAATTGTTTGCTTCAGCTGGGTCCTGTAGGATGGTATGTAAAACACAGGGACCTTTTTTCCTGCTTCGCCTTGTTAAAATAAGATTGATTGCTGGAGGGAAATCTTCACTTTCAGGAATACACAGTGGAAGCAAGTCAGATCCATAAAGAGCTACCACCTTTCACAGCTTTATTCCTCTGACTCTGGGCCTGACCTTTCAGTCAGTAGTCAGGCAAAACTCATTTTGGCTTATGTGTGAGTCCTGTATAAGGATTTCATGTATGGCATTTATCATACTAGCTAAGATACTTTTATATGCCCTCCCCCCATTACCACAGTGCCTGAATATCTCACAATCTTTAATATATTTACCCCACAACATCCCTGAGAGGCCATGAAGTACTGTCCCTATTTTACAGAAAAGGGACTGAGGAACAGAGATGCTCAGGGTGAAATTGCCAAGCTCCCATCAACTTCAATGGTGCAAGGATTTCATCCTAACTGGCTTGCCCACGGTCAGAGAGAAATTCTGTGGCAGAACAGGAAATTGAACCTGGGTCCCAGGTCAGGGCTCTAACCACCAGACCATCCCTCCTCATCCCCCACACAGATAATCATTTGATAAATTTTCTATCCACTTTATGATGGTTCATATTGTACATCCAAGCAGGGGTAGTAAACATATAGTAAGCATGCAGCCCCCAGCTCCTGCCACTGGCCCATGACTCCCACATCACCTGGAGGATATTGACAAGCCACGTGCTGACTCAAGGGATTCTCCCAGCTGTCAATCAGCCAGAACAGCTGTGTGAGTAAAGAGAATCATCATGGCTGAGAGTTGCCCCATCCAAGGAAAGGGTGGCACCTACTGGGGAGAAGGCTTTTCCTCCTGCTTGGAGATAACGACAGGAAAACTGATATAGCAGCCCCTGAATGCCAAGGTATAGATCATTATTTTTTTAATCTGTGTTGGAGAACCATTATAGTACCCCTCTCTCACTCAGCAGCAGCAGCTCCACCATTCCTCAGTAACCTCTTCAGGGCCTGTGCAATGAAACCAAGGGGCCAGTCTCTTTGGGGCTGCTTTGAATTCCTGCTTACAGAGCAGCTCCGCAGGTCCAGACGACTAAGTGTACACAGTACTCTTCTGCCTTTGGATCACCCCCTGCTCTGATATGGAGACAGGTGATGAGGTAGCAAGGGCCAGTAATGAGATGACAGGCCAGGCTTCAGTCTGTGAAATGGTGAGATCGTTAAAGGTTTAATGATTTAGGTTCTCCTTTTCAGAGCTCCAACAGTTGCTCCTACTGAACTCCGTGGAAGCTGTAGGGCACTCAGCCTTTCTGAAAATCATACCCGCTTAGTCATTTCCTTAAAACCCTTGCTCCCGGAGTCATGTGATTATGTGAAACTCACAACTTTATTTTTTTACAGTTTCCTTCCCTCATGGTTGTGGAGGCGTTTGAAAGTGTGATCTAAGTGCATCCTTAAAGGCTCAAAAATCAGAAGGTAACTAAAAAGAATACACATTTATCACTTTTCTTAAATTTCATAATTTGCAATCCTGTCCTTTGGTGTGGGGGGGAAGGACCTGGCTCCCGATTTTTGAACACACGAGGCTGGCAGCATTGTAATGTTTAAAAAGCACTTTCAGATCCTCAGATGGAAGGTGCTATGGAATTGCAAAGTATAGTTAATATTATACTTTTATGGTCTGTTCAAATCCGTATTTTGGCACCAGGCTTAAGTCTGAGGCAGGTGGGGTGGCGCACAGAGGATCTTGCTAGGGCCATGAAAGAACTGCTAATGCCTTTGGATCTTTTGTGCCTGCAGTTGCTGGGACAGTGAAACACATTTTCCTCATTTTAGCATTTGAAGTCATCCCCCACAAGTGAGCGAGTGCTCTGCCTGGCAGTGTAAACATGCTGCAATTACGGCTCTGCATGTGGGATCCTAAAGATACAAAGCCAGGAGGAACAATGTCAGCTTACAACTGTAATGAAGTCATAGCTACTGAAATCTAGTGCTGTCCTGAATACAGTGAAAAGAAAGAGTGTTAAATTATTTCACCATGAGGTATTATTCCCAGCTACCCATTCTAACAGTTCACCCAGCAAGCGGACTTTCCAGGAGCCCTCTGCAGGTTGTTATGAGTTGCTTGACTTCTGCTATCATATGCCCAAGAGGAATGAGAGTAGACAATAAATGCGTTACAAAGGCTTGGACATGCTGGATGCTCCATGCCGAATGCTGTGCAGCTAGCACAATCACTCTCCCATGCAGAAATACAAGGTGGAGTGAGCTAAACTGAGAGCAACTTTTGATTACTGCTTATACCGCCTGTGTCTCCAGTGACAATCACTGAATGTGGTGCTGGCTTCGTGGAACAGCACTGCAATAACACAGCATTTAGAAACAAAAGCCCTCCTTGTGAAATTCTGATTCACATGGCACTGAGTCAAATCCCCTTTATATCCTTTCCCCTCCTCAAACAATAGCTATTACACATTTGCCCCTGCAGGGGACTGACTAAAGGAGGATAAAGACAACCACATGTAGCTTTGCTTTTAATCAAAATAATAATAAAAAAACCCTCTCTTTGTTTACTTGCTTCCAGTGGATACCAGTTTTTGGCATGCACTGCTGCCTAGATGAATTTAACAGCATGCCTAGACTTCAGCAGCACTGACAAACATGGTGCATTCTTGTTATCAAAGTGTAAAAAAAACATGCCCCTCTAATAGAATGGTTCAGAATCATGAGTCCTTTTTATATATAAGATCTCAAATACAATATTCTCTTTGCCTTGCATGGCTCTAATTCAAGATAGGTAAGCAGGCAGTATAAGCAGTAATCAAAAGTTGCTCTCAGTTTAGCTCACTCCACCTTCATTAACTTCAATAGGGATCCATGAGGGTGTACTAGAGATCACAATTTTCAAAAACAGAACACCTCAGTACGGAACATTATTGCCAATTCTTACCCAATGGGATAAGTTCTGCCCTCAATTACGGGTGGGTACCTCCCACTGACTTTAACAATAGCTGCAACCAGGAAACTGAAGGCAGAATTGAGTCCCAAGTATTACATTTGATTGTTAGCCTCCCTGAGATCCGACAGCTGTACAATGTAGATATATACCAAATTTAAAGGGTATAGACAACTAGAAGATAGGGACAAGAACCAATCTGCTTTGTGAGCCAGATTCTGCGTTCAGTTTTCACTCAGCTGATGTTAAGTGCCTGAGTGCTCTGCAAGGATGAGGCCCACACACACAGTGAGTTATTTGGCTTTAATGAAGGTAAAGTGACACATCCGCAACGGAGACCCTGGGCGTTGCTGTCACTTAGGAGGGGAACCCAGCACCGAAGCTCAGCTCGGCCTGGGTCGGAGTCCAAAGGCGGACCGGGAGCATACAGCTATATATACACAATACAAAAGCAACTCATACATATGCAAAAAGGGCCTTCCCACAGGCTATGTCCGCCCTTTGGCCTAAGGCCATACAAACTGGTTTCAACCAGTTAAAAGCAAGTTATAACTGGCATGCTGTGTCCTACAATGACCGGCCACTTAGCAAGCAGGGCTTTTCACAAGGCAGCCGAGAAAGCGGAGACACCCTAGCTAGGCCGTGACACAGTCTTCCGCAGTCCCCTACAGCTGAGAACACAGAGAACAAAGGAATCGTGTGCATCTGAGGACACAACCTGACTTTCTGAAGTGTACTGACCTTTCCAGAGTTTGGTGCTCTCTTTTCATACTGATTTGGTATATGTTCAATTACTACACCTACAAAAACAAACTTGAGACCCAATTCCTTCCCGGTATATACCCGTGGAAAGCTCATGCAAGTCAAGTGAGAGCATACTTTAGCGTAGTATTTGGCCTCTATTCTTCTGTATTTGAATTAGGTATCTTACTTTCCTTTTTGCCAAATTCCTCTATTTGGCTGTTCTGCACAAGGTATATTAACAACAAATTAAGATTAGACTGTGAGCTTTTAGGGGCAGGGAAATTAGGTGCTCATATATTACTTATGAGAGCCATATCAGTATCTGGATAAAAAGGCAGGCTATATCTAGCCAATACAATAATGTATTGCACAGTGTCTAGCAAATACAACAGGAAAAAAATCAGTGGGCTGGAGCTTCTATTTTAGTGTGATTTGACTGAACACACACCTAAGCAGAAATGCCTCAGCTCCACTCCACTACTCTCTAGTCACTACTACAAACTTTGCAAAGACGTCCTTCTGATACCAATTGGAGTTCTTCACACATAAGGGAAAGCTGAATGCTGAACCCAAGAGCAACTATTTGAACCAGAGGCAAGTTTTCCCTGTGTGCCTATGTAAACAGTTTATTGCCTTATGAGGAGACTGCATCAGACTTTGTATGAAGAGGCCACACTGTGGTATTTAGCACATTAGAAGTATTTACTGTGACAATTACAGAGCTAGCTGTGTCTCCTCACTGGTCTTTCTGAGTGCACCCCTCGACTGTTCAATCTTGACAGCAGGAAGCAAGGATAACATATAAGCATCTTATGTATGTCTATCATACCTAAAGACGTAGGCAGGCCTATTTTATCCCATAGACCCAAGATCTGGGGAAAGGTGGTGAGACTTGTCCCCAGTAGTCTCTGCCTCAGTCTTCCCTGTCTTTCAAGGACTCCCCTTCTAAATCCAGCAAAAGGTCTTTGTTCTCACCAGTGTCTCCTGAGCCTGGTAAATCCAACAGCTCCACGGGCTGTCAGAGGTGCACTTCAAATTGGATGTCTCTGCCTTGTCTCTTATACCCTGAACTGTTTGCCAGGAGGTATGAATATCAGGCTCCAACACCTCCTCCCTTTCTGGGTTTATTTCCTGACTAACTTGCTAGCAAATCAAACTCAATATATGCCCACAGTAATGTTTAAACATCACAATACAAGCTCAAAATATTTTATTTATAAATCATTAAAGATCAGTCCCCCCTATCCTGCACATACACTAGCGAGAGTCATAGACCAAAACAGGATGGCTGTGGACTTTTTCCCCAGAAAAAGTTGCTTCAATACAAAAAACTCTAACTAACGTTGCAAAGGCAATTGTATCTGTGGAATGGCTCTAGGATCCAGCCCTTTACTGAACACTATAAGATTACTCCAGCTACCTACTGTTTCCAATGGACTCAAGGCTTTGCACTCTGCACAATCCCCACTCTTGCTGCCACTGCACACATTTAGGCAAAGCACACTTTCAGGTTATTGATGTTTGTGTGAACAATGTAAGTTGTTCAGGAAGCCTGTTCTATGGTAGAAATTAGACTTCTGTTCTGTGCCATATCCTAAATCTGTACCCACGACAGTGAAATATGGTTTTATTTTCTGCCATTGTAATACTCAGTGTACGAAGGCAACATTTATCGACCTTACCAAAGCTATGACACAATTAATGGCAATTTGGTTCCTGCAAAAATGCATGAGATTGACCCTACTTCATTAGTCTGAAGATCGTTTTACAAAGGGAGAGCAAAGTGCTATGATTTAACAGATGAACTACAATAGCTGATTCATTTAATCTTATTTCGACTCCGACAAACCCAGTTACCTTTGGGAGATAAGGCATTAATGAAACAATCACTATAAACGTATTGGTTCAAGATCAAAGAGAATAAGTATCTTTTCTTGAGATGGTTATTACAAATAGATCTCCTTGAGCTTCACTCTGTTGATTCAAGCATTAGGTTTTAGACAGGCAGATAGATAGATGCAGCGGTTCATCTGATTTACATTCATCATATCACATGAATATAAATCATTAGAATCAATTCATTCAAACACGTGTTTTAGCTTTAATCTTGCATAAGAAACCTGAGCATATCCAGGGACAGACTGTGACAAGATGGTGGGAATGAAGGAACAAAAAGCCTCGACTACCCTTGTATAAAGGGCCTGCTCAGGGGTGAAATCCAAACCTTATGAAAGCCATTGACTTCAGTGAGGCCCAAATTTGACCCCTGATGTGCAGGAGGCCAAGAGTGTCTAGAACTAGCAGATGCAGTGATACTAAAAAGGAGGTGTGAAGGCACAGGGTCAGAGCTATGGTCCTGTCACCTTTCCACATAATGACCAATTGGCTGCGGGTGTCCTGAGAAGAATGCCTTTTACAGGAAAAAATGCTGCTGCATTAAGTTTTCATTATCCTAGCTGGGAGAAAAGCAAAAGCAAAGGCTGGGATTTACAAAGATACTTAAGGGAATTACACACCCGATTCCCAATGGTGGTTAAAGGAATCAGACTACCAAATTCCGTTGGCTCCTTTGAGAATCTGAGCCAAAACAAACAGTGTGATGCTCTTGAGAGATACCCAGAATTGTGAGGCACCTCATATTCAGCTGCCCTTAGCGTGAAGTCAACTTCTCTGTTCTTTCTGTGGATCAGCTCCCTGAAATCAGCAGCCTCTGACAACACAGCACGGACACATAGGCCTCCTCAGACCTCACTGTACACAGCAACCTGAGTCCTTGGAGCATTGTCTGCAGGGTCCAGCCCTTATCCACTGAACACTCACAGAACTACCAGGCCCGCTGTTCCCAAAGGAACAGTATACACCAGTTTGCAGGATGCAGTTCAGGACAACTATTTTGCTTAACACTACAGCATTTAGATATATTTATAGTGAAAAACCAGAACACATTTATTTTCAACCAATAGAGATTCAAGTAACAGTGAGTAAGAATAAAGGAAAGAAATGGTTACATATAAAGCAAAATCATAACACACTTTCTAGAGACTAAACTTAGCTAACTGGTTAACCTCTTGTCTAAAGATGTTTTATTTCACCCAAAGTCCTCTGAAGTGTTTTCAGCCAAGCCTCTTTAAGACCTCCTTTTCATTAATCCCTTTACTTCCACAGTGAAGGGTTCATGGATGTCCTCTCTCACCCCAAATTATAGTTAAGCCAACCTCTGAAGTGCACCTCCAGGTAAGAGTCTCTCCCCCCACCATTTTTCTCTTCCTGTTTGATTCTTTCTGAAGTTCTGACAATATTTTATTTGCATCCAGTTCAGATGGGTGATATGAAGCCCATTGTGAATGAGACAATACTCAATTTGCATGAAAACAGATAGATGAATTAAAATCACTTTTCTGACAGAAAACTTGCCGGTGATCAGTCTCTATGCACTTTACAAACACATTTTCACTACATATACATAATTCTTTACATAGTATTTGGACATGCAGTATTGTAGCCATATTGGTCTCAGGATATTAGAGAGAGAAGATGGGTGAGATAATATCTTTTATTGGACCAACTTCTGTTGGTGAGAGAGACAAGCTTTCGAGCTACCCAGAGCTCTTCTTCAGGTCTGGGAAAGGTACTAAGAGAGTCACAGCTAAATTAAAGAGCGAAGAGATAGTTTAGCATAAGTAGTTAGCACACATTCTAAGGGACCATTCAAAGTGAAGTGGGTCCATAAACTCCTCTGTAGTCATAGGACAAAAGGGCAGCTTGGGTTACAGTTTGTTGGCTTAGTACTAGTTGGCATTAAGAAGTTCTTGGGTTGCAAAGAGTGATTAAGTAAATAGTGAAAAGTACTGTACATTATAGGCCAGATCCTCTGCTTGTGTAAATCATCATAGCTCCATTGAAGACTGTGAAGCTATGCCAATTTACACCAGCTGAGAATCTATTAATATTCTTCCAATCTGAATCAACTAAATTGTTATTTGTGAAAGAGAGATGGGAATTTCTTCCTCTCTTCTTGGTGTTTTGTTGTTGTTTTGTAAGTATATGTTTGTTTGTTTTTTACCTTAGCAACAGAGGAAAAGCCAGCAAAGACACAGAGCTTATATGCAGTAGTTTGATGCTAGATCACGTGACGGGACATGATTTGAATTAAGAATCCTGTCTTCCACCCTGACTTGTCATTGATCACACCTCCTTTAGAGACTTAAAACAACTGCTGATGCTGAATGGATTTCCAGAAATCTCCAGAAAGGAAAGACAGCATTGGTTCTTTTAGTACTGTCTCCTTTTGGGAGTGGAAGGACAAGAAACTGCTGACATAGCAGATTAAAGAACATGCTCATTTTCACTCATCTCCTAGAATTTGTAAAGATCTTCAGCAGTACACCTGACTTTCAGTAAACTCATCTAGCTGCACATTCTAGCCCTGCTATTTACTATTCATCTGATGTTTCAAGTGCACTGCTAACTCCCAGGTGCTTTGGTTCATACAGGTAGGAGCAGTACAGGCACAGATAGAACGCTAGCAAGAAGGGGCACTTGGGTAACTATACTGGAATTTATACCAGCTCAGCTCAGAGTGCTCACTCCTGCTAATTCTCTTTTCACAGCCAGGAAGAGACTGCGCTATTTGAAGCCAAGTGGCTTAATCCTACCTGGATTCCTGCCTAACAAACGGATAGAGCTTGCTTACAATCTGTTTGCCACTAGTTCCTTTTATAGTTCTCTTCAAATATATATGTATCTGCTTGCTTAATTTCCTTTTTTTTTTTTTTGGGAGCGAGAGGCAGACAGAGCGAGAGAAAGAGAAAATCTGGTTCACTGGAGAAAGGTTCAGTCTGTGTTTTAAGTATCTTATTAATTTTGTAGTTGACTCCTTTTGTTTTCCTTGTGAATTTTTGAAAGATGCTGACCTGATGCTCCTGGATCAATATTCTAATGCTAGCAGTGGTCTATTGCGCTGATTTCAAACACAGAATCACCACTCATTTAGATGCAGTTTGACTTTAATAGACTGAATCATTAGTTGTTTTTGTCTTTTATATAAAAAAAGAATCGCAGCCTCTGTAATCAGAGCTGTGTCTCAACATCGAGAAAAAAACCCTCCATGTGCCAACAAAAACAAATGCCCACTGCATAAAGAGAGCACTGTTAAAATCCTTTTAGTCAGCCCATAATAACCAAAGATTTTTTAATCTGGTTAGATATTGTATCAGTTCTTTCATACCAGTTATCAACAGAAATGTGTCCTTTGCCCTATTAAATTACCACAGAAATGTCCTTAAATTGTCCATAGTTACATAACAACAGTTTACTTGGCAGTTCCAGTCAGTTTGCATTTTGCATCTTTTACTGCCTAAGCCATCAATCTACGGGTTTGACTCTGAGGGTACGTCTACACTGCACGATTATTTCGAATTAGCTTAAACCGATATTACAAAACAGATCTAATAAAATCGGTTTAGCGCGTCCACAGTGCGGATACCAGAAATCGTTTGTTGCAGTCGGGTCCAAGCATCTTCGATTTCAGGAGCGGTTGCACTTGGGGTAGCTGTTCCCAGCATCCCATAGTTCCCTATTCGTGTTGAAGCACAGTGCTGATGGGGCAGAAAACATTGCCCGCGGTTGGTATGCTGGGTTACAGCCCCCACCCCTCTTGTGGAAGGCAGCAGAACAACTGTTGGCGCCTTTTTCGCCGAGTGCATTGGGCATAACGCCAGTAGCACGCCAATCTTTTCCCTTTTTTTTCACGTGGTGGGGGGGGAAATAAAATCTGAGGAGCTGTTCCCTGAACCACGCCGACCATGTGTTTGACCTACAGACATATGGGACTGCAGCCAAGAATGGCAAATAATTTTCTCGAGACTGCTGTAGGACTGTGGGATAGCTGGAGTCTCTCGTACCGCCTCTCCTCGCCTTCATGAGCGTCCATTTGAGTCTCTGCTTCCCGTTACGCTTGTCACGCAGCGCTGTGTTCCTGGAGTTTTTTTATTCACAACGCTTGGCATTTCGCTGTTCTGTAACGGAGCTGGAATAACAACAGATTTGTCTCCCCATAAGCGATCCAGACCTAGTTATTCCCGTACGTCTAGCTGGAGCTCTTTTTCGTTCTCAGACGTGCAATCGCCAGCCGTGCTGATGCAGAGCTCCAACGCTGGGCAGCAGGAAATGTATTCACATAAATCGCGGGCTTTTCCTGTTTACTGCCCGCTGCATCTGAGTTATGATTGCTGTCCAGAAGCGTCGTGCTGCACTCTGGGATGCGCTCGGGAGCCATAACTCGATTTTCGTCCACTACGACCTAATCCAGTTATCACTATGAATTGCGCTATCCTCTCGTTTGGGAGGAGTTCCGAATCGATTTAGGAGACGTTTAACTCGATATTAATGACGACGTCGTGTGAACGGATACAGCGTTAAATCGGTATATCGGCCATTAAACCGATTTAAAGTCGCAGTGTAGACCTGGCCTGAGACAAAACAATTTTTACATCTAAAGCTATTCAGTCATTTTTAGAGCTGTTGAAGATGTTCACAAGATGCAGGCTTAGCCATTTGTCAAAATCTTTTCTGCCACAGAAATGAAAAGTTTTACTTGTAAATCATAATTTTGCTGCATCTCATGCCTGGTCTACACCTAAAAATTAGATTGATCGGGCTATATTGCTCAGGGCTGTGAAAAATTTCATGCCCTATGCAATATAGGTCAAGCTAGCCCCCATTATAGATGCAGTTAGATCAACGGAAGAATTCTTCCATCAACCTAGCTACCACTTCTGGGAGAGGTGGATTACCTATATCAATAGAAAAAACCCTTCTGTCAGTGTAGGAAGTGTCTGCACTACAGCTGCAGTGCCATAGCTGTGCTGCTGTAGCATAGACATGGCCTCAGCTATATCAGTCTGTGATGTGAGGATTACCAGGGGCAGGCAGGAGTGCCAAACAATTTTAATCTGAGGGCTTGGTGCTAAGAATTCTCCAGCAGTTGGTTAGGCCAGATCGTATCTATCTATCTATGGAATTTCTGGGTATCTGATTAGTACCTGAGACTTTGTCTGGGTGTTAGCCCTAATTTTAGTAATTGATGCACCAGTGAAGACTGCACATGGTACCAGTGGCTTACTCCTACTTGAAGCCCAAGTGAGCTCCATCCACTTCAGTTGTGGCTCTCCTTGTGTACATGAGAGACTTGCACTGGAATGGCTATGCATCAAGTACTGAAATTGGGGATTAAGCTCCACTATAAACGAGACTTAAATTCCCATGCTCTATAGCACTCAGCAATATTACACAGGAGAATTATAATGAAACATGTGATAGCTCTTACTGCTAGTTAAAAAAACAAAGTTATTATCATCACAACCACTTAACAGAAGCGCAAAGCATGGCTTTGCCTGGCAAAGCAGTTGGTGGAAGTCCTTGAAGGTGGAAGCAGCTTGTCTATCTCAAAATAAGAATGGACACTGTCGACTGGAAATATGCCCTTGAGGATGAAATATGAGGCATTCTCATTGTTCTCTACACTCTTCACTGGCTACTACTGCATTCCTATTTGTATTGCTATCGTCCCCAATCAGGACAGGGGCTCTATGGTGTCAGGCACCACACCTGAAAGAGACAGTCCCTGCTAAAAGGAGCTTATGATCTAATTTGAACAATCGGAACCCAGTGAGTCTGATAACCAGAAAGACTGAAGGGAAAACCAAGATAACAAAAATACGATCACGCCATTATATAGGTATTTGCTATACAACTTGATGGCTCCCAACTGTTGCAAAATCAATGTTAACTTTATTATGGAACTGAACAGGCAAGCTGCTAACTTGAATTATAGTACTACTTTATCTTACTTAGATTAATGGTCATGAAAAGTGCCCTGGAGACTTAAGTCTTCCATTTATCCACAGAACAGGCAAAGGATGGACAACAGAAGAAAACACTGACCCACACCAGCCTGCCATTCTGCTCAGCCCTGACCCTGGGAGAGACCACTTCAAAGATCAAGAGAGCAGTTGAGTCTCCATGGTCATTGTTTCTTTGGCCTCTGCTGAAGCTGTCAGTCAAGGTGCCAGTTGTGATAGCTGTTTTTGTGATGTACACAGCTTTCACTGGGGCTTGGATTGAGTCTACCAACTCACTTCACACAAGCCGCTGAAGTCATCAGAGGGGTATCTGCTTTGGGTCACTGTAGAGCAGGACTGGAGTCATATCCATGACACATAGATGAAATGTTGTATATCACATTAAATATACCCTGAGCAGGACACTTTAACCAACATAATAATCCTGGTCCACAACACATATATTTGCATTTGAGGCTAAATTCTGCCCTTTGTTACACCTGTTAACCCCCTGGGAACACCCGGGTAACTAGAGGTAGAATCTGGCTTACCATGCTTATTATGTTATCATTCACCCTTTATGAGAACAAATTCTTACTCCTGGGGGAATTTTGCGCCACTGCGCATGTGCACAGTGATCTCCACCTCTGTGCAGCCAGTGGCCTGTGCTCCCCACTGCCATGCTGGAGCCTCCACATTTATTTGACAAATAAAATGTGCAGAATTGTAAAATATTGTATGGAGAATTTTTAATTTGTTGTTGCAAAATGTTTACTTTTTTGGCACAGAATGCCCTCAGGAGTAAAACTCTGTTCCACCATGCCTTACCTTGCAGCACAGCTTTTCAAATCAGAACACACAGTAGATCTAGAATCATAGAATCTCAGTGTTGGAAGGGACCTCAGGAGGTCATCTAGTCCAACCCCCTGCTCAAAGCAGGACCAATCCCCAACTAAATCATCCCAGCCAGGGCTTTGTAATATAATAGATTTTGTTATCAGACTATATGTTAATTGACCATTTGTGCTGTAATTTTAGGCATATTAAGGTGGAATTAAGGGACTGGACTCCAAATTACATTTATTTGGGGGTTGGGTGCCTGAGAATGGTAATGCTATTTTAATATTGTTTTTTCTCTTTAATTTGCTATACGGATATCCTGATGGCACAGAGCTAATAGGAGAATATCTATTTACTCTTATCCTAGTGAAGTGTGGAGAAATGGAACCATATTCAAGACGCTGCTGTTATCCTCCTGCTTCCTATATAAGTAATAGAATCTATGCTTACTCTTGCTCCACACAAAGCCTGGGAAAGGACCATAGCATGCTCTTTTCTCCACAACAGGGAAGAGCTTTCATCTGCTTATGCCACTCTCACTGGAGAACAATTTCTATAGCAACTCCGTGGGATTATATGCATCTGTAGGGAGTTATGTATGATCCTTTTCTTAACCACAGAAGTGTGTGGTATAAAACCCCTGCATACTCCCTTGAAAATTCACTCCAGAATGTCCTGCTGTAGTAATATAAAGTGATTTTATGCTGCCTTATGAAACCCCATTAGCTACTGAAGTCTGTTTGTTAGGGGATTTAATTATATGAATATTTCAGGATCCATTTGTCAGGGCCTTTCTTGGGGGAGGTGTGTGGTGGAGGTGTCAATTTACACTGAAGATTTGTTGCCTTGTTGACAGCTGAATGACAAACCAGTGCAACTAAAGCTATTTGAAGTAACAGGAAAAGAACCTATTTCTATGCTAATATGTTTAAAAAGCTACATTCCTCTGACAGTATCACAATGTTGGTATCTACAAAGGTCTATACAATATTTGTTTTATTAACAAACAAACATTCATTATTCTAATTTTGTCCTTCAGTCTTTGTAACGTTTGAACAAGGAACAAAAATAAAATGCTCATAAACATCACTGGTAATAAATAAGCAAGGGGAGGTAGGCATAGTTACACGGACACACCCTTAATATCAAAACACTAATTACTTTACAGTAAATTTAGTTTTCCCTTTAATCAGATTTTATAGGTAATTAGCAGCCAGCTATGATTAATTACAATTCATTTTGTGTTAATGTCACGTTTTGGTCATACAAAGTTTATACAGTATTTCGGTGGCTACTAATACACGCCCACACCAAGTTATGCAAATTATTTTTTAAATCCTCAGGCAAGTCCTAGTTATCCTTAGAAAAATACTTTTTACATACGAGCCTCTGTAGGGTTAGAGAGTCCCGCCCCAGTGCCGAGTGGAGACTCCCCCCAGTCCTGCAAGCTGCTCTTCACTTGCTGACTCCTGTGCCGTGTGTAAGCCTGCTGCTGTCAATAGGGTTCCACACTGGCACAGGGGTCCCCTCACAGGGCACAGCTTTCAGGATCTACTCCAGACCTTACAGAAGCAGACAGGGTAGAGGAACAGTCCTGGGCAGGGGATTTAAGGCCAGGTCAGGCTCCAAGAGGCAGGGCTGGCTCCAGATTTTTTGCCGCCCCAAGCGAAGAAAAAAAAAAAAAAAAAGGCCAGAGTGAAGCAAAAACAAAAACAGAAATGGAGTGCCGCCGCCGAAGCAAAAAACAACAAAAAAAAAAACAAATCCGGAGTGCCGTCCCTTGAAAATTGCCACCCCAAGCACATGCTTATCATGGAATCATAGAATCACAGAATATCAGGGCTGGAAGGGACCTCAGGAGGTCATTGAGTCCAACTCAAAGCAGGATCAATTCCCAACTAAATCATCCCAGCCAGGGCTTTGTCAAGCCTGACCTTAAAAACTCTAAGGAAGGAAATTCCACCACCTCCCTAGGTAACCCATTCCAGTGCTTCATCTTGGAACGCTGGTGCCAAGAGCCGGCCCTGCCAAGAGGAAACATAGGAAGCTAGAAACCTATTTGATTTGCAGAAATTATGGCAGGGGCAGGGGGAGAAGGGGGTAGAACTTTGAGAAGGCCACAGCTTTTTATTAAAGAGCCAAGTTATACTGCAAGCTGGAATTCCTCCTCTGATTCTTAGTTATGTAAAGATATCATTTTATTTATCTTGTAACCCACATACTGTAACTCCCCAAGAATAGCACGGGAAGGAAACCTCGCTGACCTAAGGGCTGTTCTTTCTTTGTTGAACCAGCTGATCCACTCCCCCAATTTACAAGTCTATTTCTAAATAAGCTACTAGTCTTCCCCTGCCTTCCCCATGCAACAAAGAGGATGTGTCTGATTGTATCCCCTACTTCACGGAATACTTGATCTTACATTACAAATGTTACACAGTGTAGGCTTGCAAAACCTCATGATAGATGTTGATAATATTATCCTCAATTTACAGGTAATAAAATAGAGTCACAAAGATTTTAATGCCCGGTTTTCAGAAATGCTCACCAACCTGAGCCTCTGTGGAAGCCAACTGGAGCTAGAGATGCTCAGTGCTTCCAAAAATCAGATCTTAAGGTGAATTGCCAAGGGCACACAAAAAGTCTGGGGCAGAACTGGGAATGAGATTCATGGTCCCTGAGGCCCAGTAGTGTTGGGCCTTAACTACAAACATCCTTCTTTTTGGGATCATCATATTTGAAAACAATAGATATGTGCCATCTGCTCAGGAGTGATGAGGGGAAAACTGGAGAAAATACATATGAGAAGTTAAGAATACTTACCAGCTGAAAGAAAGAGATGCAGCAAACAGCACTCAGGGCAGCTATGGCTAGTCTCCGCCTGATTTAAAGGGGAAGCCCACAGAAAAGTACGCTCCGAAAAAAGGAAAAGGGCAACCGATGGTAAGGTAGAGACCAAGCAGTCACACAGGAAGATGTTCCTGAGGAAGCGGCTGCATCTGCATAATGTCACTGTGTCACAAATTGGCCAGAGAGGGACCTATGTGTAGCTCCTATGAAGTTTAATGGGGGCATTGTGCTCAGATCTAAGGAAAAATATAGAGCACTCGCTGCTTTTCCTGATGTTTTATGTTCCTCTGCTAGCTGAAATAGTGCAAGTTTGACAATAACCTGGCCTTTTTAAAAACATCACTGAATCAGTGCAAAAAAACCCAACAACACTGGACCAGCAACATCTTTTGTAGTTATTGTTTCTGCAACAGCCTCTCTCCTCCTATTTATAAAGTATGTTCAAGCCAAAAATAGAAATGTGCTAGAAATACACTGCTACTGCTAAACGCTAAACCACGGAGAACCTTAAAATTGCCCATTTCTTCCAAGTAAATGAAACTGATGAAAAGGGGAGTAATTGGTATCTTTCCCTCAGGCCCACAATGGCAGGGAAGCAGACAGGTAAACATCATATTTTCTAGATGCAATGAGGAGGCAACAAAACTGGAAGAAAATCACAAATATACATAGTTTGAGGAATTGCAGGGGCTGTACTGCACCAGTCAGGCTCAACTTCCTCCCAATAGAAAGCCTCTTGTGAATGTCTCCTTGCTTCTTCTCTCAGACACAAATGGCAACTCACAACAGTCACAGGCCAACAGAGCAGATAGAATGATTATTGAACCATTTGCACAGAAGGGAAAGGTGGCCTGTGAGATGCCCATACCTGCGAAATGGTCTAATTCTGGAATCAGGTAACAGATCTGGAAGGAAACATGCTGCTATTCTACCTTTAACCTCTCAAAAAGACTAGGTTTGGGCTGAAGTGGTAACAGTACATTGCACTGATGAAGTGCCTTTCATCTAGGAGTTTCAATGCATTTTACAATATTCCATTAAGCCACACAGCATCCTAGTGAAGTATGAATCACTGTACCCAGCCTTTAGATGAGGAAACTGAGGCACAGCGTGGATAAGTGATTGGCCCAACGTTACAAGTGGCAGAATTGGGAATACAGGAGTTCCAGTTCCCATGCAGTATCCTCCAAACAGCCACTGCTATTGCATACTGAATGCGGTGTTCAGATTATCTCCAACACTGTGGAGGTACCTGTTAAGTCTCTTAATGGAAGCATATTAATTCGGCCCTTGCAGCACTTAATTTTCATATTTCCCTAAGTGTCTACTGCAAACTCCTTGGTTAACCAACTGTAATCTACAATGTGTAAATAAAAAGTATAATCAAATATAGAATTTGGGATCTGAACAGTGGTACAAGTGGTATTAAACCCACCTTACAATCGAACTGAGACTCTGCAGTCATAGTAGTTCTACAAGGCTATATTGTGCCTTGGTCCTTCGCTGTCATACAGGGGAGTGCGGGCAGTAAGGCCCCACCCTCCCGCACAGCTAGGTAAGACCAGCTCAGATCCTGGCTCTGAGTGCAGAGCAAGATATCAGGTCCGTGTGCCCAGTTCTCTCCAACATGAGCAAATAGATGGGGCCACAGCTCTCCCTCCCCAGTGCACAAAGGTGGTGCAGCCTAAAAAGGCATGTGGTAAATTACTCTTCTTCTAACATGTGAAGAGGTGCCAGGAAGGAATGGTGACTCGAAGTTGCAATTCCTCCACTTCACACCACCTCTTCCTCTGGACCGAGTCTACAAACTCCAAGCAGCCCATGATAGCACCTACCTTGAGATTAGAAATGTACATTTTCCTGTTAGCCTTCATCAGAGTAGCCAGCCACCAGCTGTTTTGCAAACCCATGAGAGGCTACCTGTGATCCAGCCATTCAATTCTATGAATAAACTAGAGGTTATGGTAATGATATAGTAATGACACAGGACCAAAACCTCAGCTCTTGACTCAGGGTCCAGTTCTGTATCCCTTGCTCCTGTGAGCAGTGCTGATGAATTCCAGACCCATTCATTAGATTAAGTGCTGAAGGAAAGGGTCCATATTCCACAGCCCTTTCTTCTGCACAGTCACCAGGAGGATACAGTCAGTGCTTTCCAGTTTCGTTTTAAGATGACACACGTTTATTTAATCTCAGATTGATCCCAGTTTCCTATACCCACGAAAGCTCATGCTCCAATACGTCTGTTAGTCTATAAGGTGCCACAGGACTCTTTGCTGCTCTCCTCTTTGTTTCCAGCTGCTAAACTACACTAAAAAAAAGCTAAAAATAACATTGCACACTTGTCTAATGATATTTTTCCAAGTTGACAACTGAATTAAAATACAGCTAAAATATATATTAAATGCTTATTTAATGCTACTTATTCCACATAAAATATTGCTGTAATGGCTGCCATATGTATTGGTACAAAGGGTTATGACTACTCCACAGCTCATATTGTTTGGCCCATTGCAATATATTGATTTTTGAGGTTTTCATGCTTTAAACATACAATAAAAAAAGACACTGGATGTGGTTGCCATATCTGTCACAGTTGCCACTTGGATGTTATGTGCTTCTTAATGGGATGGGAGGTGTCCATGAGACACCCTCTCTCAAAATGTGAGCCACATTATAAAAAATCTTCAGAAGCCCTTTGCAGGATCAACATTTTCAATGCCTCTAATGTGTAATTTCAACTTTTTCTCAATCATGGATGGAAGCAAGAGCCTGGAATTTACTTATGCTGCTATTGATACAGTAGCAGACTATATACAATACAAACAGAACGAATCAATGAGATTCACTTGAACTGGGAAACTGACAAAATATCCTCAGCACCTTCAAACCCCAACCAAGGAAAATCACTAACACATCACAAGCAAAGTAACTAAAGCAACTATGGAACACAAAAATACATATGCAAGATAACAGCATTGCTCCACCTAGTTTGATATCTCGTCTCCCAAAGTAGCTGATACTTGTAGCTTCAGAAGATCACAAACATGCCCCTCTTAAGGCACCTAGACAATTGCATCATGTTTCACATAGTGGAAATAAAATACGTCCTAAACCCCACAGACTATCATCTGAATCCCAGAAACCTAGGCATTCATTTTGTATTGATCTTCCTCTTCTTTAAACCTCGGGCTTTTGGCTTATCACTACTACTATTGTTTCCAGCGAAGAGACAGGTGGTTTCTTTACGAAAAGCTTTATCTTCAATTTTATCTCACATAGTTACTAGTACAAAGGCTGACATTATCATAATATAATAAAACTCCATCCACTGTATTCTTCTAACAGATGTCCCATGGCACTGAACTCCACAAGTGGGTTAAGTATTGCACACAAAAAATGTTGTGGTGTTACATTTCAATTGCTCTGCAAAGTAATTGCCACTGAATACCACAAAAGACTCTTTCCTGCAGGGCAGTAGGGATTTTAAGGCTCCAGGTAATTCCCATGTACTTTAATAGAGGCAGGATTTCTCCCCAGTATTCCATGATATTCAGAGCTTTATACCATGCTCATCATTGTCGTATCTGAGTTAAAATTGAAGAGACAGACTTAGGTCTGTTGAATGAGGTTTCCTCCCCATTCTTTGTCTTGGGGAGACAATTGTGTGTATTTATTGTTTTTCTGTATTAGAGGGACATGGTCGGTGAGGTTCTATCTTTTATTGGACCAACTTCTCCTGGTGACAGTGACAAGCTTTTGAGCAACACAGAGCTCTTCTTCAGATCTGGGAAAAGTACTCAGAGCATCACAGCTAAACACAAGATGGAACAGATTATTTAGCATAGGTAGTTAGCACATATTCAAGATGGAGTGGTTTGTTAAAACCTCTCCAGTCACAGGACAATAAAAGGAGGAGGGATAGTTTTGATTACAAATTGTTGTAGTAAGCCATAAATCCAATGTCTCTGTTCAGTCCATGACTTGTAGTGTCTAGCAGAACTATGACTTTAAGCTCCCGGGCTCCTCTTTTGAAAGTGTTGTGCAGTTTCCTTTGGGGATGAGGACTGATAGGTCAGACAGAGTGATCGCTTTGTAAACTGTTCATCCACAGATGACAGAGTATTTTTGTCTTTTATCTTTTTCCTGTGAAAGTTCATTTGAGAGTGTAGTGATTGTCTGGTTCACCCACATAGTTGTTGTTGGGGCATTTAATGTACTGGATATGGAACATCACATGTTGTGATGGGCACATGCAGGCTCCATGGATCTTGAAAGTTGTGTTTGTGGGGGGTGTTGATCATTTTGGCATGGTCCAATGCCATTTTGAGTGCTCTACAGGGAGCTTGCTTCTGGTTAGGGCTCCACCAAATTCATGGCTATGAAAAATGCATCATGGACCATGAAATCTGGTCTCCTGCTGTGAAATCTGGTCTTTGTGTTCTTTTTACCCTATATTATTCCATTTTCATGGGGAAGAACCGCGTTTCTCAAATTGGGGTTTCTCAAATCCTGACCCAAAGGGGAATTGCGGGGGGCGAGGGGGCGTCACGAGGTTATTTTAGGGGGGTTATGGTACTGCCACCCTTACTTCTGTGCTGCCTTCAGAGCTGGGCGGCTGGAAAGCAGTGGCTGTTGGCCAGGCGCCCATTGCAGTTGATTGTGGTGTCCAGGAAGTTGATGCTAGTGTGGGTGTATTCCAGAGAGTTTAATAGATGGGTGATGTTTACAGAGGTTGTGATGGACATCTATGAGTCATCTGCTCAGAGGATGGAAATACCACCAGTGTATCTCAGATATATCATTGATTATATGGTGCATTTGTGCAGAAATTCTTCTTCAAGGCAACCCACCAAGAGGTTGGCATATTGGGGAGCCATCCTAGTACCTATGACTGCTCTCAAGATTTGGACAAAGTGTCAAAGGATGGATATCCGAGGGTTGTCCAGTGTCTTGTACATATTTCAGGTAAATATTTCAGGCAGGCACCTATGCCGTCATTGTGAGGGATATTAGTGAATAGGGAAGTGACATCCATTGTAGCAAGCATGGTGTTCTCGGGATGTTGCGGAGTTTTTCTGTGTTGACTGCACTGATCCTAAATGCACTATCATTTAATGTCATCAGATGTCCCTTTGTTTGCACCTGATGAACCAGGTTAAGATTAAGTACTTCATATTTCTGAATTGCTCCATTAAGAGACAACACCACAATTGAAACCAAAGGTAAAAAATAGCCTATGGGATAAGCAGCCGTAACCATTTTGCAGAAGGAGAGAATGAAATGCCAGCAGTTAGTTACAAATGAGAGCATCACTGCAGAGAAAAGAATTAAACTCTCTAGTCTGAAATGTGCTGGGGGAAAAAATAGTCTCCAAATAAATTATGAACACCAGGACATGCAAACCAACACTCACACTTGCACCTAATCTCAACCCCTTCTCCACTGCCTGTTCAACTAGTGCCCTGTGGCCAACACCTCCTGTCTCAGTGAAGGACACTCACACTACCATATGTGACAAAGTTCCTCCTCCACCTTGGTGGGTCCTGCGCTTATTGGCGGATTTGTTCACCTCAGTGATCTTCCCTTCTTGTGGAACCCACAGTCTGAGTCAGCTCCTCCTGTGTCTGATCAGGAGTTGGGAGGTTTGGGGAACCCAGCGCTCCTCTACTCCGCGGTTCCAGCCCAGGGCCCTGTGGATTGCAGCTGTCTATAGTGCCTCCTGTAACAGCTGCAGGACACCCAACTCCCTGGGCTACTTCCATGGCCTCCTCCAAATACCTTCTTTATCCTCACCACAGGACCTTCCTCCAGGTGTCTGACATGCTTGTCCTCCTCAATCCTCAGCAGTATACTCTCTCACTCTCAGCTTCTTGCTCCCAGCTCCTCATACACCTGCTTCTCCTCTGGCTCCTCCTTTGCCTGACTGGAGTGAGCTCCTTTTTAAAGCCAGGTGCCCTGATTAGCCTGCCTTGATTGGCTGCAGTGTTCTAATTAAAGTAGCATCTCTACTGCCTTCTAGAAAGATCTTAATTGCTCCAGGTGCCTTGATAACCTGGAACTGCCATTTGGTTACCAGGTACTAGGGATTTGGTTTAGCCTGGGGCTACATACCTATTTCTCAGTACTTACTGTAGCCATCTGGCCCACCCCATACGATATCCCCCCCTCTGCTCAACACCACTAGTGTTGGCAACTTGGGATGCCAGCAGTGTGCTTTGAAGACCATCAGCGTCTGCTGTGGCTTGGCACCAGCCCCGTGCCGTATGCGGAACTGGAATGGTCTGGGGGACGAAAACCTGGTGACCCGCATTCTTTCCTATTTCTCTGGCATCCACGAAAGGGTTGCACTGGTCAGTCACAATAGTGAATTGCCGGCCTAAGAAGCGTAATACACATGCGTCTCAATGGTCCATTTGACAGCAAGGCATTTCTTTCGACTACTGCATACGTTCGTCTCTTGGGAGCAGCTTTCTGCTCAGGTAGAGGATCGGGGTGTTTCTTCCCAAGCTATTGCGACAGAACTGCACCCAACCCCACCTCGGAAGCATCTGTTTGCAAAATAAATTCCTTAGTAAAGTCCGGGGCTATGAAGTGGGTTCACTACAGAGAGCCCGTCCGATAGCGTCTATGATGCCCACTCCGCTGCGTCGGCCACTTCACCATGTCTGGACCTCGGCCTTCACCATTCCGTTTAGAGGACTTGCCCCTACTGGCGAAGTGGGGAAGTAAACGTCGGTTAGCCTACACACCCAGGACGCAACGGACCTGCTTCTTTCGGAGGCCGGGGCAGTTTGAATCGCCTCTAAGCTTTTAGTTTGGTCTTCACTATATCCCTTCTAACAATATATCCCAGGATACTTAGCCTCTGCTAGTCCGATGGTGCATTAGCTGGATCTAGCGGTGAGGCCACCCGCCTTAGAGGTGCGTATGTACGGCCTCAAGTTCTCCAAGTGGGTCCCAGTTGGACTATGGATGAGACATCAGTTAGGTAATGGCGGCTCCATAACTAGTATGGGGGCGCCAGCAGGCTTGAATCCATGAGGTGCTGGAGGTACTGGGCCCCATGTAGCCCAAAAGGGAGGACTGTGTACTGGCAATAGCCGTCCGGGGTGGGAGAACGCTGTCTTTTCTTTAGCTTTCTTGGTTAGGAGAATCGGCCAATACCCTTTTGTCAGATCCAATGTAGTCAAAATCGGGCACTACCAGTCCGCCAACCAGTTTCGTCGATGTGTGGTATGGGGTATGCATCGAACTGGGGATACCTGTCAATTCGTCGGCGAAAAGTCATTACAGAATCTCATGGTGCCATCAGGTTAGGCAACTAGAACATGACTGTACATTTGACTGTAGGACTTCTCAATAATGCCTAATTCTAACATTTCTTTTACTTCAGCCTGATTCTCTCTCTTTGGCTGCTGAATTCGGTAGTGGGTCTCAGTGTTACACTTGGCTCCGGGGGATCGTGCGGCTTATGATATAGTCTCAGTCGTCGCCCGGTTTGTAGAAACGCATCTCGATTGCGATGTATCATGTCGCTGCCTCACCTTTTGATTGCGTCAAGTCGGGTGTATATCCTCACTTGTCGTGTAAGTTATCCTCTGGGAAGGTCTCCTGGTTGACTAAGCATGCCTCTCGATCATGCCAAGTTTTAGAAGATTGGATGTGGTAATTGCTCGAGTGTTCCTGCCACCTGGCTGCCGCACCTTAAATAGTTACCTCTCCCATGGCTTCAATCACTTGGTAGGGTCCCTGCCACTGGCAACACAGCTTGCTTTCAGCTGTGGGAGCAGGACCATTACTCGATCCCCTGGTTGGAACCGTCGAAGCTTTGCTTGGTGGTTATTAATGGTTCGCTGGGCTCCTGTGCTTTCTCCAAGTGTTCCCGTACAATGGGTGTAACTCGAGCTATCCGTCCCTCATCTGTGTACATGCTCACTATGTCCTTCCGGGATTTGGCTCCTCTTCCCAGTTTCTCTGGCTATATTCGAGTAATGCCCGGGATGGCGCCCATATAGTAGTTCAAATGGAGAGAAACCTGTGGAGCCGTGGACTTCCCGGATGGCAAACATGAGGTAGGCAAAGGGTATCCAGTCTTTCCCATCCCGGCTCACCACTTTCCTGATCATGCCTTGAGGGTCCTATGAACCTTTCCCCAAGGCCGTCTGTTTGTGGGTGGTATACAGAGGTCCGTAGGCGCTTGTACATGGAGCAATGAACAGAGATCTTTCATCAACTTGACACGAAAGGTGTCCCTTGATCAGTCCAGTATCTCCTTGGTAGCCCAACCAGGAAAGATCTGTAGTAGCTCCTTAGCTATTGTCTTGGAAGCTGTGTTGCGTAGGGAACGGTTGCTGGGTACCGGTTGCATAGTCTAGTACGAAACCAAACATGTTGGGGACCCGAGCTGTCTTCATTCCAGGCCCAATCAGATCCATGGCTATGCGTTCAAAGGTACTCTATTATGGAAGAGGTATCAAAGGGGCCCGCACAGTGTGGGCGAGGGCTATGTAGCTGACACTCTGGACAAGAGGTGCAGTATCGCCTGACATCTTCATGTACTCCTGGCAGAAGAACCTCCCGCAGGATCCTGGCCTGGGTTTCTCTAACCCTAAGTGTACTCCAAACAGGTGACTGTGGGCGAGGCTCAATATGCTTTTTGATGTTTTTGTGGCATCGAAGTTGATGTATCTCCTGCTCCTGCATTTGCACCACATGGTACAGGAGATCTTTCTCCTATAAAGTAGGGTCCGGACTCGGACCTTCCCTCCACTGGTGTCCCATCTATCTCAGCCACCTCTTTCATGACGTATATCATATCTAGGGTCCTCTGCCTGTCCCTCCCAAAATCTCCTCTCCCAGGACTAACCTTGCCTGAGCTCCCAGGGCCAGCTTCTGTTTCTTCCAATGGCTCATCACTGTCATGGCTGGGGCGCAGCCTCTGGCTCACCTTCCGTGTTGGTAGTTCCTCTGATGGCTGCTCGTGTCACTCTGCTACTGCACTGTCTTCTGCCTGGTCAGGATCCAGGTTCCCAAGCCTTCCTTTCCTTTTTTCTTCCAGGTCTTTTGGGGGCTGAGAAATAGATCTGAGAAACGCTGAGAACATTGGGGGTTGACATTCCCCAATGATGAGCGCTGCCAACAGGGTCCCCATCTCCCTCCAGCCCTCTGGGGGGAGTAAATATCAAACTCTGGATAGTCCTCCCATGACATAAGGATATGGAGTTTAGGAACTACGCCACTGTCACCCTCAATGGGTGCCCCTGAACCTCTATCTCCACTGGATGTGGGGTAATGACTCACGCCCTGTGCACGCATGTCACTGCTATGCGTTTGCTTGTAGCAGCTGGCTACTTTTTACCAGCTTACCTGATATAAGCGTGATAGCACTCCCCGAGTCCACAAGTGCTGTAGTCTCCACTCCATTTATCTTTACCGCCTGGTGTAGTTATTGGGGCTAATGCGATACCCGCAAGGTGGATAAGGGAGCATGGGACTTGCCAATCCCCAAGTTGCATTGCATCAGCTCCTCGGTGCTGGACATTGTGCTGCTATGTGTCCCCACTCCCCACATGCTTAACATCTATAATGTTCTAATCATTCCCTATCATGTGGGTTAGGGGGTTTAGTTTCAGGGTTCCCCACTCAGCCAATCCTTCTTCTGGGGTCTCCGCTGGTTTTCGGCCCCCTCTTTCTCCACCTAGGACTCTCCAGGGGTTTGGATGTCCCACCTTCCAGGGCTGGGTTGGGTGTTTGCTACGAAAGGGCTTTCCTTGGATAGTCGGGTCAATTCCCTGGCGTCATGCGTCTTCTACCAGCGTGATCATCTCATCTATCGTGTGAGGATCGTTCTGACCTACCCATTTGCGGAGATCTGGTGGCAGTGCCCTCATGTTTACGGTCGATGACAGAACCTCTAGTATCTCTTCCGGACTCCGGGACTCTGTTTGCGACCACTTTCGTGCAAGATGGATAGTCATACAGTTGGGACGCGGGGTTTGTCTTCCTGGTACCTCACTTGTGATACCGCTGGCCCGCACTGCAGTTGTTACCCCAATCTGGCCAGGATCTCTGCTTTCAGCTGGGGGTAGTCTGCTGCAGCCTCTTCAGGCAGATCATGGTAGGCCTTCTGGGCCTCCCCACACAGGAATGGGGCACGGGATGCCAGACCACTGAACTCTAGGCCAGGCCTCCCGTAGGGCTGTCCTCTCAAAGACCAGAATGTATGCCTCTACATCATCCTCCCGCGTATTTCTGCAGCCAGTGGCTGGCCCGTATGAGCCGCGTCATCATGGCCACAGTTCAGCTCTGTAAGGTCTTTACTGGTTTACCAGTCCCGCAACATAGCTCGGTCTTGAGAAGCCTGGTCATCAGCAGGCGATTAGTTTCTTGCTGCAGCCGCACTGCCTCCTGTTGGCGGCTGCCTTGACACGGGTAGCCGTCCTGCTGCGCTGCTGTGGCTTGTATCAATGCCCGCACTATGTCATCCATTGTGGTGAATAAAAAAAAATAACCTCTCCTTTTTTTTTTTAAGTCCCCTCCTTGTTTTTCGCCGCGCTGTGCACACCAAATATCCACCCCGACACCAGTTGTGACAAAGTTCCTCCTCCCCTTGTGGGTCCTGCGCTATTGGCGGATTTTTTCATCTCAGTGATCTTCCCTTCTTGTGGAACGCACAGTCTGAGTCAGCTCTTCTGTGTCTGATCAGGAGTGGGAGGTTTGGGGGAACCCAGGCCCGCCCTCTACTCCGGGTTCCAGCCCAGGGCCCTGTGGATTGCAGCTGTCTATAGTGCCTCCTGTAACAGTTGTAGGACAGCTACAACTCCCTGGCTACTTCCCATGGCCTCTCCAAATACCTTCTTTATCCTCACCAAGGACCTTCTCCAGGTGTCGTGACAATGCTTGTCCTCCTCAACATCCAGCAGTATACTCTCTCACTCTCAGCTTCTTCTCCCAGCTCCTCACACACACTCCTTCTCTCTGGCTCCCCTGCCTGACTGGATTGAGCTCCTTTTTAAAGCCAGGTCCCTGATTAGCCTGCCTTGATTGGCTGCAGGTTTTTTTCTAATAAAGTAGCTATCTCTACTGCCTTCTAGAAAGATCTTAATTGGCTCCAGGTGCCTTGATTAACCTGGAGCAACTGCCATTTGGTTACCAGGGTACTAGGGATTTGTTTAGCCTGGGGCTAACATACCTGTTGCTCAGTACTTTACTGTAGCCATCTGGCCTTGCCCCATCACACATATTAACAACCTCACTCTCTGAATTCAAACCACGGCTGGTAGCTTGTTAAAAGGTCCTTAAACTGGGGCAAACATACTAAAAATTTAATAAATATGTTAAAAATACTTGAAATAATGTCCAAAACATCCAGAAGAAACAGGAAAGTATTGAAGACAAGGTTTAAAAAATCACATACCTTGTGAGATGGAAAATACACAAAGCACAAAGTAGTTCTGGTTAGTATATATGAACTGGGAGCTCCTTATTTAGATCTAATATAAACAGAAAGCCTTCGGTGCAAGTATAATATAGACACATGCAGTTCTGCAGTCTTACTTGTGACCTACTGAAGGAAAATTAAATTGGAGTTTCAACTTTTTTTAATGCTTCTTTATGTATGAAAAAGGCCTGAAAAGGTGAGTAGCTTTGTTTTCCTCTTGCCTGCTTGGTTTTTTTAAAATTAGAAATTCAGGTTTCTCTGATGCATGGGAGGAGGGATAGCTCAGTGGTTTGAGGATTAGCCTGCTAAACACAGGGTTGTGTATTCAATCCTTGAGTGGGGCATTTAGGTATCTAGGGCAAAAATCTATCTGGGGGGATTAGTCCTACTCAACTGAGCAGGGGTTTGGACTAAATGACCTCCTGAGGTCACTTCGAACCCTAAGATTTTATGGTGACCTTGATGAGCAGAGAACAAGTGAAACTTATTATTTTATTTTGAGTTTATCATATTTATAAAAATGCCCTTCAGTGACTAACATTTTCAGGACAGGAAGCCTTTGTTAGAGAGCAAAGAGTCTGGATCCTTTCAATTAAAGTGTGAGAGCTCATAATAAGCACCTCTGAGACCGCCTTCATGGCTCCAACAAAACCATGGAATTCCTGATATCTGTAAGCTAAAAAAACAAGCAGAAAATGATTCTATAAATGTATCTATGTACAAAGAAAATAAGTCAACCAACCTTTCATGTCTACATTATACATCAGATGGAAGCCAAAAAGGGACCAAGTCTTTTTTTAAAATCCTTTGCTTGTCCTGCAGTGGATTGCTGAATTTACAGTATGGCTAATCTTGAGTTTCTCTAAGAAAATACAGACATTTCCTTCCTGGAGGACAGATGGTACTTTAAAGCTCCAGTAGTCTTTATTTTCTATATGTAAGATCCAAATTAAAACAGAATAGGATCTGTTGTCCTGTCTTTCATGGGTAACTTAACATTTTCTGTCCGCAGATATTGGGTGGAGGTTGAAGTAAAATGGTCTGTCTGAACGCCACTAAAAATATGGACCCAATCCTGCCACCCATATTTAAGTACTTTTTAACCACAGAAGTCACCACAGTGAAGTTAAGGGGACTACTCGCATGAGTAGAGCATGCAGGATTTGGCCATAAATATGATGTACAACCTGTGAGGTAAAGGCTTGAAAAAGCCACAACTGTGATAACATCTTATAATTTATTCATTAGAGAATGTACAATTAATATGTTTATGTAACTAGAAATGGGAAGGAAGCCAACAGTGGTGGGTGAGGAAGGGCACACAATGCTTCTTTGGTTTCATCTTTAATAAGTAAGTAAATTAGTTCAGAAGTTGAACCATGTGTATTATTAACAGATTGTGAAAACTTAAGCTAAATGGTGACACGTATTATCTGGAAATCCATTGTCTCATTTGCAAGCAATGGAACTCAGAAGCATCAACAGGCATAGAAAATCATAACAATGCAGGCGATAACAGGTGTCCCCAATATACCAAGTTTGTCCCACTGGAGCTAATTCCTGATGATAAAAATATAAGTTTCTTGTTGAAGTTACTGAAGACAAATAGCACTTTAATTTTAACTGCTCCACTGGGTTAGAAGTACTACGCATCTGTCATTAGTATTTATTATCCTGGTGCTCATAAGGGTAACAAATACATACTAATAGGATGTGCACAATCTTCCTCCACTCCACTCTGCCTGTTTATTTGTATTACCCCCCTATCCCATCTTGTCTTTCAGATAATAAATCTTTGGGGCAGGAACTGTCACTTGCAGAGCCGGCGCTTCCATTTAGGCACCAGGATTATTGGTGGGCGGCCTTTTGCCAGAGGCGGCGGCAGGTGGCTCCAGTGGAGCTGCCGTAGTTGTGCCTGCGGAGGGTCCGCTGGTCCGCGGCTCCGGTGGAGCTGCCGCAGTCGTGCCTGCAGGCAGACGGTCGGCTGCTTGTGCGGCTCCGGTGGACCACCCACAGGCACGACTGCGGCAGACCCACCAGAGCTGCGGGAGCAGCTGACCGGGAGCAGGCACGACTGCAGCAGCTCCACCGGAGCCACGGGAGCAGCACACGGGGCGGCGAAATTGCCATGCGACTAGGGCACTAAAACCCCTAGTGCCGGTCCTAGTCACTTGCCATATATTTGTACTAGAGCCTACACTACAGGCCCAACCTGGTTGTGGTATTTAGCTGTACTGCAATATAGATATTAATAATGTGAGGTCTTATGCTCTGATCTTGAAGTGGTGTCTGCACAATTTGCTGTGTGGAGCTCCAAGGAAGTCAAACAGGGCTCTGCACGGGCACAAGGGTCCAGCCACACGGAGTCAATTGCAGGCTCAGGACTGTAAACTCTCTAAAGCAGTGATTATTGATTTACTTCCTAAGGATGTCATAAAAGAAGCAACCCTTGGAGTAATCCATGTAGTATTTATGTCTTCGCACTCATGTATACAGGAAATCTCTCACTGTGGTAGCAAACAGATGGTGTATGAGGATGTAACTTTGTCACGTGTACGATCAAAGCAGAGCAGATCTCTAATTAGGAGTACATGAATAAAAACAAAATTCACACAAAACTCAATGGAATCATTTATTCAGAACAGTCACTGAACCAAAGAGTTTGATGAATTTAAGCCAAGAGAACTAGATGTGTGTCTGCTGTAACAGAGCGTGGCAATGGACAGGGGGATGAGGAAGAAGTGAGGCAAATTACAGTAAAGAAAACTAATTTTGGCAAGCCTGATGCTCAGGGGGCCACTCCTTGTTTTGGGATTTCTTAAGTTTTCAGCTGTTTACATGTTTGAGCCTATAGAATCCAAAATCATAAGAGATGTTCATGTAACATTTCAAACAAACACAGACCACTCCAACTGAAGGGCAATATGTTCTTTTAATATCTTTAATAAAATTTCATTCCTTCAGGCTGGGTTTTACAGAGTGTCCAAGGCCTTGTTTACACAAAGAAGTTTGCTTGAATTTTTTTCCCCCTGTATAACTAATATGGAATAACTATAATGAAAGAGTGCATCCACATGCTTTGTTTATGCTGGCTTAAGCGAATTCCCTTGTGAACTGTTGTGTCCACATAGCCTTGGACTTTTTCAAAACTACCTCAAAGCACTCTGGGCAAATATCCCATAGTGCAATGTTCTGACACTGGGCTCTATGCATACTGGGATTTTTCTCATGATGCAGTGTGAGATGCCTAACAGAACCGAATGCAGTTCTGAGATTTGGGGTCAAACTAAACAGCTCCCATGATTCATTTCCTGGCATTCCATAATTCTTCTTTTTCTTGAAGCTAGCACCATTTTCGAACTGTGGTCAGGCAGCATGGAATGCACACTCCTGAGTGCTGAGATCCTGAGCATCATTAATACAAACAGGTTGTTCCACAGATATTGGCAGTCTGGGCCAGATTCTGCTCTCACTGACATCGGTGGGAGAAAGTATATGGGGCTGCTTTCCCACAAAGTGCCCAAGTACCCTGATGTAGTGAGGCGGTGTGGCTCCCCTCCTCCACAGGGAGGGTTGAGCCTCGTCAATCATCTCCCAGGGCGGAACCGCTGGGCGGAAATCCCACCCCTCAAAGGGTCAGGCGACGACCCGGAAGGATAAAAGCCGGGCCTCAGCCTTCAGTCAGGCCCCAGCCGCCGCCGGGAGCAGACGTGCCTGCCGGCTCTCATCACTGGGAGACTGTTGAGGCCCGAGGTCGGTACCAGGAGCTGCCAGAGCTACCCCGCGCCCACTACGACGAGGAGCTGCCAGAGCTACCCTGCAGCCGCTGCGATGAGGAGCTGCCAGAGCTACCCCATCCTTGCTACGGCCCCGAGGAGCCGTTGGACCAGACCCTGGCCCACCTCCCTGAGATACTCCAGACCTGCCGCCAGCCCTGACTGGGGGAGCCCATGGTGCTGGGCGACCTGCGGACCAGGTAGGAAACGAAGGGGAAATTGGAAGTAGCCCGGGGCAGCTTGACTACAGTCAGGCTGCAGAGGGCCCCGAGCCTAGGGCCGTGTGTGTCGTCCAGGATCCCCACTGATCCACTCTGTCAGTGTGTTTCGGTTCGGATCCCACTGACTGCCACTAGTGGCGACAGCCGCTAGTAGGGCCCGGGCTGGAACGCAGAAGAGTGGTGGGCTGCGTTCCCCCTGCCACCCGTAGCCGGGTGGCAGAATCCCCTCGCCTCGGCTAACGAGGCCAGTGTGATTGCTACTGCTCTGCCTGCTCCGAAGGGCCAGAGTTTATTGTACTGGTTTTGGGGCCCGCCCAACCCAAGGGCTGGGCCCCTCTACCTTTGTCATTGCTCTGCCTCTGCCCCAAAGGGCCAGAGCTCAGAGAACCTGTAACTCTATTTGGCTGGAGCCCCGCCCGACCCAAGGGCTGGGCCCCTATTGACTCTGTCACTGCTCTGCCCTGCCCCAAAAGGGCCAGAGCGTATTGTACTGTGGTTGGTGCCCCGCCCGACCCAAGGGCTGGGCCCCTATTGACTCTGTCATTGCTCTGCCCTGCCTCAAAAGGGCCAGAGCGTATTGTACTGTGGTTGGTGCCCCGCCCGACCCAAGGGCTGGGCCCCTATTGACTCTGTCACTGCTCAGCCCTGCCCCAGAAGGGCCAGAGCTTATTGTACTGTGTTTGATGCCCGCCTGCATCAAAGGCTGGGCCCCTACTGACTTTACCTGTGCTCAGTCCTCTCCATAGGGACCGAACGTTCCCGGACAGTGGGCCACAGGTCCAAGGAGCCGGACCCGCGGAGGACAGGACAGGGCCGGTGTGGCTCCCCTCCTCCACAGGGAGGGTTGAGCCCCGGCAACCCTCGTCACACCTGAACATCCACTGTAGATAGAGTTGAGTATGCTCAACCACTCCAAGGACTGCTCTGCACTCTGTAGGACTGACTTATATAACAGCAAGTGGCCAGGGAAGAAGACACTCTATACATCGGCTCATCCATCACTTGATCCAATGTCATTGGAAAGATTTCAATTGACTTCAGTGGGCATTATATCAATCCATGATCACTGCTATTGTTTTAGCTAACAATGGCTGATCTCTATAGGAGACTGAAAGAAAATGTAATTAAAATTCTAGTAAGGACTGAACTGAAGACACCAACTCATTTCACAAAGCTAATGAATAACTACAGGGTAGTGATGACTTATGTTCAAGGCCATTCAGGCTTTAAGTTCAAGGCAGTCATTTAAGGCCAAACTGGGAGTCCACTGACATCAATGCTAATATTCCCTCTGAATTCAGTGGGACCAAGATTTGGCCCCTAAAGATGATCCCATTACTAATCACCAGGGCCAGATAGTCTCTTCTGACTACATAATTTTTTAGACATTTGCAACAAGCTCTTTATTTAGAAAAAAATGTCTCACTGCTTTTTGTGCTATTTAAATATACTGTAAGCTCACCAGAAGAATCCTTTAAATTAATAATGACGCCAATGATTAATGATACCATTGGTTATAATTGGCAGTGTAATTTCAGAAAACAATTAGGCTCAGTTCAGTAGGCTGGGAATGTTTAAATGAATGCAGGCATTTTGAGGTCACTTGGCCACAAGGGGCTGGAATAGTGAATTTTTGCTTCATACCACTTTCGAATGTAATAAAATTAAAACCAACCAGGTACTAAGTGAGAAATATAACACTGTTTGAAATAGATGTAGGAGGGAAATACAGAAATCTTGAAAGACTGACATTCTATAGAAACCTTCATGTTTCATATAGTATATTTTTTTACTGTAACCAAGTTGATCCTTAATGTGACAAGGGCTTGTATTGTACAGCAAGAGATTGGACTGAGTCGATGCAGTCACTGAATCTAGATGGATATGGGCAGATAATTTTGTGTTTCAAAAATCAAATTAAAAACATTTTTTAAAAAACCTAGCAAAAGTTTCCTGTCATTATGAAGAAAACTGAACAGAAAAAAAATATCTTTAATGCATTGCAGTAAGCTTCCAATTCTGATATCACATATATTGAGAGGTGGGGAATGTAGTTTGTAACAAAAACCAACACAGATAAATCTACTTTATCACAATACATGGATAACCATCCCTGTGTCTCTGAGATCAGAGTTGTACCCTAATAAATAATTCTTTGGGGCTTGATTAGGAATGGCCTCATTGGAAAATGCTGCAAGAACTCACCCATCCCCTTATATTCCTACCCAGAGGCCAACCACAATTGTCGTTCCTGTGCTCTTCACATAATAGGGACTGCTCCCTCTTAGCGCTCTCAGGTTCACAAAGCATCTTGAAGGATGTAAGGAGGAAATTCCATCCAAATCTATGTGCTGGCCAGAAGAGCAGACCCAGTGCAGAGAAAAAAGAATGCTGCACCATCTCAAAGAGAGATGAGAGTAGGCTTGCTTTTCCTATCTGCCGAGTCACCTGGGCCAGCGCAACTCTGCACTACCCCCACGTAGTCCACTCCACCAGTTCTTCAGAAGACTCCCACACCTTAGAACAATTTGGGTTTCAGTAAAAGAAAACAATTTAGATCTTGGCTAAAAATTGCAAGAATGCCATCTAGAGCAGCCCCCTAAGAAACGGGATTTTGCTGAAGTAACACGGATGTGCAAGATTTTATGGAAGACAGATAATATGCTGTTTTAGTAAGAAATGTAAGTAAATGGGAAAGAATCTAAGAGTCAGTGAAGAAATCAAAGTAACTAAAAGAGATAACAGTGTGTCAAGTACAGGATTTAATGGCTCCAAATATCACTTGCTGTGGTAGATGTGTTTTAAATAACCCAGACATTTGATGGAGCAGACATGCAATTACTGGTTAAACTGAATTCTCTCTCTGTCTCTCATTAAATGCATTGTAATCCAAGTTTACAAGATTAACACTTGTTCTGTATTTATAATAGCTTGGTTAGAGGGTTTTGTTGAAGTTGTTCATAGAGGGTTTTATACCAGTTACTGGAGAATTTATACCAATTACTGTAGATAACAGACCAAATCCTGCTCACTTTACTAAATACTCCAATTGATGGCTGAATTTTTAATCCATTATGGGCTACATAGTGACCTTGTCTTATTCAGCTGTGCAAAGGAGCAAAATCTACTTTCTGTAAACTCCCTGACACAACTGGGTGAGGGGGAGGTAGAGAAAGGTAGATCATGGCCTGCAGAGGTGACGTGGGGGGAGAGCATACAGGGTCATATGTCCCCGCCTCCTTTTGCTGCTTGGCTTGTACTGAGCATGCTTACATGGACTGAGCATGTTCAGTAACACTGCTGAAGCCAGCTGCCCTGACTCTGTACCCCCCTCCTCCCCCTCCCCCCTCTGTCAGCAGGCACAGGTTGTCTCTGGGTAGAACCTTGGGCCACTACAGACCCTTGAATTCACCAGATAGCAGAGGTGGGACAGCACAAAAAGAGAGGTAAAACTGAATCCTTTTTAGTGCTACAGTAAGTTACTTCCCTCCAGATGTTTGGGGAAGTCACAATTCCACCCCAGGGATTCTCCTGAAGGGTGCTGCTATACACTGTCCCTTAGTCAGCATGGGGAGTAAAGTCTCAATCTAGTCCTAAGTGAAAAACTAAAGTTTCAGAAGAAATTGGTAAAGTTATAGCCACTCATTGTATCCAACTCTTGTAAAAAAAATGCCTTTATTACTGAACAGATCCTTCTAACGCATGACAATAATTCAGTTTGCACTAGAAATCTCTCTTTATTTTACAAAAATCTCTTGTGAGATGAATAAAAAGCAAAATTTTCACTCTGCAGCTCATTAAACCAGCTGTTTGAAAAAGGCACTTAGAGATGATGGGCTGAATTCTCCCTTCATATG
Source organism: Chelonoidis abingdonii (assembly GCF_003597395.2). Taxonomy (NCBI): domain Eukaryota; kingdom Metazoa; phylum Chordata; order Testudines; family Testudinidae; genus Chelonoidis; species Chelonoidis abingdonii. Next base: position 19,395,244 of record NC_133770.1, on the reverse strand, counting down.
TATGCATAGCATTCCCAAGGATGACTACAAGAACCACAGGTGTGCACCAAAGCACAGAATTCAGCCACATAATTGGAACACATTCTGGCAGTGGAAATCTTGCCTCTTGCAGAAATAACACGTAATGTGTGGTTGATAAAGGACTGAGATTTCATTCTGCTGAATTTTAACAGAAATACAGAGCTTGGCCTACTTCTCAGACGTGGGCATGCATCAAGGATAGGAATTAATGGTAAATTCTCAGAATGGAGAGGGGTAACTAGTGGTGTTCCCCAAGGGTCAGTCCTAGGACCAATCCTATTCAACTTATTCATAAATTGATCTGGAGAAAGGGGTAAACAGTGAGGTGGCAAAGTTTGCAGATAATACTGACGTGCTCAAATAGTTAGGACCCCAAACAGACTGTGAAGAACTTCAGAAAATCTCACAAACTAAATGATCGGGCAAATCATGCGAAATGAAATTTAATGTGGATAAATGAAAGAATGCACATTGTGGAAAAATCAAACGTTAAAGATGCCTTGAATACCCAACTGTACATATACATGATGCTGGGCTAATTTAACTACCAAACAAATCAGCGAAAAGATCTTGGAGTCATCGTGGATTAGTTCTCTGAGAGTGTCCACGCGTGTGCAAGGCACGTCAAAAAACCAAACTAGGATGTAGGAATCAATTGAAAAGGGGATAGAAAAAGGGAATATTATTTTCCGCTTATATAAATTTGATGGCACACAACATCTGGAATATGCATACAGTATGTGGTTCCTCTATCTCAAAAGACTAATACCGGCATTTAGAAAGGTTCCAGAAGAGGCAACGAAAAATGATTAGGGGTTTTGGAAAGGGTCACATATAAGGAAGAGATTAAGAGGCTAGGACCTTTTCAGCTTGAAAGAAGGCGACATAGAGGGTATCGATAGAGGTATATAAAAGAGGTTGTTAAACACTGGAATAAATTGCCTAGCGGAGGTGTGCTGGAGTCTCCATCTTGGTAGATATCTTAATGATGGTTAGAATAAATGGTCTATCAGGGATGGTCTAGACAGAATTGAGTTCCTGCTAGGGGCAGGGCGGAGATGGACTCGATGACCTCTTTGAGGTTCCCTTCCAGTCCTAGAAATCTATGAAAAATCTATGTACGATTGTGGGCGAAGGTAGATAAGAAAAGTTTATTTACAACATAATCACACATAATACCGAGACTAAGGGTCACCAAATGGGAATTAAATGGCTTACCAGGTTTTTAAAACAAATAAAAGGAAGTTCTTCTTCACACAGTGCATAGTCAACTTGTGGAACTCCTTGGCTAAGGAGGTTGTGAAGGCTAGGACTGTAACAGCGTTTAAAAGAGAATTGATATATTCACGGTGGTTAAGTCCATTAATGGCCATTAGCCAGGATGGGTAAGTAATGGTGTCCCTAGCCTGTTTGTCAGAGGGTGGAGATGGATGGCAGAAGAGAGATTACTTGACCATTACCTGTTAGGTTCACTCCCTCTGGAGCACCTGGCATTGGCCATTGTCGGTAGACAGAATACTGGGCTAGCTGGACCTTTGGCCTGACCCAGTACGGACGTTCTTATATTCTTATGTAATGCACACCATGTGAAATCAGTTACTGTTCTTTTGCATACACCGCTAGTGGCTAATTGTACAAGATGCAGAATGGCATGTACCTGCCTATGTGGGGCAAGATCAGACTCTCAGCTTGCTGGAAGCTTTACTTGAACTCATTCTGCCCCTACCATTTAAATCCTATGGTCTTGTGGATTGTCATAATTTGATTAGGAGTTTCAGAGGAAGTTAAAATAGGACAATTTGTGCTCTAGAAATGAACATTTATGGAACCCATACAGCAGAGGAAGGGGTTAAATATCTGGAGAGGAGAAATAATGAAAGCAGAGTGTTTGACTTACCCTTTGAATTACGATTCTGTAGCCATTTCATGCATTAAGCATTGTAGGGCCTCCACTACCTAGATTATCTAGCCCTATTATAGACCTTTTTGAGCTGCACTCTGGATTTTCTTCTTGAATCGAAGACGGGGAAGGGATTCCACTTGAAGTCCCTTTGAAGACAACACTGTGTTCCAAAATAGTGCTCAGTTTCACATGGGAGGACCATTTGATTCTGTTCACTTATCTGTAGTTTTATGGTCTTCAAGGTTGTTAGCTATGGATCATCTTCTTTAGTAGATCACTGTAACACACTTATCACACATCTGCTACCCTGTTCCCTCTCCTGGGAGGAAAACAAGCTCTATTGTCTTATTATTTCCTGTGCTCCACTGCTTATCTATCTCCACCTATTGTCTATCTCATAGAACTGGAAGGGACTCTGAAAGGTCATCAAGTCCAGCCCCCTGCCTTCACTAGCAGGACCAAGCACTGATTTTGCCCCAGATCTCTACATGGCCCCCTCAAGTATTTTGTCCTGTGTTTGTACAGCACCTAGCGCAACAGGGTACTAATCCAGAACTGGGGCTCCTGGGTGCAACCATAACACAAATAAATAAAATAATAATCGAAATAGAACTTCTACTCACTGGCTAATGAAAGCCACAGAGAGGGAGAGCAGTAGTCTAATGGTGTGAGAAGTCGAGTAGTATATATCTCCTGCAGGATATATATAATTCCCTTTCAAGTAAGTGAGATTAACTGATGTCAATGGGAGTTACTCATTTTCCTTGAATTCTAATCCATCTTTGAATTGACTCCTCCCACCTTGGCCTTGGGCCAGTCACTTAACCTCTCTGCATCTCAGTTTGTCCATCTGGCAAGTGGGAACCATATTACTTGTGAAGAGCAATTAAGATAATGATGTTTGTAAAGTGCTTTGCAAAGAAGTGCAAGGTATTATCATTAGCTTTATCCAAACTCTATATGGTAGATATAAAGCAGCGGACCAATGGAGAAAAAAATATATAGCAGAGCAAAGCTGCTTCCATTGGGGGAAACAGCTAATAGGTATTTTTTCAAAGCACATTATTAGGCTGCCAAATTGGACAGCTTCCAGTGGCTAGCACAGGCACTTCTTATATCTAGGTGTTAAATTACCATAGAACTGTAGAAGATTAGGGTCAGAAAAGACCCAAAGAGGTCATCTAGTCCAACCCCCTGTGCAAAGAAGGACCAACCCCAACTAAATCAGCCCAGCCAGGGTTTGTCAAGCCTGACCTTAAAAAACTATAAGGATGGAGATTCCACCACGTCCCTATGTAACTCATTCCAGTGCTTCACCATCCTCCTACTGAATAGTGTTTCCTAACATCCAACCTATACCTCCCTCACTGCAACTTGAGACCACTGCTTCTTGCTCTGTCATTTGCCACCACTGAGAACAGCCTAGCTGTTTGGTATCCCCATTTCAGGAAGTAGAAGGCTGCTATCAATCCCCCCCTCACTCTTCTCTTCTGCAGACTAAACAAGCCCAGTTCCCTCAGCCTCTCCTTGTAAATCATGTGTCCCACCCCTCTAATAATTTTTGTTGCCCTCTGCTGGACTCTCTTCAATTTGTCCACATCTTTTCTACAGTGGGAGGCCCAAATACTCCAGATGGGATGCAGTACTCCAGATATGACCTCACCAGTGCCGAATAGAGGGGAATAATCATTTCCCTCTATCTGCTGGCAATGCTTCTACTAATACAGCCCAATATGCCATTAGCCTTCTTGGCAACAAGGCACACTGTTGACTCATATCCAGCTTCTCATCCACTGTAATCCCCAGGTCCTTTTCTGCAGAACTGCCACTTAGCCAGTCGGTCCTCAGCCTGTAGCAGTGCATGGGATTCTTCCGTCCTAAGTGCACGACTCTGTATTTGTCCTTGTTGAACCTCATCAGATTTCTTTTGGCCCAATCCTCTAATTTGTCTAGGTCACTCTGGACTCTATCCCTAGACTCCAGTGTATCTACCTCTCCCCACAGCTTGGTGTCATCTGCAAACCTGCTACAGATGCTATCCATCCCATCATCCAGATCATTAATGAAGATGTTGAACAAAACCAGCCCCGGAACCGATCCCTGGGGCACTCCACTTGATACCGGCTGTCAACTAGACATCAAGCAGTTGATCACTACCCGTTGAGCCCGACGAGCTAGCCAGCTTTCTATTCATCTTATAGTCCATTCATCCAATCCATACTTTTTTAACTTGCTGGCAAGAATACTGTGGGAGACTGTATTAAAAGCTTTGCTAAAGTCAAGGCTTTCCCCATATCCACAGAGCCAGTTATTTCATCACAGAAGGCAATCAGGTTGGTCAGGCATGACTTGCCCCTGATGAATCCATGTTGATTGTTCCTGACCACCTTCCTCTCCTCCAAGTTCTTCAAAATGGATTCCTTGAGGACCTGCTCCATGATCTTTCCAGGGACTGAGGTGAGGTTGACCAGTCTGTAGTTCCCTGGATTCTCCTTCTTCCCTTTTTTAAAGATGGGAACTATATTTGCTGTTTTCCAATCATTCAGGATCTCCCAGACTTTTCAAAGATAATGACCAATGGCTCTGCAATCACATCAGCCAACTCCCTCAGCACCTCTGTGCACGTCCAGCTTTTTTAAATAGTCCTTAACTACTACTTGACCACTGAGGCTGCTCATCTCCTCCCCATACTGTGCTGACCAGTGCAGCGGTCGGGGAGCTGACCTTGTCTGATATATATTGTGATGCCTCACTGTAAAGACTAGTCCTACTTGCAGTTGTAACACATATTTAAGAAAAGTAAGTTTTTCTTGCATTGCACAATAAATCATAACAAAATAGTTATAATTAATAGTTTGTTTCTTAATGTTGAAAATGTTTGCATCACAACATCAAAAAAATCAGTGCATGAATTATATGTTGTTGTGACTTTTTCCTTCTTGTGTAGTCAGTCATTTGCTGTAGCGTCAGCACTGACTACCTTCTGATTTACAATTGTTTAAGAGTACAAAGAGACATGAGGTAAGTGGGATGGGAAAAATAATAATGTGAAGAACATGGACCGCACAATGCTCAGTCCGAAAACTAGAACCATGCTGGAGAGGACCCTGAAGGATGCCATCTGCTGCCAGTATGTGGAAAACCTGAAGCGGAAGCTGGACCAGGGCAAGGTGTTCGAGGTGACGTGCAGGTGGGATGCCAGTAACCACTTCCTCCTTGGGGGCAGCTTCACCCGATTTGCCAAGTGGAGGTTCACCCACAGGGCCTGGCTCAAATGCATTCCGCTGAATGGAGCGATTCACCATGGGAATTGGGACAAGCGATGTACGAAGTGCGGCTATGCCAATGAGACACTACCCTGCATCCTGTGTAGTAGCTGCAAGCCCCATTCTAGAGTCTGGCAGCTGCAACACAATGCCATCCAAGATCGCCTGATCGGAGCCATCCCATCACCCATAGGGAAGGTTGCTGTGAACTCCACCATCCCTGGAACTGACAGCCAACTGTGACCGGACATCGTCATCACCAATGTGTACTGGAAGAAGATCATCATGGTGGTCATCACAGTGCTCTTCGAGAACAGGACCCCGGCCTTCCACATGCCTGAACTCGAAAGGTGGAGAAATAAGCCCCTCTGGTTGACACCTGGAGAGTTAGGGGTTACCAGGTTCAGACAGACGCACTGATCGTCGGACCCCAATAATGAGTGAGTGTTGTGAGAATGCAAAATCGGTCGATGCTACACTCGGCTGATGTGCCAACTCATGGTGTTGGATGCCATCAGATGACCGAGGGACATCTACATAGAACACATCACCGGACATCAACAATACCAGGAGGGATGAGCTGGAGTGTCGATGAGAAGTGCAGTAAGAAAAGTAACTGAAAGACTTCCCTGAGAGATTGTATTTCCTAAATGGACAACCGACCCTAATTCTCAATTACGAAAGGGCAATCTCCACTCATTGATATATTTTGCTTTCCACAACCAAATCTCTGTACAACTTCTCATTAGTGATGTACCCGAATACTTGGATGCTAATATCTAAACTGTATTCTTAAATGTATTCACTTACATTTGGGTTATTGCTGATTATGTACTCTATGTATCATACGACTTTTAAAAACAAACTCTGTATTTGTGGATAATCTAAGCACTATACCCAGATATACAGACACTCTTTTCTCAACCTATGTATAACATACTTTTTTAACATTAGCTTTAATAAAACGTTTATGTCTTGTTGGTAGAGGGAGGCAACCATTTGTCACTATCCTAATATTCTCAAGTATATTGCATACTGAAAGATTTGGGGGGAAAACTGTAATAGAATACAGAGATAGCTTAGCATATACATCAACTTTGAATATTATGTTCTTAAAAGAAAAGTGAGGAACAGGGGTCTTGAAGTTAAAGCACAGGCACAGGACTCAGGAGATCTGTGTTCAGTCACTGGCTCTACTTCAGGCTTCCAGTATGACTTTGGGCAAGTCACTTAATCTTTCTTTACCTGAGCTCCCCAAGAGTAAAATAGGAATAAGAATTACTGTCCTTCCTTTCTTCCATTTTGTGTTTCTTTAGATTGTAAACTGTTCAGAGTCGTGTAGGTACAATATTTAGCACAATGGGGCTATGGTCTAGTTTGGGGTTTGCAGTGCTAGTATAATATAATAAAATTGTACCCTAGGTCCTTTAAACCTATGCATACCAAACAAAATACTTCAATGAGGCTAAAAATCAGAGTCAGGTTATTGAAATTCGGTATTCAAGGTTAATATGAGAAATTGTGTACACTCGTGTTAAGCACTAGCAAATAACAGTAAACACTGCCAACAACTAATTTTAGCATATTGCATATGAGGTTGCTTTTTAACAGAGAAATCAGACAGCCCTTAGGAGTAACAAGTCCTTTGCTGACTTCACACATTGAAATAAGCTATGGTAGTTTCTATCAGTGTATTTCTCAGAGCACTTATGGTTCAGCAGTATTACAGTCATCATGTGGGATCTTAAATGCACTCAACACTGGCCTAACTCTGCTTCCACTGAAGTCAATGGTAAAACACCCATTGATGTTAATGGCAGAAGAGTGTGAATGCTTATGAAAAATTTCACCCTTGTTGAATATTAACCACAAAAAAAACCTTATAAATAATGTTAAAGTTGCAATGTCAAGTACTCAAAAGTTAGGAACAGTTGCCTGGGCAAGCTTAATTCACACTCCTTGAGTGTATGCATTATAATAATCTTTAAGTGCATGATCACACACTATTTTTTCCACAGGACCCCTGCCTCATTCAGTGCACAGGACAGATGCTACTCACTTAATGAGCAGCTATTCAATATTTTGTTTTATCCTCGTTCAATGTGTGGCCCTAGACCTTATTTACTGCACACCATTCAAACACTGCTCTGAAGGCAGAATTAGCTGATGATCGAAAGGCGGGAGGCATTGTCAATACAGAGGAAGATCAGAATATTACACAGAAAGATCTAGATGACCTTGAAGACTGGAGTAACAGAAATGAGTTGAAATTCAATATACAAAGTGCAAGGTCGAGCGCTTGGGGTCTAATAATAAAAAAAAATTGTGGCTACAAGTTGGGAGCTCATCAGTTGGAATTGACAGAGTTGGAGAGAGACTTGGGTTCGTGGGTCAATCACAGGATGACAATGAGCCACCAACATGATGCAGCTGTGAAAAAGACAAATGTGACCCTAGGATGTCCCTGGTGAGGCATTCCTTGAAGAGACAGAAGTATTAATGCCATTGTATAAGGCAGTGGCAAGACCTCATTTGGAATACTAGGCACAACTCTGATCACCCATGTTCAAGGAAGATTAATTCAAATTGAAACAGGTGCAGAGAAGAGCTACTAGGATGATCAGGGGAAATATATATGTTCTCCATAAATACATTGGGGGTGGGGGTAAGCACCAGGAAGGGTGGAGAGCTATTTAAGCTAACGGACAATGTTGACACAAGAACAAATACAAAATGGCCATGAACAAATTCAGGCTGGAAATTAAAAGGTTTCTAACCATTAGAGGAGTGATGATATAGAACAACCTCCCAAAAGGAGTTGTGAGAGCAAACAATTTAATTAGTTTCAAGAGAGTCAGTCAAATTTATGAATGTGATTGTATGACAGGGTTGCTTAAGACGACAGAGCTCAGCAGCCCTGGAGGTCGCTTCCAGTATATGTCTTTCTAAAAGCTCATGCTTCTGGGCTTCAGCTATCCACCCACATGGGTCAGGAAGGGATTCCCCCCAACCATGTATTCTGGGGGCAGAGCTTGGTCTCCTTCCTCTGAAGCATCAAGGATGGCTGCAGCTGGAGATGGGACACTGGATGGGATGGGCATATTCTGTCTCAGATGTTTGCCCGGTTGGTTCTTGCTCACATGCTCAGGGTCTAACTGATTGCCGTATGTGGCATCAGGAAGGAATCTTCCACCAGGACAGAATGAGAGCGCGGTGGGGGGTTGTCACTTTCCACTGCGGCACAGAGAACAAGTCACTTTCCTGGATTAACTGAGACTCTCTCTGTCAACAAAGTGCAATCTAGACCAGTGAGGGGGGGTGTCACCACCTGCCCCATAACCTTGGGTGCCTGAATGGTCCTGCTGCTGTAGCTCGCAGCAACACTCACAGCCTGGGACACTCACAGCCAGCCTATAAGCACGGAGGTCACACCATGAGTGTCCGTGTGCCCCTGGTTCAGCAGCTGTGACCCCAGAAGCCTGCCCACAGCCCCACTCTGACTTCCATCAACCTTGATTACAACCAGCACAGTGACCCCAGCACCCCTGAATTTTCCCCAAACCATGTGCTCTGCTGGTGTGAGCCTATGGGCATCCCCATGCCAGAGGGCAGGGACCTCACTAGCATCAGACACTTGGTTTCAGCTGGCCTGACCATTCAGTGCACCCCACTGCTATCTACTTGTCTCTAAAGAAATTAAGCTAGATGTGACCCCAGAACAGTAGAGGCCCCATTTCCACAGAAATCATCAGGAGGATGAGAAGAGCACAGGATGAGAGGAACAGCATGAAGTCATCCTGCCTCTTGAAGCAAGGTCAATGAACTTTGAGCGAAATGCTTTTCCAAAGGTTTACTGGACTGTGAAAAGGGAAGGGCAGAGAACCCCTAAGTTCTCTATCACTAGACAGACACAAGAGGCCAGAGCTCTTGCAAACTGAGAAAATGGGTCCTTCAGCCAAGGAGGGATTGAAGCCTCTTGAAATTAAATACAAATGAGAAAACTGTTCAGGCAAAGATCTTTGACTTAAGAAGACATGGGAAGTCTGCATCTGGTACTTCTGTGGAAAGTCAGCCACAGCTGGGAAGAAGATGCAAAACCACCTTGAACAAAGTGTGTACCTTTCTAGATTACATTTTAGACTTATTTTCACTTGTATTTGCCTGTAACCCTTTCTAACATTGTTTCCTTTATTTGGCATCATTAACCTATGTCCTGTTGTTAATAAATTTGTGGGTTTTTTTTTTACTAAAAGACAACTCAGTGCTGTGTTTGCAGGGAAGGGTGGATTTACCCCAGTTAGGAAGCTGTGATGTGCCTTTGTCTCTTTACAAGGAACAAACGAACAATTATTTTCCTGAACTGTCCAACAGAGGGCTGGATATTGCAGAGCACATGGTGTAGGGAAAACTGAGGAGTGGGAGTGTGCTGGAGTCACCGTGGTGGTTGTAACCAAGGCTGGTGGGAGTCAGAGTGTGACTGTGGGCAGGCTGCTGCGGTCACAACTGCTGAAGCAGGGCTGTCAAGCATACAGTCACTTCAGGTGTGACCCACATGCTTGTAGGCTGGCTGTGAGCATCACAGGCTAGGAACTGCAGCAAGGTTACAGGGCAGGTTGGTGACACGCCCCTCACTGGTGTGGATTGCACTCTGAACCTCATGACAATCTCACTTAATTAATCATGTCTTTGCCATTATGCTGTCCTTGAGCACTGGTGCACCTCAATCCCTCCTATTTTCAGACTATGGCATATCATAATCTATCTCCTGAGGATTCTAATACTTTGATCTAATTTTGGTTGTTTGATTTAGTGTGCAGGTGCTAGGTGCTGCTGGTGGTCTGTGATACACAGAAGTAAGACTAGATGATCTGGTTAGGAGTGTGGGCCTACATCTGGGCTTGGGATCAGTTAGCTAACTGCAGCTGAAATTCTTAATTGGCCAGATTGCCCAATTTGCTGAGCGGCATTGCCAGGCCTGCTCTTAAACTCAGCAGTAGCACTTAGACAGGGGCTGCTGAATGCTACACCCACAGCTGCGATCACTCCTTCCTATGCTTGCCTTGTTCCCAGGCTTGCTCCTGCCCTCCTGCTTAGCTTCCAGTTCCTGACCACCATGGCTCTGACCACTACACCTGGCCACCCATGTCCAGGTCTATGGAATTTCTGGCCTTAAACTCTATGCATTATTATTTTCCTAATTAATTTCCAAATGTTGTGCATCGCTATTCTATCTGTGTCTCACAGACCATAATAGATTTATTTCCACCTCACCCCTATGAGTTGAGGGGTTGGTACTATCTTCATTTTACGGACTGTGAAATGAAGCTCAAAGAGAGATTAAGGTCAAGAATATCCACTAATTTCTGGGTCCCTGATTTGAGATGCCTAGAACCTGATTCTTCAGAGTACTTAGCATTTTATAGCACTTGATGTGCTCAGGGAACAGCTTCCATTGATGTCAGTTGCAGCTGTGAGAGCTCAGCTCTTCAGATACCAAGGTCTACAGTCGGGTACCCGGAAAATGAGGAGGACACAGTTAGTGACCACCTGTGAAAAGTTTGGGTTAAGTGACTTGCCCAGCATCACACAGGAACTGCATGGCAACATTCAGTTGAATTAACATTCAGTTTACCTTAACCATAAGAACCTCCCTTCTCCTATATTTCCCTGCTTCAATCACTACACACCTTCCAACTTCTGCATGAAATGAGGCAATGGCCCTACAGACAAAAGCCTCCTTTACTTAGCAACCTTGAATCAGACCCAGAGCAGGGCCATCCTGACTTTCCAGAAGTGTAATTTTTAAAAATTTACCCTTAAATTAGAATTTTCTAGGCTTCAAACATTTATAACTACAGTTCTAACATATCTCCTCATTACTAATTAGTATGTGTTCAGAATCTTAACTGTATATTAAAATCGGGTAGGGTTTTTTGGGGAGTGAGGGGTGGAGGGTGTTATTATTGACAATTAGTCTAATTAGGAAACAAGAAAAAAATAATGTTCTTCAACCCTAAAACCATTTACAGAAGAGTACAAATACTTCAGACAACCAGGAGAGCAGAGCAGGTATTGTAAGTATGTTTAAAACTGAACTATTAAGCCAGGAGAAGGGAGTAATTTGCAATCATTAGTTAGAGGCAAAGAGCTATCTTCCTTAACTGGAAACTATTTCCTGAAAACAACATTTATCACAGTCCTCCCACTGCCAGAACACTTCTCTTCTCGAAAATGGAGTGGCTGCTCTGAGGGCAAACAGGTTGTGTCTAGCCACCATTACAACTGCTTTTGTTTATAGAGCCAGAGGGGAAAAAATTCCATTCAAAATATTTCATCACAGGCATTGTCTCCAGTTTTATTTGCAGATTTGCCAAAGTCAACACAAGGAAAGAGAGACACTATATGGCTTTCTGGTGAAAGGATGGGATTTACGCTCCATCAAATGTTTTTAATATTCTTTTTCCCCCATCTACTGTCAATGCTAGGAATCCCTCCCCATCAGCCTCCACACACTTTCTTGGCCTAAATGTCCTCCCACGTTGCACAAAACGGAGCACCTCACCAGGCTATAAAAGCTAGGAGGAGGTCAAACCTAGGCCTTTCTGCAAGCCTTATGAAGCTTCCTTCTTCTCAAATGACTCCCATCAACAAAACCGTCTGCTCACCAGGAAATTAAAAGGAACTCTCTTCAAAATGCTCACTAATGCCACACTTGACCGTCTAGCAGGTACTCCTGCAGAGTGACACAAAACTAACTCATTCCCCAAGGGAGCCGAGCACATACGTAGATTCTAGTGCCCTGGCCTCTATCAAGCAAGGAAGTGAGAAACTGAATTCAGAATGAGGAAGGAACATCCAGTGATTAGGGAACTGCCCAAACTTGAGACATGGATTCAATACTCCACTGTGTCATAGACATGTGTGATCTTGGGCAATTAGCTTAGACTCTCTGTGCCTCAGTTCCCAGGCTGTAAAATGGGGAAACAGGAATTAATTTAAGGAAGTCCTATGGGCTGTGGTATGCTGGAACTCAGACCAGATGATCCCGATGGTTCCTTATTAACTATTAATCCACTCCCCTACCTCACCGGTGTGGTGCAAGGTTAACTACAATAGAGATTGTGAGGTGCTCAGACAGTATGGTAGCAGGAGCCATGTACAGTAAGGAGCTCTGACAGACTGAACATGAGCCCAGCTCTCCGTTGTCACCACACACACAGCCACACACTGCTCTAGAATTCACCCAGACACTACAAGAACTGAGATTTTAGGTTCTCTCAGTTTAGGAGCTCCACAAACACAACACTGTGGACATATAGCACATGTAATAATTTCAGTGCAAGATCTTTTGGGCAGGGATTGGCTCTTAGACTATGCCTAGCAGAATATGAGCCTGATCATATTTGGGGCTTCTGCACTCTACGATCATTAATACTCCATGCTAATTTCAATCTCCTTGGTACAAAACAATCTGACTTTGTTAGGTCATGTAGCATGCCCTGAAGGTTCTTTTCACACTGGTAATGGCTGTAGCTCTAGGTTTCAGAGTACCAGCCGTGTTAGTCTGTATTCGCAAAAAGAACAGGAGTACTTGTGGCACCTTAGAGACTAACAAATTTATTTCAACATAAGCTTTTGTGGGCTACTGCTCACTTCATCGTATACATCCAAAGAAGTGAGCTGTAGCCCACGAAAGCTTATGCTGGAATAAATTTGTTAGTCTCTAAGGTGCCACAAGTACTCCTGTTCTTTTTGAAGCTGTAGGGGAAATCTGGTGGGGATTTATATGGAAGTTTTATCATCTGTGTTGCTCTAGTGGTACTGTGATCTCAGGGTAACTGCTGGAGTCTATTTTACAAAGAGTGTTCTAAAAGTTTGTCAAGACCCCTAGAGGTGCCCCAAAGGTGCCCAGAGCTTGGGATCTTATCTTATTAAAAGTCACAGAAATCTGAATTAATAAATTAATATCATGGTTAAAAATGTCAAAAGTGTCTAAGTGATTAGGAGCCCACGCCCCTTCTTCCAAAGTGCTTTAGGCTCTTTGACTCCAAAGTCATTCATGAACTTTTGAAAACGTTACTGTATATCCTTTATCCACATGGGGCATTACTTGAAGTAAAGAAAGCATGGTCACACAGTCTGAGCATGAAAGTGGGAGAAAGAAACTCTCATCTTTTCCTCCCAACTATGCCACAGTCTTGCTGCGTGGCTTGGGGCAATTCACTTCACCCTAGAGTCTCAGTTCCCACATCGGTTGACTGAGGATATTACAATTTACCTACTTTTCTGGGATGTCATGTGGAATATTTTGTTTTAAAGAGATCTGAAGACAAAGTACTCCAGGTAGTAAATGCTAAATATTACTATCTGACTACTTATATTTTTCTAGGAGAGTTGGTTTAATAACACACCATTCTGCAAGGGGATATATTACACCAATATAGCCATTTACTTATATTCAAATATTAGTATTATGAATAGGTATTTTAAAGCATCCCCTTTCATAAGGCCTCTCCCACTGTAATTTTTAAATAACTGTGCTGCCACTAAAATGGCAATGCAGCTCCACAATTACCAGTTGGGTGTAAAGAAAAAAGCAAACCCCAGCAATATTGTCTTCTGCCCTGAAACTCTGGATTTAGTTACCCTTGTCATCTTTATTATTACTGGCCATAAGGTTATCCACCCTTCCCCAAATGTAGATGATAGAATTTGACTATACACTGGGTTGTATGAAGTAGTAGTTCATTTAATTCAGTATTTCCCAAACTTGGGTTGCCGCTTGTGTAGGGAAAGCCCCTGGCGGGCCGGGTCAGTTTGTTTACCTGCCCCGTCCTCAGGTTTGGCTGATTGCAGCTCCCGCTGGCCGCGGTTCACTGCTCCAGGCCAATGGGAGCTGCTGGAAGCAGTGTGGGGATGTGCTGACTGCTGCTTCCAGCACCTCCCATTGGCCAGTGGGAGCCGTGATTGGCCGAACCTACATAAGCAGTGTCCCAAGTTTGGGAAACACTGATTTAATTTATTCCAAGTTTGCTAGCTGTTAGTTTCTTTTAAAATTAAGCAATTTAGGAAATAAAGACCAATTCACCAGAATACTAATAAAAAACATCCTTCTTCATAGGCAAGAATAGCTGGGCTACTAAGTCCATACTGAAGCTCCTAAATAAATGGCTTGATTTTCAAGAGTGCTAAGCCTGCAGAAGCCTCCAGTGAGATCAACAAGAGCTTCTGGGAGCCCAACAATTTATCATATGGTTCAACAATTTCTCCCCTGGGTATGTGACATGTTAATTGGGTTTACGGTGTATTCTATGAGTAAATATGATTTGAGACGGTTTTTTTCAGTGGGACTTGATCCTCTAATTCTGTTAGGCGCCTTTGAAAATCCCACTCCGACTACTTGTGCATGTTTTTCCTCAGAAGACATTGCATAAAAAACACACTGTATTTAAATGAACATTGCAAAGTCGGATTCAAATGTCAGGACTATAACACCCTAGTAAAGGTTACATAAAGTAATGATTAATTAGTGCTTTTCCTTGTTCCAATTTTACTCACCTGTCAATAAGAGATAGTGGATGATCTTCTAGCCAAAATATGCATCATTTCTAGCTGTCTAATACCATGGAAAAGTGGGTAGAAGTTAAATTTGACTGCAATAATTTATTGAGTAGAATCAAGATTCTGCAGGCAACTTTCTCTCATCTGTTATCTTCAATGTTTCCCACAGCTATTTGGTTTTTTCCTGGCTGGATAGCATAGTGGTTAAGAGCGCCGCCCTTTGATACGGGAGACCGCCCTTTGATACGAGAGACCGGGGTTCAAATCCCGGTTGGTACCCAACTTTCCAGTAGGGGTCCTTGGGCAAAAGACCCCCTAACGC
>NC_133770.1:19326116-19380146 GCF_003597395.2 Chelonoidis abingdonii | reverse complement strand
CTGCCTGCTGCCTCAGGCATTCTCTCAGCAGCTCATCTTTGGGGGCCATCTTACTGATGTACTCCTGGATGTTCGGTTTCATCAGGACAGTGGCTTTGACGCTCACCAGCCCGCCCGCCTCTTTCCGGCTGGTATACAGTCTCTGGTGTTGGACTTGGGTGGAAACCTTCGTGCTATTGTGAGAACTTTTCGGGTTTTCACTTCGGCAGCCTCCATGTCCTCCTTTGGCCAGCTCACTATACCGGCAGGTATCTGATGACTGGCAGGCGATCCGTTGATGGCGTGGATCTTGTTCTTCCCACTGAGCTGGCTCTTCAGGACCTGTTTTATTTGGTGATACTTGGATGTTGCTGTCTTCCTTGCCTCTCATCGTGTTTGCCATGTGACTGTAGGACGCCAAGCTACTTGGAGGCTGGTCTGTTATGTCTGCTATGTGGCCGCTGGTAGTTCCACTCCATCAGTCTTGGACTACCTTCCTCTCTTCACTACCATCCGGCCACACTTCTCCAGTCCGAATGACATCCCAATATCCTCACTGTAGATCCGCGTTAGGTGGATTAGCGAGTCGATGTTCGTTCATTCTTAGCATACAGCTTGATGTATCCATGTAGAGGAGGTGGCTGATAGTAGTTCCACTCCTGAACCTGTACCCGTATCCAGTCCTGTGTGAATTTCTGGCTGAGGGTTTAAGCCTATGCAGAAAGCAGCGGGGACAGTGCATCGCCTGGTATATGCACACTTGAGTGCCACTTGTGCAAGCTGCTTGAGTTGACTTCTAGTGTTGTCTTCCATAGTCCCATTGAGTTCGTGAGGAGGTCCTTAGTGTCCTGTTGACTTTTGTATAGCGCCAGACATTCACAGATTCCAGTGTGCGACCTTGAGTCGTAGGTTCTGTAGTCAATCCAGGCTGTCTCAGATTGGTCTGTCTAGACCTTGAGTCTTGGGCGACTGCTTCTATTACTAGCAACTGCGTTTGAGCCTCTGGTGTTGTTCCAATGCCCTTCTGAGCTGTGCTCATGTACTGGCCCATGTGGTCCTGTAGCTTGGCAGCTATGATGCCTGATAGGACTTTCCATGTTGTGGGGAGGCAGTTATTGGCGGTAGTTGACAGTTCTGTTCCTTGCAGGGGTCTTTCATGATCAGCACTGTCCTGCCTTGTGTTAGCCAGTTTGGGTGGGAGCCTGCTGCTAGCAGCTGGTTCATCTGTGCTGCTAGGCGTTCATGCACGTGCTGTTAGTTTTTTAGCCAGTAGGTGTGGATCATGTCTGGTTCAGTGCTGTCCAGCTCTCATGTTCTTGACCCGTGCTGGATGTCTTCTACTGTGATGGTGACTGGTTTCTGTTCTGGGAGATTGCTGTGCTCTGTTCTCAGGTTCTGCAGCCACTTTGCACTGGTGTTATGAGTCTTCTCTTTGCTCCATATGTTCTTCCCAGTCATGTTCAGTTTCTGCTGTGGTGGCTCTGCTGTTATTGTGTTGTTGCACTGCATTGGGAGTACACCTTGGATGGTTCTTTTGGAGAACAGGGCATTTACTTTTTGGCTCTGCTTCTCTATGTATCTCTGCCTGGTAGCTAGTGCTGTGAGCTTTGTTTAGCAGTCTTAGGGCTTCAGATGGAGTCAGGTCTTGTATTTTTTCAGTAGCGAGTCTTATCCTTAATCTCTACACCTTCTGTAGTTCCACCAGCTGACTAACTTCTCTCCGAGTCGCCTTGATATTATCCTCACCTCATTTTCCAGGTGGGTCATACTGTTGTTCTTCTTGATCGTGTACCCAGCATCTCCAGGATTACAGAGGCGTAACGTATACCAGTTCATGTTTGAGTTATGGGTAGTAGGGATGTCATGAGGGCTCTATTGGCATCTTCTAACATACTATCTGATGGTACTTCTCACTGACCTTGGTATCGGTCTCGAGGATTGACTGTAGCTAGTTCTCCATGATCTTATGCCTCATATCAGCTGCTGTGCTCTGCAATGGAGGGGGTGGCAGTGAAGTTTCAGCTTCAGGTGTGGCTGCACATCCACTTGTCTCCAGGTCTTTGATGTGTGAGATGTAATGTGGAGTTGGTCTTCCAAGCTGTGAGAGCAGCTTCTCTTTACTATGTTGAAGTGTGAGGTAAAATAGCTGTTTCTCAGTAAGTGTGGATGTAAGGTCTTTTGTCCCATCCACAGTCCCCTCATACGTTTCATATATCCCCTCTCATTAGGTCTACTGTTGTGTATGCAATTCATCAATTCCAGGTTCCTTTGTCTCATCCATGAATTGGTTTGTTCCAGTTAGCCCACTATCGTCAGATTGTCCTGGTTCTCCTCAACATCTGGTGCGGACGTTGTTAATCCTGGGCGACATCCGAGCCGGCATGACTCTCCTAGTTTGTGTCACTCTCATATTGTGAGGTAGGCAAGGTGCCCTGCCTGCTGCCTCAGGCATTCTCTCAGCAGCTCATCTTTGGGGGCCATCTTACTGATGTACTCCTGGATGTTCGGTTTCATCAGGACAGTGGCTTTGACGCTCACCAGCCCGCCCGCCTCTTTCCGGCTGGTATACAGTCTCTGGTGTTGGACTTGGGTGGAAACCTTCGTGCTATTGTGAGAGCTTTTCGGGTTTTCACTTCGGCAGCCTCCATGTCCTCCTTTGGCCAGCTCACTATACCGGCAGGTATCTGATGACTGGCAGGCGATCCGTTGATGGCGTGGATCTTGTTCTTCCCACTGAGCTGGCTCTTCAGGACCTGTTTTATTTGGTGATACTTGGATGTTGCTGTCTTCCTTGCCTCTCATCGTGTTTGCCATGTGACTGTAGGACGCCAAGCTACTTGGAGGCTGGTCTGTTATGTCTGCTATGTGGCCGCTGGTAGTTCCACTCCATCAGTCTTGGACTACCTTCCTCTCTTCACTACCATCCGGCCACACTTCTCCAGTCCGAATGACATCCCAATATCCTCACTGTAGATCCGCGTTAGGTGGATTAGCGAGTCGATGTTCGTTCATTCTTAGCATACAGCTTGATGTATCCATGTAGAGGAGGTGGCTGATAGTAGTTCCACTCCTGAACCTGTACCCGTATCCAGTCCTGTGTGAATTTCTGGCTGAGGGTTTAAGCCTATGCAGAAAGCAGCGGGGACAGTGCATCGCCTGGTATATGCACACTTGAGTGCCACTTGTGCAAGCTGCTTGAGTTGACTTCTAGTGTTGTCTTCCATAGTCCCATTGAGTTCGTGAGGAGGTCCTTAGTGTCCTGTTGACTTTTGTATAGCGCCAGACATTCACAGATTCCAGTGTGCGACCTTGAGTCGTAGGTTCTGTAGTCAATCCAGGCTGTCTCAGATTGGTCTGTCTAGACCTTGAGTCTTGGGCGACTGCTTCTATTACTAGCAACTGCGTTTGAGCCTCTGGTGTTGTTCCAATGCCCTTCTGAGCTGTGCTCATGTACTGGCCCATGTGGTCCTGTAGCTTGGCAGCTATGATGCCTGATAGGACTTTCCATGTTGTGGGGAGGCAGTTATTGGCGGTAGTTGACAGTTCTGTTCCTTGCAGGGGTCTTTCATGATCAGCACTGTCCTGCCTTGTGTTAGCCAGTTTGGGTGGGAGCCTGCTGCTAGCAGCTGGTTCATCTGTGCTGCTAGGCGTTCATGCACGTGCTGTTAGTTTTTTAGCCAGTAGGTGTGGATCATGTCTGGTTCAGTGCTGTCCAGCTCTCATGTTCTTGACCCGTGCTGGATGTCTTCTACTGTGATGGTGACTGGTTTCTGTTCTGGGAGATTGCTGTGCTCTGTTCTCAGGTTCTGCAGCCCTTTGCACTGGTGTTATGAGTCTTCTCTTTTCTCCATATGTTCTTCCCAGTTATGTTCAGTTTCTGCTGTGGTGGCTCTGCTGTTATTGTGTTGTTGCACTGCATTGGGAGTACACCTTGGATGGTTCTTTTGGAGAACAGGGCATTTACTTTTTGGCTCTGCTTCTCTATGTATCTCTGCCTGGTAGCTAGTGCTGTGAGCTTTGTTTAGCAGTCTTAGAGGCTTCAGATGGAGTCAGGTCTTGTATTTTTTCAGTAGCGAGTCTTATCCTTATCTCTACACCTTCTGTAGTTCCACCAGCTGACTAACTTCTCTCCGAGTCGCCTTGATTATTATCCTCACCTCATTTTCCAGGTGGGTCATACTGTTGTTCTTCTTGATCGTGTACCCAGCATCTCCAGGATTACAGAGGCGTAACGTATACCAGTTCATGTTTGAGTTATGGGTAGTAGGGATGTCATGAGGGCTCTATTGGCATCTTCTAACATACTATCTGATGGTACTTCTCACTGACCTTGGTATCGGTCTCGAGGATTGACTGTAGCTAGTTCTCCATGATCTTATGCCTCATATCAGCTGCTGTGCTCTGCAATGGAGGGGGTGGCAGTGAAGTTTCAGCTTCAGCGTGTGGCTGCACATCCACTTGTCTCCAGGTCTTTGACGTGTGAGATGTAATGTGGAGTTGGTCTTCCAAGCTGTGAGAGCAGCTTCTCTTTACTATGTTGAAGTGTGAGGTAAAATAGCTGTTTCTCAGTAAGTGTGGATGTAAGGTCTTTTGTCCATCCACAGTCCCCTCATACGTTTCATATATCCCCTCTCATTAGGTCTACTGTTGTGTATGCAATTCATCAATTCTAGGTTCCTTTGTCTCATCCATGAATTGGTTTGTTCCAGTTAGCCCACTATCGTCAGATTGTCCTGGTTCTCCTCAACATCTGGTGCGGACGTTGTTAATCCTGGGCGACATCCGAGCCGGCATGACTCTCCTAGTTTGTGTCACTCTCATATTGTGAGGTAGGCAAGGTGCCAGATACTGCGCAGAACCCTCAAACTCCCAGGCCTCTGGTAGAGGACCCGAGGTTGAGGAAGACACATACCACCCATAGGGGTGAGAGGGGAATTTTTTTTATATATATATATTTTTTAAATGCAGAATGCCAGCCACGGTGTCGATATCTGCAACTCCATTTCTAAACAAGCACTGCCACAGACTTCGACTGAGTTGCACAGGAATAATGGAAGGCAGGATTTGCCTCGCATGTAGTTTCTTAAAAATCTGAGGCTATTTCCCATTTGTAAACTCCACTCATAGGCATTTAGAGCCCCAGCCAACGTCCTGAGCACCAGCTGAGTAAGAAGAAGGCAGGGTGGAGGACCTTTTGTCACTAGAGAAGGCATGGGGAGGTATCTGTGCTACTTCAGTCCTATCTCATCCTTGCCTCAACTCCTCTCCTCTCTGCTGAAGACTCAGACAACACAATAGAAAGAGGGGAAATGACACTATCCAGGGAATAGGCAACAAATTTAACATTTGAATACAAGGGGGTCAGGAAGACTTCAGAGCAATACTTTCAGGAAAGGGACTGCAGTGTTGCCCAGTCTCACAAGTCTCACAATTTTTGTTGCTTTCCTTAAAGCCCCTGATCCTGCAAGCAAGAATCTCCATTTTTATTTAAAAATAAATACGTAAACCATCTAGTCGCTGTGGCTGCAGAGGAAAGCCTAAAAATGTGACCCAAGTGCAGCGAAAACATTCTGACACCTGAAGGTAAATAAAAAGAACCTGTGGTGGGGCATCTGCTCCACACTGGCAAAAGAGGGGTTAAAGCAGCTCAGGGAGCCTGTACAGGAGGCAGCCAATTAGGAAAGGGCTTGTAGAGACAGCCAATCTGGACAAGGTTTAGAGAGACAGCCAATCAGGGCCAGGTTGGGCCATATAAGAAGGGCTGCTGAACAGAGGGGCTTCAGTCACTCCTTGGAGTTTGAGAAGGGAGAACTGGCTGCCCTGGAGGAGGGAGAAGAGATAACACCGTGGTCCGAGCAGTGCTGGGCAGGGTCAGGGGAGTATGAGTGAGCTCCCGGCTGACCGCTGCTAGATTGAGGCCCTGATACAAGGGCAAAGAAGCTGCTAGAGCTGCAGGGAAGTGGCCCAGGGAAACAGATTGCAGGAGTTGGAAATGATGCGGTGCGTGACTGCCGGTCTCCTGCCCCTTTGGCCCCAGTTGCCACTGACACAGGTGGCTAGACCCTGGACTGCAGTCTGCCACTGAGTCAAGTGGCTGGACAGAGCACTGTTGGCCCCCGAGAAAGCGGGAGGTGAGAACCAAGCGGGGCACAGCCAGAGGGCTGTGTCCAGAAGAGGACACTGCAGTCCTGAGAGCGACAAAGGTCCTGATGACAGAAGCAACAGCGTCGAGATGCCACTAGATGAAGGCACATTGGTGAACCAGAGCTAATTCCTAGGACAGCCAGCAGGAGGCACTGCAGTGGTGAGCTGAGCTCCGTCACAGAACCCAACCAACAGTTTCATGATTTTTAAACCAAGCTCAGGATTCTTTTTGAGGCCTCACTTGTGATTTTTTTGAATACTTGGGGCTGGCATTACTGGGGCTGACAATTCCCGCTCCCTCTCCTGTCCTTTTATCTGCATGCAAAAATGCATGGGCAATTGCTTGCTACTATTTGTGCACCCAGTTACTGCATGTGGATGCACAAATGCAGCAAGGGAGCACTCAGACACATTTTTGCACTCCAACCTCAGGCCTCACTTTTTCACTCTGCCAAGACAATTATTCTCCAAGAAAATCTAATTGAGACTGATCTTTCTGAGTCAGCTGTATTGTCCATGTTGCTGAAGAATATAAAAAACTCCTATTCAATAGTCTCCTGGCTTGGGGCCATGTACCAACCTTCATGTGGTTATTGATGGAAAGAAACTCTATGGCAGCTGTCAAGACAGTGAAAAGTAATGAAATATAAACATAGTAGTATCACCTAAATTCAGTCTCTGTAGAGCACCTGTCATCTCCTGTTTTATCAACCATTTCAGGAGTAAAAATAAATAAAAGTTATGCATTACAGCCGACGAACAACCGACCAAATGAAAAAAACACAAACAGTATTTGATACCTGGCTTGAAACAAATTAATTCCTTTTACCCACAAGAAAGGTTTCTCTTTAACTGACACCAAGCATTTACTCAAGAAAGAGGAAGAAATGGCAAAACGTGACTTTGCTGGATATTAGAGGTTGCAAACTGTGGGCACTTGTGATGAGCATGGTAGAAGCAGCTGAATAGAATGAACAGAATAGAACAATTAACCAGTATACATAGTGTGGATGAAGTATGTAGACTTCTGTTCACTCAGACTATGGACATGCAGGAGCAATGGAGAGCTCATCCAGATCTGTTACATTCATCCAATATCTACTTGCATAATATGTTTCCAGCACATGTATTGTTCTTGTCTACATTATTAAACAAAACGCTCCATATGATAGTAGATCACAGCCACATTCTCCCTCTCTCTCTCTCTCTCTCTCTCTCTCTCAGGGTGCCAAAGAACTGTCCAAACGAACAAACTAATTCCAGCTCAGATTCCCCGTCTCCTTGCACAGGGGCCAAGGGGATAGCTATAAGCAGTGGTGAGCTGGAGCCGGTTCGCACCGGTTTGCATAAAGCAGTTGTTAAATTTAGAAGCCGGTTTAGAAATGGTTGTTAAAGGGGTGGGCAAACTCGGGCCGCGGGACCCTCCCGTCCAACCCGCCTGAGCTCCCGGCTGGGGAGGCTCCCCTGACCCCTCCCCCGCCTTCCTCCCTCTCGCAGAGCCCAGCGCCAGTGCTCTGGACTGCTCCTGGGCAGCTCTGCAGCTCCTGCCGCTTTGAGCGGCATGGTAAGGGGGCGGGGTTAGAGCTCCAGCAGGCCATGCGGCATCGATACACACTGCCCTAAGCAGCATGGTGAGGGGGCCGGGCTGGGGGAGAAGGGGTTGGATAAGGGGCAGGGAGCTGTTGGAGGGGACAAGGTTCTGGGGAGCAGTCAGTGGATGGGGAACAGGGCGGTTCGGGTAGGCATGAGTTCCGGGGGTCTTGGGTGGTGGAGGATGGGGTTGGGGCAGTCTAAGGGTAACAAGGGAATGGAAGTGAGTTTGGTAGGGTGAAACTGGGGCCTTTCCGGGAAGGCAGTTAGGGTGTGGGGTTTCAGGCCTGAAGGCCTGTGCCAACTGCAGTGCATCTGAGTTCAGATTGGCTGTCCAGAGTGGTACGACCAAGTGGCTCGCACCTGTGGGATTACCCCCCGAGGCCCCAAAATAATTCCGATAATGGTAATACGATTTAGCTGCTACTCCCTCTGGCTAGCAAAGCAATTCCCTCGGTCCTAGTGCGAAAGGGCAGTAATACATTAACCTAAAGAGTGAACTTTTAAGAGCCCTTTAATCGATATTTATAGGCGCCTTGTATCTGTGCACTGGGTACAGCGTTAAATCGTTTAATGCGCTAAAATCGTTTAACGTGTAAGATGTAGACGCAGTAGGCTGCCTATCATAATCTATTTTCTCTTGTAGTTAGTTACTGACGACACGTTCTCCTACATAATGACTTCTGTAGCCCTGGACAACACCTGGCTCACATAAGGGCAGTCGCCACAACCATCTGCCTAGGGACATAAAAAATTACTTAGTACTGTGATTGCTCCTCTTTTCAATCAAGTTCCCCTCTTTGCTATGTGTCAGGTAGACCAAGAAGCATTCTGTGCCATTTAACAGTGATGTGGGAGAAAATGCATCAGCATCTAGAACAGCTCGTCCTCCCCACTTAAGGGCCTGGAAAGCCCTGGGGAGATGTAGGAGGAGTGGTGCTAGTTCGCTGAGCAGTAACAGGGTGAGTCTGCTTGCACGAATAGAATGTAGTGTCCTACAGGTTGGTGGTGTGGCATCAGTTAGAAATTATGACAGAATTATCTTAACAAATCACATATAAAAGACACCGAAAAATCTTGAACACTTCCCAAAAGGTAAGCAAAAGGTTACTAAAAGCTATGACATGACACATAATTTTTACTAATGGAACACATCCCGCAATAATGTAGTCTTAAGTGTAAGCTATAGCGAGGGGCTAGTATTCAAATCCAATCTAACTACTTCACCATTGGGATTTATTTATGCTGAACGACCTAATAATGTGTTTCACACACCTTTGGTCGAGTTTATACATCGTCAATCCATGGATAATAAAACTTCTACATGGGATAGAAAGGAAGTACACTGCAATCAACTAATATCAAGCATTCAATATATCCATGTAAAGAACATGTAATTACTCCGCGAAGAGAACAGGGAAATACCACCGAAAAAGAGTCCTGGAGATAATGCAAAGGGAAACATCCTGTGCTGATTCCTTCTTCACCAAGATTAACTCTGTGAAAGCTGCTCCATTCCATGGACCGAGAGACACTTCATAGAGAAAACTACAAGTGTGTTGAGCTAATTATGTTCGACGAACAACGCCACACACTGCCAACATTTTAACACACCCATCCGGACAATATTTTGTTTACACACGCACCAGACATCCCAGAATATATCTTAAAAAACAAAAAAAGAAGGAGAGATGCAACACGACGAGAGAGAGAAAGGCTTTGAATACTACTAGGTTCTCCTGAACTGGCATATATTGTGAATGCCGGAACTTCCTAAGTGAAAGAAACACACAAATTTCCTGTGATGATGAGTAATGCAGGGACATCTACAGAAACTGACATTTACAGAACACCAAAAATAAAAAAAAAAAGTTTCACTGGGTGTCTAAATATTAAGCACCACTCAGGTCTCTTAACAAAGAACCTGCCTTCTTATTGCCTCTTTCAAGCTAAAGAATTAGTTCTGCTTTGCGGTAGCCAATTTTGCAGAGCTAACAAACAATGTCTTTGTGTCCCTCTCTCTCTCATTTTAATAATGGCTAAATTTCCATTATTTTTTTCCTTCCATAGCTGTCTGCTCCTCTCCGTTAGTAGCTGGAAAATCCTATGTCTTAGGACAATCTATTTGCTCTGGGCTATAAAAATGGAAAGGCAAAAGTTTAAGGTTGTCAACATGCCCAAGCCTAGTTATATGGCTTAATATATGCTAATTATCTCTTACAACCATACAGATTAAGTATTTGGTCCCTGTAGGCTCTACACAAGAATAGCTGAGAGGTTGGTCACAGTATATGATTATGCTAAACTAAAGATGCAAAATGCATTCTGCATAATATGAAACTATATAGATTCATCACCAGTCAACTCCCATGTTTATAGTGGTATCTTGGTCAGCTAAGTTAACAATAAATCAACTTCTAAGTTGTAAATTCACTTTTGACAAGTAATATACTGCTCCTAAGCTTTAAGTATCTTAGTGCAGCTATTCAGAGACAGACATAAGTGAAGGTAATGGAGTCAAAAACTGCAAACTAAGTGCTTCAGCTGAAAGCTTATTATTGCTCCAATTTCAAGCCCCACAGCAGTTAAGAAGTAATATAAACTACTCCAGGACAATGCAATTGTGAATCTTTTTATAAAATTTGCCTTTATTTTCACCTAAGCTATTCTTTATAAATAGCAAAATCCGCACATTTTTGTTGCCAACTGGGGGCGGGGGGAACCTCAGGAGTATATTAAGAAAACATTAAGGTCTCAGATTTTCAGATTGTTGTTTTATTACTATTCTAATCATCAAATTCTTTGTCTCTTCTATAAGGTGCCTTCTATGATAATTTCCTCCTCAAGTCCACCTTAATTCTTCTAAAATAAGTACTTCCCCTGTTTGCCAGAAGCTGGGAATGGGAGACAAGGAATGGGTCACTTGATGATTACCTGTTCTGTTCATTCCCTCTGGGGCACTTGGCACTAGCCACTGTCGGAAGACAGGATACTGGGCTAGACGGACCTTTGGTCTGACCCAGTATGGCCATTCTAATATGTTATGTTCTTCTGTGCTTATGTCTCATTCCATACTGACAACCCAAAACACCTAGGGCCTGATTCTCTACCACCTTGTGCAGTCCCAGTCACCAGTGAAAAGTGTGCAGTGTGGGTACAATGCTTTCCCATTCTAAGCTGGTAACGCTTTCCATGCATGCTGCAGGGGTGTAAAGGACTACACAAGGGGCAGTGCAGTGGAGAGCCTGTATTCCAGCCATCATTAATAGAGCCCCATGAAATCCTTTTAATTTGTATAATTGTTCACATTATTTTTCAGGAATTTCATGTTATTTCATTTTATCCATTAAAATATTGTATTTCTTTTTATTACATTTACATTAATCAAATACCTCAAATGACCAGATATATAAATCCCCACATCAAGCCCTGCTCTCCCCTTTCCCTGCCACCCGGGAGGGAGCTGCCATCGCAGCATGAGGAGGAGCACATGGCTCGGGCACCCCTGCCTCAGTAACTGTACAGGCTCCCCTCCTCACCATGGCACAGCTGCCTAATAGGCCAGGCTGCCAGGGACTCCTTTCAACACCACCATCGCTGGGGCACTGTTGCCAGTAGCAGGGACCAGCCTCTCTGCAGTGGTAAGGCCAAACCAGAGTGAGTAACATTGCGACCTGGAGCACAGGGTTGCAACGCAGCGCCACCATTTCAAGCCGAGCTGTTCTTCTCGTCAGCAAGGAGCAGAGGCACATGCATGCAGCTGCGGAGGGGCTGGTGGTCCCTGCCACAGGCAGCAGCATCCAAGGACTGGTGGGACTAAAAATTGTGGCTACGGTAACAAGTGATTTTTTTTTTATTTCATTTTATGTCTGTTTTGTTTTCTTCCCTGTTGTTTCATATTTGTGAAAAACTGGGGGGTTTAACCATTAATCACTTCATCTGATCTTTCCCTGTCTTACAGTTACTGTCATCATCACTCCCTGCAGGACAGAAGAGGGGGTGTCCACAATTGTTCCTTGCTCAGCTACTAACCATCAGCCTCCTCAGCAAGCTCCTGGAGAAACCGGTCCTCTTTTACCGCCTCATCAAACCTAAATTCATTCCGCTCAGGCACCTTTCACGGGACTGAGGCTTCCCTTCTCCGCCTGGTACCTCTCTAGACATTGGATCCTCTCTCCCTTCATTTTGCTTCGTCTCTGAATGGTTTTCATTCATCCTCCTGTCCTGCTTCAAGCAAGGAGAGATGGTGTCCCAGGATTCTTTTCTCTCAGTTTCCATCTTACCTTTTTAAGAATCTTTCTCCCACCCCTCCTTGCTTTTGGTAGAGCATTTACCTTTCACTATGAAGTGCCACAAGCCCCTGGGCTTGAACCTCAGCCCATGTGACTCTGCACTGCCCCATCGGCTTCGGTGGAGCTATGTCCATTGATCCATACCCCAAGTGCCAAGGGTCTGGCCCCTCACTTTAACCCTCTTCTCTCCACCACGTAGGCCTTCTCCTGCTGCACGTTCTCACTTTAGTCTTAAATGTTACCGTTCCCAGGATGCCACCGAATTCTACCATCATCCCTCACTCCTCCATCTGCAGCTTCACCTATGTGTCTTGCCTTTGCCGACTTCCAGCTACACTGCACACTCCTACTGCTGACGTTTCCCTTGTAAGTAAAATGTCCTTTTGCCCTATCTAAAGTGATGCATACCTCTGTTCTTCCACCTTCACTCCAACCTTGTTTGCTTCTAATTCCAGAAACCTTAGTGTCATATATAAACCTAAGCTTCCATTTGCCTCCCACGTCTCTCCTGTCGCACGTCTGTTTATTGCCACCACTGGAATTCTGCCAGTATTTGTCCTCACCTTGACCCTCTTTGGCCAAAATCTTCATTTATGCCTTTACTTTGCATACTAGTTATTTCAATTCGCTCTTTTACAGTGTACCCCATATGTCTATTCTCTAAATGTCAAGCAGTCCATAATGCCACAGCCACACTTTCTTCTTGAGCTAGGGAGTGGTGCCAAGTCGCCCCCATCCTCCAGTACCTGCACTGGCTTCTTAAACATCTCCACCTCCAAAGTGCCCATCTAATCTACAAAACACTTTGTGGACTTGCTTTGACCACCCATTTCATTCCTCCAATGCTCTCAGATTTGCTACCCTGCTGTTCCTTATTTAAATCCCATTTTAAAACTGTCTTTTTTTATTTAGCCTACTCCTCCACAGCATCTGGTCACAAGTCGTGTTTCAGATAATACACTGAAGAGAAACATTTAGTTTAGTGGGTTTTTTCTATTCTATATGGTACAAAACATGAATACAAGGTATTTTGTCATTTACATTATTTTAAATTTGCTACCTTGTTTTGAATGCACAGTCTAAAGTGATCATGATTCATGGCTACTTAATATATTGCAAAGATCACAAAGGAACAGCATTAAAGTCAGAAGACTACAAAGCAGAAGATCTTAGTTCACTGGTTGACTGCGGCAGTGCATGACAGAATTTCTCCAACGCATCACAATTGAATCCAAGCAGCTAGATGCCCTACACGAGGACAAAAGGAGCCAGTTAATTCCTTTTCCTTGATAAAGCAGGTTTTCTTTTGGAGTTTAAAGCCGTGCCTTGCAAATGCTAGTTAACTGGCTACCTGAACAATTGAGTTCCTCTGGTTTCTAGCAGCACGTTCAGAGCATCCCACTACAGAAAAGGCAGCTGGGGGAAAACTGCAACATATGTTACCCACAAACTCCTCCTCAGCAGTGATATAGGGACAACAGCCACCAGATCTGTCCCAATAAAGCGTGCTGATGGCTAAGCAGGGAGATGTGCATATCCTACAGGCAATCTCTGCTTAAGCCTCCCATGGAGTCAGGACTACAACTTAACACGTGTACTCTCCTAAAGTGGAATCCCCAAAGAGGGGAGGAACCCTCAGAGCAGCAGTAGTGATGTGCAGTGTGTGTGTGTGTGGGGATGACTGTGGGAGATAAAGCAGGGGTGAGTCAAGCCCAACGTATTTTAAATGCATTGGGACAGACACTACCAGTTACGATGTATTTGTACAGTGTCAAACACAGCAAGGTCCTGATCTGGCTGAGGCCTCTGGGTTCTACTTCAATACACATTAAATACTAATAATTGTAAATGGTTATGTGCCATATTTACTCCTTTCCATCTCTGTCCCCCACTACCTTTCCTGAGGAAACTACAATGTATTGGTGACCTTCTAGAAAACACCATCCTAGCCACCATGGATGTAGAGGCTCTCTACACAAACATCCCACACACAGATGGAATACAAGCTGTCAGGAACAGTATCCCTGATGATGCCACAGCACAACTGGCTGCTGAGCTCTGTGCCTTATACTCCACATACACTTTTCAAATTTCTGATGACAAATATATATCTCCAGATCAAGTGGCACCGTATGGGCACATGCATGTCCACATATGCGAAATTATTTTTAATGGCCAACCTGGAACACACACTTTCCTCACTCTCGTCCCTCAGCTCTCCTTCTCTACCTCGCTACATGATGCATCTTCATCATTGGACCCATGGGAAGGAGACCTCTGAAAATTCCACCATGATTATCAACAGCTTCATCCCCACCATCAACCTCAAGCCTGGACCAATCTACATGGGAGGTCACTTTCCTAGACACCAATGGTGCAAATAAGTGATGTCACATTAACACCACCCTATACCAAAACCTACTGAGACGCTATGCCTACATTCATGCCTCCAGCTTCCATCGCGGGCACATTCACAACAATAACATTTGTCTACAGTCAAGCACTGAGGTACAACCACATCTCTCTCCCCTTCAGAGAGAGACCCAACACCTACAGAATCTCCACCAAGCATTTCTCAACTACACAATTTACCCGCACGAGGAAAATAAGGGAACAGATCAGCAGAGCAGACGTGTACCCAAGGCCTCCTAGCTGCCGAAGACAAACCAGGAAAAAGAACCAACAGGAACTCCACCTGCCATCACACACAGCCCCGCTAAAACCCTCCAACGCATCATCAGGGATCTAAACCCATCCTGGACATATCCCACACTTTCACAAGCCTTGGGTGGCAGGCCAGTCCTTGCCCACAGACAACCTGCCAACCTGAAACATATTCTCAACTCATAACATGCACGACCGCACCATAGTAAATATGCTATTCAGGAACCAATCATGCAAAAACCTCGATGCCAACTCTGCCCACAATATCTACAGACCGCGACAACCATCCAGGACCTAACCAGATCAAGCCATACCATCACCAGTTCATTCACCTGCAACGTCCACAATGTAATATACGCCAATCATATTGCCAGCAAATGCCCTCTGCCTATGTAAAATCGGCCAACTCGACAAGTCCCTACGGAAAAGGATAAATGGACACAAATCAAGAGAATTAGGAATGCAATATACAAAAACCTGTAGGAAACAACTTCAAACCTCCCTGGCCACACTATAGCAGACCTTACGGATGCCCATCCTGCAGCAAAAAAATTTCAACCAGACTTCAGAGGAGAGAAACTGCTGAGCTTCAGTTCATCTGCAAATTTTACATCCCATCAAGCTCAGATTTTCGATTTTTTTCTTTAAAACAAAGGACTGTTCGTAATGGCTTGCAACTACAGAACCAGTTCTCCTCCCTTGGTTTTCAACACCCTCAACTGCTAGAAGACAGGGCTATCCTCCCTGATTGAACTAACCTCGTTATCTCTAGCTTGCTTGCTAGCATATATATACCTGCCCCTGGAAATTTCCACTACATGCATCTGACAAAGTGGGTATTCACTCACGAAAGCTCATGCTCCAGAATGTCTGTTAGTCTATGAGGTGCCACAGGATTCTTTGCTGCTTTTACAGATCCAGACTAACACAGCTACCTCTCTGATACTTGACACCATCTTTTAGTGGCCTGTTCTCCATAAGCAACTTAGCAGCTTGAAAAAACTGCCAGTTTGATGCAATTTCATGTTCTTGAATACAGTGTTCTCAGGAGCCCTATTACAGCAATTTAATCTCTTGTGAAATAGATCAGATACCATTAATGGAATGAAGCACAAACATTCACTGTGACTTCCTGGAGAAAATCGTTTTTTGGATCTCCAGTATGATACGTGGTTTATAGAATAGCTATCAAATGAGAAAATTATCCTCATGTCAACAGTTTTCTCTTTAAAAAAAATGTGCATTTAACACACATTTTTTACTAAAAAAAATCCAGCTTTGTTTTTGGTCTAAGTCAGTGTCAGTTGCATCCCTGCTCCTCTTTTACTACTCTTTAATGTCAGCATTCAGAGAAGGACACTCCTCTCTGCCTTCTGCATAACTAGTGTATGCAGAGCCAAGACATCCTGTAGAGTTGGCTAGAAAGATTGGTATGCACATGTGAGGATTCACCTTTGGGAAAGAACAGCTTCCAGCTCCAGCCAACGCTCTGTAGAAGCATTGCTATCCCAGGCAGCTGAGATGATGGGATGAACTAGCTCATTTCCTGGGTGCCATAGCCCTACCTGGCCCACCCCAGACTACTCCTAGCCACCTGTGGAAGTTGGGTAGCAGATAGACAGTTTGTGCCACTGTGTTCCTCAATTTTATTCCAGGCAGCTGTTGTGCTCCCAGAGCCCTGCATCAGGGATTCTGATAGCACAAGCAGGCAGAACCTGGGTAGTGAATGAGAACTTTCCTGTAAAAAACATTTAGGCCCCAATCCATTCTCCTTGAAACCAATTGGAGAACTCCCATAAGACACACCAACACCAAAGTGATGGGCCCAATAGCCAGGAGAGAATACTCTTCACAATCTCTATTACAAAGTGACGTGAACAAGATAGATTGTGCCTGATTCTCAGGTACGCTAGGGCCTTTTTACACCACTCCGGCAATGTAGAGCAGTCTAACACTCTTTAAGGCCACTTTATATTGCCAGGGTGGAATGAGGAGGCTTCAGAGTAACTGAGACTCGGATTTATTGTACCCGTTCAATACAGAGTTATACATATTGTATAGCCCAGCATATGCAGCACACATCAGTGAGGACTTGTGGGACCAGCCATCAGGTTGGCAGAGCCTGGAGCAATTTAAAGTAGCATCTCTCGGAATACTAAACCTTTCAAATGTTTCAATTCAGGGAATATATTTGGGGTGGGAACCCCTGCTACAGCTGTAAAATAGGCTTACCCAGATCCCCTCCAAGCAGCCATCCTGGCAGGAGATGGGACCCTGGGACATGACCAGAAACACCCCTTCTGGAGCCACCCACATTATGCCTGGTGCCCCTTGGCAGTCTTTGAGCAAACGTGCAAAAGTAGAGGCAGACTTTAGCACACGGTACAAGACACTATTAATGTACTTCTTTGACAACACACTACAGTTCTGCCTGTGAAGTACAACGTGTAGTGGTAGATTGGGAGTATTAAACATTAATCTTTCCTTTCTTGCACTCCTCACAGAGCTCACATTAGGTTTCCTGAATTAACTACCCCACACCCCTTTACAAATTCCTATCATTTGAAATTAGAATGGCACATTTGAAAATAAATTTAAAAAAATTATTAACTTAATGACTATTAGAGAGAGCTATTCTATCCATCTGACTTCTTTTCATTTCCTTGTGGGAATATATTTCAATCCAAAGCAGCCCTCCTCTTTCTTGCCTTTTTATCTAAAATTTGGTCAGCTCATGTGACAACACACTAGGCATAAATGGTCATTGTTAACTCAAGCTTGTCTAGGAAATGTCTATGTGTCAGAGCAAAATCCGTCTCCCACTGCAGTCAATAGCAAAACTCTCATTAACTACAATGGAAGCAGGATCAGCCTCTTAATCAATTTGCATGTTCAAGTATGAAGCTAACCCAGCAACTGTTTAAATTATAGGCTTTTTGTTTTCAAAAGACAAGGACTGTTCTCTCGTTGTCTCTCTTTATTCCTGTCATACATGACTTTTAAAATGTCTAAACATCTCCTTTTACCATTATGCCGAGTACAAAATTTTGATGAAAACTGGTCCAATTATTTTTATGTTAGAATAGAGAACTATGTACATTCCCATGCCTATCACATCACAAAATGCCATGTAACAGTAGCAGAAAATGAGACTAAACCATTTATAAAATACAGTTTGCTACATGCAACAAGCAATCTTTTTTAGGCTACCATTAAAGTCACTGACCCAAATCCTCAGCTAATGTAAGTCACTGTAGTTCCACTGACTTCAGTGGAGTTATGCTGATTTCCACTAGCCAAGGATCCTCATATTTCTTCATATTCACTTGTTTAAATCTTTAACATGCAAAAATAGCTTTAAGAACTCATTCACAGGTCCCGCTAGCAATCCCCAAAGGCACAGGCAAAGCTTTGGTATCTTCTCAGGGCCTGAACCAGAGACCACTGAGGTCTTTCCACTGACTTCAATGGGCTCTGGATGAGGTTCTGTGACAACATGCACAGTCACTAGTATACAGGGCTCTCCAAACATTTGGGGGAAATCAGTATTGTGGGAGAGGTAACTAAGCATAAATAGAAAACTACATCCAACTCCCACCTTGGTAAAGCCATCACAAACTGTGGTGTTTAGATAGCATCAAAAATCACTTGAGGGCATCCTTCCTTTACTTAGGAGGTTTAATGTTATAAGTTGGTAAAATACACAGCAAGCAAGGAGGTAGAAGGTCTATTAACATTCTGGAGAAGGTAAGGAAAATGAACGTAAATTAGATGGGCAATCAAAAAAAAATCAAAATAAACATTTTTAATTAACAAGGGAAGGGGTGTTCATTCATTTCTTCAGGCTGCTGAATCTCTGCATAGTACATCTTCAGTCCTGAGCAATTCTATATTTCATAGTTCAAGAGCAATCAGATCTTCATCTCAATGCCACCTCATTTTCTTTACAGGCATACAAATCACTATAAAGGTTAAGATTTAAGTATATAACCTTTGCTTGTATTTTTCTGAAGGAAAAAAAAAAACTTTCTCTATCCCCTCCTGCAGTATCATTTATTGGCCATTTTCTGTTTAGCTTAGTAGCATAAGGAAAGAAAATATACTTCTGCCAACAGTGCAACTTGAATGCCTCCGGATCAAGAAGATGTCACAATGAGGAATGCAGAAAAGAAACAGTAACAATCTTATGTGACAGTAGCAGCTGCTTCTATAGAACATTCAGTCCTCTACACAGTCAGAGTAGCAATTTCACCTTCAGTTTTATCCCAGGTAAAATCTTCAGCTTGATCAGTTTCAAGCAAGAGAAGAATAGTGATTTTTAACAGCCACAAACGAATATCCAGTGGGAAATGTTTGGCGAACTCTGTACTACTTTACAATTATGAACTACTTACTTAAGTCTGATGGGGTCCTGTTCCTCATCTGGTGTAAATGGGTGCAACTGAAGTCAATGGTGCTGTTCCCATTTACAGCAACTTAGGATCTGGCCCAGGGTGTCAAGTCATTTTATGCAGTGGGAAAACAAAACAATTTTATAGCAGCTGGCAAACTTTTGTATTGATTCAAAGATTAATATCCACTGATATTTATATATGCTTGATATTTCTATGTCATATTCACATTAGGGCTTTGCTAAGGCAATGCCCGCTTTGGGAATTATTAAATGTACCATACAGATTGAATTGCTACTTAATTCCATAACCGATTGAAAACAATCAACAACCTTTGCATCATGCGAAAAGGTGGACACACATGCTGTGCATTAAAAATGGGGAAAGGTCACAAAGGAACAAGTCAATAACAAAATGGCATTAGGAAAGTAACAATACTTACAAACAAAAGCAGTTTTACAAAAGGCAACTGATTTACACTTTCTGAACCGATAGAGCCTAACTAATATCAACACTTTTACTAAGCTTGGGAAGAAGAATCGCTTTTGTTCACAAGAAGCAGTTTTTATTTTCCTTCCTCCTGGACATACAGCTTTGTTCATTTTTATCTGCAGCAAGCAATGACAATTGGTATGTCTCAAAACAAACAATGAAAAGACAGCGTGTGTGCTGTAGGTGACAGGTTTAGTTAAAGGCAGCCTCTCTGCTCTCAGGATCAAAGTTGTTTTCTTCACATTTTAACAGAACAGCTGATAAAGCTCTGGCCATTAGTAAAATGTCACCCTGAAAATAAATATCAGATTGTGCTACCTTTGGAGGCAGGACACCCAATGAGATTTCAACCTCTCCCTTCCCCACCTATCTTTAAAATGTAACATCAGGGGAAATGTTTGGTGCTCTCAATGTATTGAGCTAGGAAGAAACTATTTTAAGAATTAATTTGTGTCCCGAGAGATTTAAATTATCCTCTCGTGCTATCCTAACCAATGATTAAAGCTGTGAACTTCCAATCTTTTAAGGAGACAAAGAAAATGCAAGAATTCAAGATTCATCTTTATTTCCCTGTAGACTCTGACAATATGTAGAGAAAAGCAGGGTTGTGGAGAGAACAGAACTGCTGCTATGCAGCCATATAAAGAATCTCTGAAATCTTTGCCGTCCTTAGCTGTATCTCAGCCTGACTTCCCCTTATGTCACCACTTCTTATCTTGCATATCACTTTTAGGGCTAATGATGTAGCTCCTGCTTTTCTGACAGAGAAAGTTTCCCCCTTGCCTAAAAGCACAGAATGAAGATGAGCAGAGATACAAATTCAAAAACCTGACAGAGACAATGGAACAGAAAGGAAATTAAATCTTTGACTATGCTTGTATATAAAAACACAAACACCTGCAAAGAGAAACACATAGCTATAGCAAATCAAATTCAGATGTGGGGAAAGCAGCTGCTATTTCCATTTAAGTCAATGGGAGTTGTGCCTACTTTATACTATGGCTACATCTGGCAAATACATACTGGATAAACACATGCATCTGAAGCAACTGAAATCTACTTTTGCCATTTTGTGCCCAACTACAAAGTAGTTGTAAAAAGCCTAGGAAGTTCCACATGCAAAGCTTGGATTACTACAAGGGACCCCTATCCCAGCCCACTGTACCAAACATCACCCCCACACAGCAGACAGAGGAAGTTACAGAGCAGAACGCTCTTCACCTATACATTATTGATTATTGTTAAACATAACAAAAAAAGCCTCAAACAAGCGAACCACACACCTGCTCCACAGTGCTTTCCTCTCTCCGCTAACTAGTGACTCAGGTGGCAATTTTAGTAACAGCCAACAAAGAGAACAACAAAAACAAAAACCATACAGGAAATTGATAGCTATATAATTCAAATCTATATTTATTTCCAGTTGAGGAAAATAAACAGCATTACCTGTTCTTGTTGTTGGGCTTGTTTTCCTGATGCATTTTGTTCCTTGGCTGTAGTCATGCTCACCTATTTGTGCCCACTGCAGTGGTAAACAGTGTGTGAGTGTGTGTGTGTTTTCAGGGACACACACAAAAGCTAAAGAGATAAGGATGTGTAACTAGTCCATCACTTAATCACTAGCTGAGAGAAAGAGAGAAATTCTCCCCTCCCCCACAAAAACATAAAATAAAAATGTAAAGCAAATCTCAGTCTCTCTCTCTCTCTCTCCCTGTCCCTCTAAAATAAAATCAGGAAAAGAAGGATGCTGTGGGGGCTTCTTCAATTAGCAACAGCCTCTGCAATCGTCACAGAAACAATGATAACTGCTTGGCAACCAGCAACTGGCAGCTCAGAGCTGGAAGACAGCGATGTGGTCCTCACTCCCCCACCTCTACACACAGTCAGCGCTGGAGCTGCGCATGCACCAGCTGGTGTTGTAGCAGAATATGCCTCCCTCTGAGAATGTAGCTCAGCAGCCACTTGCATTCCCAGCATTTGGGATAAAGGATCTAGGGGTGCAAATGTTGAAGGGATACAGGACATGCCACATAAACTGCTCTCATCTCTCCACCCCTTATGTTTTCCTCCGTCCAGAGCAGGCAGATTCTGATGAAAGTGGCATACTCCACAAAAACTGCTGTCCCCCCCATATCTGCTTACATGGAAGTGCCCCCATCTCCTACCTGTTTGCACCCTCCTATCTATAAGGGAGATGTATCCCAAAGGCTTACAATCACTCCACAGACATTGAACCCCCACTCCAAAGCAGAAGAGGCAAATTACAGAGACTATGACAGACCTTTTTGGGGCAAATTCCAACAGATATCATGCATGCATCAGAAATTGCTCTGCACTCAGCTCTTTGCTTCACTGGCTAGAGACCAGCACTTTGAGAAGGGTATAGCATACTTCTCCGCTCCTGCCCCCACACAGACACCCACTGTCTTCACATTTTTTGGTTATTGTTGCTGTCTTACGCTAATTTCCAGCTGTCTCTGTAGGTCAGCTTACACATAGCACTTGCTTTAGCTCAGAGGTAGGTAACCTATGGCACGTGTGCCAAAGGTGGCGCGCAAGCTGATTTTCAGCGGCACTCACACTGCCCGGGTCCTGGCCACCAGACCAGGAGGCTCTGCATTTTAATTTAATTTTAAATGAAGTTTCTTAATCATTTTAAAAACCTTATTTACTTTATATACAACAATAGTTTAGTTATTTATTATAGACTTATAGAAAGAGACCTTCTAAAAACGTTAAAATATATTACTGGCACGCGAAACCTTAAATCAGAGTGAATAAATGAAGACTTGGCACAGCACTTCCGAAAGGTTGCCGACCCCTGGTCTAGCTGCTTTGCTCCCTGAGGATTCCTCTGGAATAAAGGGAATCGCTAGGGCTGCATGGAACTAGCCCTCAACAGGAGCACTCCTGGGAGAAAGGGGACATATGGTTAGTTGCTATATCTGGCAAACCACAACTCTTGAATGGCCCCTTTGGGGCCACAGGCAGTTGGGAATAATTTAGAACAGCTCTGAGGATGCTCTAAATTATGCTGGGCACAGAGCCAGCCTCCAATCAGCTCCAATACTGGACAGATATGAAGGTGCCATAAAGCCACCTTTCCCACCATTCCTCTGCCAGCTGAACCACAGCCCTGAACTGAATCCTACACTGTATTTCAGAATGTGATTACACTTTGTTCTAGCATTGTAGAAAAGTTACACACCCCTCCTCAAGGTCCAGTGCTTGGCCCCCTGCTGAGTCTGCAGATTGCTGTCCAAAAAAGTGGAATATCAGAGTATTTCTAGGGCAGGCAGGTGACCAATGTCCAATTTTTATTTCAGGAATTCATCACTTGGTATCAAAGTCATCATGGGCACAACTCAGCTGAAGTTGATGGAGATGAGCCTCTTAGACCACAGTGAATTTGATCCTAAATGCACAGATGGGACAAAATCAGGCTAATTTTTCCTAAGAGTCTCTCCACTAATTCACCAAAGGCCTTCTAAGCATTTCTCCATTACCACCAGCAAACTGAACTTCAGAGTAACTAGGACATGAAATAAATGTGAAACACAGGAGAGCTTGTAAGAAACAGAATATTATTGCCTGCCCCTACTCACCTGAGGCTGTGCAGTGGCTAATTCTTAAAGAAAACTGAAAGTAGAAGCCCTCTAACAAGAGGTTCACATTTAATTCTAACAGAGCTGGGCCAAACTTGGACCCAGGGTGATCAGGGATCTCATGCGGTTCCAGGGATTCTTTGCATTCTGTTCCCTGTATTCACTGCAGATCTCACACGCAGATAATTATCTTCAGTGGCAGCATTCACACCCAACCAGAATAGGATATCTTGGACTCTGTTCTCACACTTCTCAGTAGCCATATGTGCATTATGGATCATGCTTAGCATTTCTGATCTCATGCTGTGTGATACTGTAACACAAAATCTTTTCATCACAATCCCATCACATGGACCAATATCAGTTCTATGGTCCCAATAGATAGGTTGTTTGGGTTTTGTTTGTTTGTTTGTTTCCCCATCTACCCAACTAGAATTATACTCCCGGTCTTGTATACTTTTGGTGATTTTGTGTTTCATGCCTGACCATGTCTATTTCTCCTTCAGATATGCATAGCACTTGAGTCATGTTTACTTCCGACTTTCCCTCTTTACAGGAGTACTTAAAATACATTTTGCTTTTATTTTTCTTTGCAATTTGTGCCTAGAAAAACAAGCTTTTGCAAAACTGGTTGCTTTTATCGCATGCATGATGCCACACATTTTGTGCTGGAGTGTGTTGTGATGTGTATTGCGACACTTAATGCAAATAAACATGGTTTGAACTGTTTGTTTACCCTTTTCTTCTGCCTCCATCCCTAGGCATGCATTTTTCAATTTACATATTCTTTCATTGTTAATATTTTAAATTTAAGCACAGTTTTCACCAGCTTTGCAGATATCCCACCTCACTTGCAATGTAAAGCTAATTTCTTCCAATAAGCTTGGCCTCGGATACACAACATGTTCATTGTACAAATTAGTCCATTAGTTAACTATCCAAATTCACATTCAGCTTCGCTATCCAGGTCCATAACTTCATGTTCTGTGCTCTCATCTGGCAGCCAGCTTCTTGTGCATTTTGCTGGTGACATTTTTACTTGGATCCCAGCACTCCACTGGAATGTACTGTAGATGTCCATTCCCTCTTGAAATGCCACACTTAGACGCATGGAGGATTTCATCCTCTCAGATTTCTGTGCAATACCACTTTCTTCTACGAAAATACAGAAGCAGCAAAGCAACTATATTCTCCAGTTCTCTGACAAGTTCCCTCCCAAACAGAGGGATTCAGATAGCCAAACAGGTTGTTGCAGAAGGAACTGTTATGAGAACAGGCAGTGGCCATGTGCACCAAAAGCCATTGCCATTCAGAAACAGTACTGACTGACACAGGCAGAATAATCCTCATGCACGGGTGGTGTTCAGGCTTTCTATCTTGACCAAGCTAGCTTAGAGACTAGACTTCATTGTTTGCCCTGAGTCGCTAGTTACAAAAGGGGTTAAATAAACTCCTGTAACTTAACAAAAGTCTTTTTTCTGCAGAGTCCAGTGGCTTTTGACAGATAGGAGTTTACACCAACTGTACCAGTTAGAGTAGTGGGGGAACGAGCTGACAGAAAAAGATGTTGGTGGGATCCTCCTAATCCTGCCTGACCAAGCTGGAAGCTAGCCTAATTCAGGGATAGCAATTACCCAGCACTGTTAGGAAATTATGAACCAAGTGAGTACCAGCATTTTAGCTCCCTCTTGGTGTAGTGTTGATCTTTTCAACGGACACGTTTCCTGTCTGACGAAAACGACTTCAGTACCAAAGGAAGATAACATTACAGAGGTCAATAAGAGGGAGACGACTGAAGGCTTAAAAAGACTAGAACTGCCATGACTCCCTGTGAATCTCTTAATAGCTCAAGTAGAGTAGCTACGTCAAGGTGGTGAGTGTGTTCCGGAAGGAACAGTGACCCTTTTTACTATTTCCCGCCTAAATGAATTCCTAAAGGAATCTGTTTACAAGAGGCTATCTCCTGACCCTTCCCTCCATATCTGTGGAAGTCCCTACCCACCACACAGGGTGGAGGAAGCACTTCAGATGTCAGTGCAGGGGATCCATACCCCCTGCATATTACAGCACGGTGTATACCTTATTTTTTGCTTGGTTGGCCATACAGAAAAATCATAAAACATTTGTGGGGAGTGGGTCAACCTGAAATCAAATTTTTCAGTGAACCATGAAGTAAAAAAAAAGTGTTTGGGGTCAAACCAAACACCGCAAATGAAATATTTTGTTTTTTTTCCCCTAAACCTTTAGTCTTCTTTTATTTTAAAATTAAGAGTGAAAAATTTTGAAACAGAGTCATTTAGAATAAAAAATAGCAACATTTTGTTGTGAAAATGTCAAAATGAAACAGTTGGAATATTCAGAATTTTTACTTTTTAAGATTTTTTTTTAACTGTAATTGTTCAATACAGATCCATGAGATGTCTCGGTCATCCCGAATCCATCATTTGAGGATAAATAGTTTCAGGTGAAAAATGTTGCCCCATTGTACTGTACGCTCCAGCTCCAAGGCCACCCCTTACATACTGCGAACCCACCTGCCCCACATGTAAGCAAGAGGGCAAGGCCCAAATGAGGCTACTGGAGCCCGCAGTTGATTGGGAGGTAAACAATGGAGGCTGAGCAGCATCAGACGCATTTGTCTGGCTTTTCTTTTTTATTATTTTTTAAGCTTTTTCTTCGTCCTGTGGCAATAGCAACTGCATGATAGCCCTTCTGCCCCCAGGCCACACAGGACCCAGACTGAGCCAAATCCATCTGCTCATCTGTCATCAATACATTGAGAAGGATGAAGTCTGTGGCATTGCACTGGTGGAACTAAATGCAGTATAGTGCAGAGCACCTGCAAGCCCACTGAGTCCAAGCCATTAGTCCTGAGGATTCTATCATTCACATCTTTGTCAGAAGTCCTGAGCGTCACACTTAATGTAATCTGCTTTTGTGGAAACCAAGCCCTCTGTATTTCCTCTCTGATATTAATCAGTAACAATCACTGTTGTTTTGCCTGGTCTCCTCTCACTTCTGGAGTGTCACGTGACGTAAGGGAGCACTCGGTCTGGCAATCTGCGGCAGTGTATGAGCAAATGTACAACCCCCTTCTTCCTGCGCTCGCTCACATGCAGGTTGTAAAGAAAAGACCCTCCCAGCGAAGGTTTTAGAACGTGGTGCTGTGGACCTAAGAAGCGTTAGCAAGGTAAATAAGAGAGAACCAGCAAGAAACAACCTGTGAGTGGTCGAGTCCACAGAAGGGCAGGGAGAGGAGCTTGTCAAATGATTTAGCCAGAGCAATTTCTATTTTGTGCATGTGTTAATGTTATTAATGTGGAAGGAGACTGATTAAACTTGGATCAAAACAGACCCATAGGAGGCAGAGGGGAAGGTGTTCAATATGCATGTCGCTGCTTTCCGGAGAGAAGACAGGAGAGCAGGACACAAGGCTGGCAGGTTTTGCAGAAGCAGCAGCAGCAGCAAGCTGCTGGGAGCTCCCAGTGGCTCTGCTCCGTAGCTGAGCTATCTGCTCAGCCAAAATGTGCTCTGGGCCCCCTAGGCTCAGCAGCTGTGGCCTGCTGGAGAGGAAGCTCTGCTCATTCTCCAGGCCTGACAGAGAAGGGCCGCAGCCACCTCACCCCTCCCTGATCACAGCTCTCCTGCAGTGGAGGGAGCTTAACTTACCCCCTAAGTGCCAGGTGGACTGGGCTCGATTGCCAAGCACAGGAAAACAAGTCAGCTGGATTTGTGCATGGCAGCCCGTTAGCAAGACTCATGTCTAAATGTGTCCCCCCCTTCAGCTTCTTCTGGGAGTGTAATGTATGGTTTCCCTTCACAAGCTCACAAAGTACGTTTGGAGAAGTCTGCACACCCTCAGGAGCAAAAAGGGCACATTGTGGCATGACGCTGCACTTTGTAGCCTTCCTTTGCTTGCTGGTGGGTGGATGTTAGAAGACTCATCGCTGTGCCCAGATATATACAGCACGGGCTCCGTACTTATGATAATCAAAGGACTACCAGCACACAGAGAATCAGATCCCAGAACTCCAGGCCATAATTATATAACTTAGAGCTTGGTACTCCTTCGAGTAAAGACCCTCTTTAAAAAGATTTCTGTTTGTGGAGACCAGAGTACTTTGGCTGTTTATTCTTTTAGCTTTTTATTTGTTCTCTGGACTTCCTTCAGATGGGGAGAATTTGTTTCAGAAAGTGCACGTTGTGCCCTGCCCCTCTCCATGAACGTGCTGACCTCACCGACAGGGATATTACAGTAATGGCCTCAGTCACAATGGAGAACCTGAAATACTTAACGATGAGCTTAGTGGACACACATCTCTACTCCTATGAAGGGCAGCAGAAGCACTTATAGGCATTACCTCCATCCCACCTTCCATACTACTTGCCACCTATATATCTTACTGCCAGTGGAACAGCTAACACACATATAACCTTGCTCACAAATACCCATCTCTTAAGAAGAATTGATAGTTTTTAAAGGACCTGCTGCATCACAAAAGATATTTTGTTGGAAAGGAAAAGAGCACCATCATTCAATAATGTGAACAAATGAGCTTTATCTTGCAATAGTCTTGCCCTTGGTATCCATCTCCTGGTGTCTCTGTAAGGCCCTGATCCTGCAAAAAAATACCTCTGGGGATGTCTACACACCATGGACTCCCACACA
The DNA here is from genome assembly GCF_003597395.2 of Chelonoidis abingdonii. Lineage (NCBI taxonomy): Eukaryota > Metazoa > Chordata > Testudines > Testudinidae > Chelonoidis > Chelonoidis abingdonii. Next base: position 19,352,320 of record NC_133770.1, on the reverse strand, counting down.
CTTCAGTAGGACTCTGCATGGGCACAGGGCCCGCCCATGCAGATTGCTCTCCAAAGATCTAGTGTGCTAGAGACATTAACAGTTCAAAGATGAAGTTACAGATGAAAATACAAAAAGCTTCTATTATCCATGACCTGTCCATAAACTGCCTTAGGAAGAAACCTATTTAATGCAATATTTTTGGTCAATAGCTTCAGCTAATTTAACGGATATCAGTTAATTGTGTATTTAGATAAATATCTGTTGCTACAGAGGCCACACTTAAAAGTGTTTCTACTGTTTTTACTAGTTTGAGAAAGCCTTCCATTCCTGTATGTCAAATGGATGATACTGAACTGCTCCCATCCACATCCTGGTGGGTGTGGCCAGAGCAATCCCAGGCCTGTAGAATGACCCGAAGGGGCTCTTATTGTTGACACAATTTAGAAGTTGCTCTAAGCTGTGCTCCCAGAATTGAGAGGGTGGGTGTAGAAAGGTAATGTAACATCACTATAATAGGTTTACTTGCTGAATAATAAAGCAAGGTTTATTTGCTGCCCACGAGATGTTTCTGGGTGCTATACAGAATTCCAGACAGGCTGTGTTCTTGGTAAGCAAAGGAGAAAATGCTGGGACTCAAGCTGTGAAGAAGCCTGCTTGTTTGTCTGTAACTTGTATCACTTTTGTGTAATAAATGTCTCCTGTCTAAAGTGGACTATGACTCCATGAATCATGAGACCCATCTCTGCCCCACACCCATTTGGATAATGTGTGCAGCTTGGCTGTGAGAATCTGGCTCCTTGTAAATAAAGATTAATCATATGTGCTAATACGCAGGATTCACGATTTAAAGGGATTATGTTTTACAAAAAAGTTTCTCATGATTATTTACTGGGGTTGTTCCTTGAATCACTGAATACTTTTCACTATCTCAGTATAATTCCAAAGGTACACGCATATGATTATCATAGTCACTTGGTTTTTTATTACTGCTGCTTATAATATGGATTTTACTACCATTTTCCCTTTCTTCTCTGTCCCTGCTGGAGTGACCTTGGCAGCTGTAATGCAACAGATGCCTAGTTCTAGCTATTTATCTGTAGGGGAGAGAGTTCTGAGGTCCCAGTGTCAGTGCCAGCTGTGAAATAGGGTCCTCATGGCCTGGCTTGCCCTTCTGCTCCCTCAGTCTTATAAATCAGTCTTCACTGAGGGAAAAAATCCTCCCTGTTTATTTTTGCATAGGTTCTGAGCTAATTCCTTGTTGCTTGAGCGGGATTTTTGCTTCTAGTTTGGAGGTTTATTTACTAACAATTTTAAATTTATTATTGAAATGTGAGATCCATAAAATGACCACTCAAGTATTCCAAGCACACACAGCACAAAATGTAAGCTCTCCATTAATGAAAGGAAGAGAGAAGTAAAAACCCCACTATACTCAAAAACAGAGAATCCACATCTCTTAAGCAGCTGCAGACATATTAGGTTTGACTATGTAGTCCCCTTTAATGCTTGGAAAGGAGAGAGCTTCATCTTCATTTTATCTATAACTGTACAGATTTATAGATTGAATAAATTATCTGCATGTAAGATAATAAGTGGTTTTAATGTAAACGTTACGAAAGATCTTATGTAAGCACATACCATTGCCTCAGAGATCTTGTACATAAAAGACACAGCTGGAGTGAGTGGCTATTTAAGCATTTGTTTTATGAAGTATGCTTTTCATTGCAATGATTGTTGCTTTTCATTTATTTTACATTGGCCTTAAAAACAAGAAAGAGGGTAAAAATACTTGACTTCACAATAAGATTACTGTGGTTTCAGTGAAGCAACCCATGCAATACAATGATACAAGATAGGTAATTAAAGGGACACCGTAAGTCTAATATACAACCCTGCCCTAAAAGTGACATATTTAGCCACAGCTCATACCACCTCATCCTGTGAGGTTGCACAAATAGCAGATATGGGCTAGGTCAGATTTGATCCTGAAACATGCTGAATGCCTTCCATTTCTATAAAAAGAACAGGAGTACTTGTGGCACTTAGAGACTAACAAATTTATTTCAGCACAAGCTTTCGTGGGCTACAGCTCACTTCTTCAGATGCATAGAATGTAACACACAGACAGGAGTTCCATTCTATGCATCTGAAGAAGTGAGCTGTAGCCCACGAAAGCTTATGCTGAACTAAATGTGTTAGTCTCTCAGGTGCCACAAGTACTCCTGTTTTTTTTGCAGATACAAACTAACACGGCTGCTACTCTGAAACCTTCCATTTCTATTGAAGTCAATGGGAGCTGAGGGCACTCAGCACCTCCAAGGAGAGGTTCAGCACCCAGCAGGATCAAGGTGACAAATCTCACAAGCTCAGCAGAGAGCTCAAGCCAGATCTGAAATGGCTGAGATCTCTCCTTCAGGTGCTAGAGGAAGTGGTGTGATGCAGGAGGTGACACTCTTTCCTGTAGGTCACTTCTGAACCAATGCCTCAGCACTGGATGAGATGAACAGTTTCAGAAATGACACCTGCTTGTCAAAGATTTCACTTAATACCAGAGGTACAGGAGTGTGGCTCTTGGTACCCTGGTTAAAGGTCCTTGAATACTGTCAATCTAAACGCCCACTGAAGTTTAACGGCATGTGGCATTCTTCCACACTTCCTGCCCTGAACTATCATTGTGGGCTGTGACGGCTGCAGCCATTTGGAGATCCCGTAGGACTGAAAGGTGTTACGTGTAAACATATGTTATTACATTTTTGGTACCATTCATCTGATCCCGACTGTTTATTCCCCCCAAAGCAGCATTTTCAAGCGCACAAACAGCAAACACACTGCAGGAGACTCACTTTCTCTCTGTTGACAGGCACACAAAAGCCCATATTGCTTCCCCCTCCTGTGCCTCCCTGCTCTCCTCCCTCCCCCAGCTTTTTTTTTTTTGAGAGAGAGAGAGACCACAGAAATATCAACTATATAAAAGCAATGTGCAAAGTGCAAAGAGAGTGGGGCAGAAAAAGATTGTAGGTACAGTAATGTCACTTTAGTAGCTGCACACAAGAATGAAACAAAGGGGCACAGAGGGAGAAAGCACTAAGTACTCTATATAACTATGTACCCTCAACATACACTGCTGCTATTGCTCTCAAATGTCTGCCCTTTTCAGAATATATTGTAAAAGCATATGATGGCTGTAGTATGTTCCCGGTGTTTTTAATGCCCTCTAGTGGAAATGCTAGTTATAGAACAAGAAAGGCCCACCCAGAATCCGTAACAGGAAGCTGGGTGTGTCTATGTTTGAAGCGTGGGGAAAAGATGAAGGATGTCTGCTTGTTACTGGCAAAGCCTCAAGATTTCACTCACTTCTTACAATGGAATCAGTCAATAAGCCGCTTTCTGTAAATTTTCAAAATGGCCTACTGATTCTGGGTGCCCAGCATGACACACCTGGTGCTGAGTGCTTTCAGAAAATGATATAGCACCAATTTCCACTGTCACTGCTGGGATCCGGCATGAAACCAAATTCACTCCCCTGCAACCAGCTGATAACATGTAGAAAGCAGATGCTTTACCACATGCCATGGAAAGTTTTACTATGTATAATTCCTGAATACACTGACCAATACCAATAGCTGCATAAAGTGGTGTAAGAATGGGCCAAATCCCACAGTTCTTATTAGTTTTACTTTCTTCACTCCTAATTCAGATGAACTCGTTCTGGGCTAAATCATGGGTGAAATATTTGCCCTTGGGCAGAGGGCCAGCATGCGTCCTGTGTACAACATAAACCTAATTTCACAGATATAAGTGGGGCATAGGCTGTTTACAAATCCTCTGTGTCAGGTGAATTCCACCTCCAGTAAAGTATTAAACATCTAAAACATCCATTGACTTCAGTGGGCACTGAATGTGCACAGCAGTATCATACCAGAAAATCATTGGAACACTGCTTAAAAAGAGATGGCTCAATCTGGCTCAGGCACTGGCCCACTGGAGTTCGCCTGCATAAGGACCTCAGAGTGTGGTCCATATGTATGTTTGTGTTAATATGAATAAAATTCACTGCAGCATTTCTGAAACACTGAAAACGAGACTGTCTGCTATGACATATTTAATAGGATTGTCCCTCCATGTAACTCTGAACTGACAACTAGTATACATCCACGCTATACTACTCACAAATGAGCTTGTGCGCAGTAAAAGCTCTCTGATCATACTATTGTTCTGTACATTCTGCCACATTGTAAGAGTAGCAAGGAAAAAATAATGGTTCAATCATTGTTTCAAGGTAGTTTATGACAGAATAAAATGAGCACATCTCTGAAATGCACCTGATGCAAGGCACTTTTCATTTTTTATAAAATAGCACGAGGATGAAAGTTTCAGATACTTTGGGGACGACAGGAAGTTCTACAGTATCCGAATCTGTCTCATACGTAACATATAAATAGGCAAGAATGTGCAAAGTCCTTAGAAATGAGCATCCCACAGGAAGCCAAGGAAGTATGAAACTCCAGCTTTCCTAAAAGCAACTAGAACTGTGATACTCAGATTTCAGTGATTCAGGAGTCAAATTAGCAATGAACATTACCCAAAATAGCCACAACAGTGTGAATTCATTGTTTCATTTACTCTATATAGTTATATAAATTCTCACAGCAAAAATCACTGACCAAGTATTCTACAATTGGCTAATAACATAGTAATAGCATCCTGATTGGTTAATAACTTGGATTGCTTAATAATTAAACGACACAGTCTTTTAATATCATGTGCTGCGAAGAGCCGCAGGAAACACATTCAAGAGCCATTTGTGGCTCCTGAGTCTCAGTCTGAGTATCACTGAACTAGAACATGCTAAAAGACCACCAGCAGAATCACAGGGACAACAATGCACACAGTATTACAATATAATAATATGTCCATATGGGGCAAACATGCACAAGAGTTTGGCTTTTAGAGCTCACTAGCACAGCTTGTGGAATGTCTGCTTGGGGAACTATGGAAGGACAGATGGAGGGGAGGAGGAGGAGGAGGAATATCCAATTTTAGAGTTGCTGTAAAGTACAGGAGTCAATACCAGAACAGTATTTGAATCATCACGAGCTTGAGTCAGCCTGCTTTGTACATGTTTTTTTTTGGAAGGTCCAAGGTTTATGCCTAGCTCCACGTCATGTGTTAGTGTCCACATGTGGAAATATTTGCAGTTGTAACGGGACTGTGTTAGGAAAGCTTGTACGGATTTGCTTTTATTCACACTCTGACATGAGAAAAAACAAGCTGCAAAGCACACAATGCATTGTGCTGCAGAACAGGTGTGCCAGTGAGATACTGCAGGGACAGGATTTTATCATACTCCCAAATACCTTTATCATTTTATTTCAAATATTACATGGAGATGGGTCTTCTGGTTATATTTCCTAAAGACAGACATTGTGCATATTGTTTAGACAGGGAACGGGACCTTTCTCTTTGCTCTGTTCCTCTCCTCATCCCAGCCCAATGATTTTTATGGGTCAAAACTTGTATTGTGTATGCAATGGTCTGAAACTTGATTTAGAGGAGTGACTGTTCCTGGTGGCCTGTAGAATAAAACATTTTGCGAATGAAGCTATTGGAGATTGGAATGTTGGGAAAGGAAGCTGACTCATGATGATATCTTGTTTTACAAAGCAGTGCAGTGAATTAAATAGTTGGTGAACTCTCAAACTGCATTTTTGTATTAAGTGTCAAGATGGTTTTAAAAATGCTAATGACACCTTAGAAGGGCTAAAATGAGGAGAAAGAATTGGAGGAAGTGGACACATTCCTTTTTCCCAGTGAATATAATCCTAGCAAGGAAAGGAAATTTGGCAAAAAGGTTAGAGGTCAAGCACCAGGGAATCATGTCCAAATTATACCCTGGGCTTTTGTCTTATAGTTATGATCCTTCCTGAACTTGGAAACAGGTCCTCCTTCCACAAAGGCAAGATCATTGAAGTCAATTGGAAAACTCCCACTGACTTAAATGAAGCCGAATAAGGCCTTTAATTACTGCTTAAGAGTTAAATCAACAGACAAGATTTCAAAACTAGATGGTTTTATTTTCAACAAGGTTTCCGCTCCCTGCCACTAGGTGTATGTGTTTGCCCTTTGAAAGGACCTGTGTTACACAAACCTCAGGCCACGTCTACACTACGGGATAATATCGAATTAGCTAAAATCAGTTTTATAAAACTGATATTATAAATTCAATTTCATGCGGTGTTCACCAAACCTCAGGCCACGTCTACACTACGGGGATAATATCGAATTAGCTAAAATCAGTTTTATAAAACTGATATTTATAATTCCAATTTCATGCGGCCCACTAGCACATAATTCCGGCGTTGTGTGGCCCATGGGTCCAAGGGCTAACGTCGATTTCTGAAGCCGTTGCATTGAGTGTAGCTTTTCCGTAGCTATCCCATAGTGTCCCGCCAGTCTCCCCGCCCGCGTGGAATTCTGGGTTGAATCATTATTTGTCGCGGGTGGCTCTGGGTAAATGTCATCAGTCATCTCCTTCTTCGGGAAAAATATCAGCTGACAATTCCTTTCGCGCCATTTTTCTGGATTGCCCTGGCAGACGCCATAGCACGGCAACCATGAGAGCCCGTTCAGCTTTTTTTTTTTTCCGGGGCACCGTATGTGTACTGGATGCCGCGGAGAGAGAGGCAATACTCCAGCGCTACACAGCAGCATTCACTTGCTTTTGCAATGAAGCAGAGATGGTTACTTGGTAACGTTCTGTACCGTCTACTGCCGGAGAAACTGGCAATGAGATGACGGTTATCTCTCCCCTCTGTACTGTCCGCTGCTATCATGAGTGCCCCTGGCTGAAATCGCTGGGGCGCAACGCAAAAGCAAAATTGGGATTGACTCACTTGGGACTGAGTCAATCCCTCCTTATGGTTTCTAAAATAGAGTCAGTCCTGCTAGAATAAGGGGCAAGTGTTTAGAGGACCAGTGTATCAGAGCACGGCTGCTCTGTGTCAGTATTCACAGGGGGGTGCCCCTGCAACAACCCCATCCTTGCTCCCTCCTCCCCCAACCTTCCTGGGCTACCGTGGCAGTGTCCCCCCCCATTTGTGTCATGAAGTTATAAAGAATGCAGGAATAAGAAACAGAGACTTGTTTAGTGAGATAAAATGAGGGGGAGGCAGCCTCCCGGGCTATGACAGTCCAGGCAGTACAGAATCTTTCTTTACACAGGAAAGGAGGGGGCCTGATGAAGCTCAGCGCCCAGTTGCTATGATGAAGACAGTTACCAGCCGTTCTGTACCATCTACTGGAGTAACTGGGAGTCATTCCCATTTTTACCCAGCGCCACCGGCAGCCTCACCTGAGGCCAGCCAGGAGCACTCACGGGCTGATGGCGACGACATATATCAGTCATATTGTACCGTCTACCACCGGGGAGGGGGGAGGAGCGATACTGCTTCTTCACTGCTGCAGCATCGCGTCTACCAGCAGATTCAGTACACATAGGTGACATTGAAAGAAGTCAAGAAATGATTTCTTTCCCTTTTCTTTCACGTGGTGGTGGTGGTTGAGGGAAACTGAGGAGCTATTCCTGAACCACGCCGAACACTGTGTTTGAACCTAAGACATTGGGAGCTCAGCCAGAATGCCAAATCACTTTTTCAGAGAATGCTGTGACTGTGGATAGCTGGAGTCTCAGTACCCCTTCATCATGAGAGTCCATTTGGTCTCTGCTTCCCGGTTACGCTTGTCAGCAGCGTGTGTATTCCTGGAGATTTTTTTTGCAACGCTTTGGCCTTCGTGTTCTTTAATGGAGCTCTGATACCAAAAGATTTGGTCTTCCCCATACAGCGATCAGACTAGTATCTCCGTACTGCCATGCTGGAGCTCTTTTGGATTTGAGATGCATCGCCACCCGTGCTGATCAGAGCTCCATGCTGGGCAAACAGGAAATGTAATTCAAAGTTTCACGGGCTTTTCCTGTTTACCTTCCCGCTGCATCGGAGTTCAGATTGCTGTCCAGAGCGGTCAGTGGTACTGTCATTAACTAGATTAAGGGTTAATATTTCTTACCTTGTAAAGGGTTAACAAAGGAACCAAAACACCTGACCAGAGGACCAATCAGGAAACCGGATTTTTCAAAGTAAGGTGGAACTTCTGGTGTGTTTTGGCTTTGTTCTGTTCTTTTTTGTTTTCCTCGGCTATGAGTGAAGAACTTTTTCTTTCTATCTCCAAGCTTTCTTAGTTTACTTCTGTTCCCAGTGAGTACAAAGGAAAAGCAATAGGTTTATTATGTTAGTTGTTTACATGTGTTACTTTGCTGGACTGGTTTAATTGGATATCTTTTGAATCAGACTGTTTATTCCTATTTTCTATAAGTAAATTGCCTGTATTTGATTCTTGAGCAGAGTTTATATTCTATGTACTTCTTTTCTTTTATATAAAGTTTCCTTTTTAAACCTGGTTGAGGTTTTCTCTGGTTAAAGCTACGGGACAAAGGGAGGGAGAACATCTCTTTGTGTTAGCTTGACTAGGTTTGAATGCATCGCCTCAGGGGAGGAAGGAGGGGGGGAAGGTAAATTTGCCCTCTCTGTTTGCATTTCAAGGAGTTTAAGTACAGTATCGCCCAGGCTTAACCAGGAGGGAGAGCTGGGGATGGAGTAAAGAGGAGACTAAGGGGAGGAGCTTGTTTTTCCCTTTGTGGGGAGGTTCAGGGTAACGGTCTTGGGGGTTCCCCAGGGAAGGTTTGGGGAGACCCAGAGCTATCAGAGCTCTGAATCCTGACTGGTGCAGCGATATCAGATCCAAGGCTAGTAATAAGCTTGGGGGAGTTTCATGCTAAGCCCCCAGATTTTGGACGCTAAGGTCGAGATTTGGGACAGGGCTTATTTACAGGTCACTGTGGGGATACCGCCCGGGAGGCCAATAATGTCGATTTGCCATTGAGGGTAGCTTTTTCGTGCTACCCATAGTTTCCCGCAGTCTCCCGCCCCTTGGAATTCTAATTCGGCGTTGTGGCCCATGGTCCAAGGGCTAACGTCGATTTCTGAAGCGTTGCATTGGAGCGTAGCGTTTCCGTAGCTATCCCAGAGTGTCCGCCAGTCTCTCCCCGCCCCTGGAATTCTGGGTTGAATCATTATTTGTCGCGGGTGGCTCTGGGTAATGTCATCAGTCATCTCCTTCTCTCGGGAAAATATCAGCTGACAATTCCTTTCGCGCCATTTTTCCTGGATTGCCCTGCAGCCGCCATAGCACGGCAACCATGAGGCCCGTTCAGCTTTTTTTTTTTTCCGGGGCACCGTATGTGTACTGATGCCGCGGAGAGAGAGGCAATACTCCAGCGCTACACAGCAGCATTCACTTGCTTTTGCAATGAAGCAGAGATGGTTACTTGCGTAACGTTCTGTACCGTCTACTGCCGGAGAAAACTGGCAATGAGATGCACGGTTATCTCTCCCCTCTGTACTGTCCGCTGCTATCATGAGTGCCCCTGGCTGAAATCGCTGGGGGCGCAACGCAAAAGCAAAATTGGATTGACTCACTTGGGACTAGTCAATCCCTCCTTATGGTTTCTAAAAATAGAGTCAGTCCTGCTAGAATAAGGGGCAAGTGTTATTAGAGGACCAGTGTATCAGACACGGCTGCTCTGTGTCAGTATTCACAGGGGGTGCCCTGCAACAACCCCATCCGTTGCTTCCCCCTCCCAACCTTCCTGGGCTACCGTGGCAGTGTCCCCCCCATTTGTGTTCATGAAGTTATAAAGAATGCAGGATAAGAAACAGAGCTTGTTTAGTGAGATAAAATGAGGGGGAGGCAGCTCCCGGGCTATGACAGTCCAGGCAGTACAGAACTTTTCTTTACACAGGAAAGGAGGGGGCTGATGAAGCTCAGCGCCCAAGTTGCTATGATGAAGACAGTTACCAGCCGTTCTGTACATCTACTGGGAGTAACTGGGAGTCATTCCCATTTTTACCCAGCGCTCACGCGGCCAGCCTCACCTGGGCCAGCCAGGAGCACTCACGGGTCTGAGCGACGACAGATATCAGTCATTATTGTACCGGTCTACCACCGGGGAGGGGGAGAGAGCGATACTGCTTCTTCACTGCTGCAGCATCGCGTTCTACCAGCAGATTCAGATACACATAGGTGACATTGAAGAAGTCAAGAAATGATTTCTTTCCTTTCTCTCTTTCACGTGGTCCCAGAAGGTCCTGGGTGGTTGATGGGAGAACTGATGGGAACTATGCTCGCTGATACCACTCGCCGAACCACTATGTTTGAACTACAGACATTGAGCGAGCTCGAGCCAAAGAATGCAAATCACTCTTTCAGAGAGATGGCTGATGGCGATAGCCTGGAGATCGCTCATACCCCTTCATCTCATAGAGAGTCCATTTGAGTCTCTGGTTCCCGGTTACCGCTTGGTCTCACCAGACAGCGTGTGTGTTCCTGGAGATTTTTTTCTTGCACACGCTTTGGCATTTTCGTGTTCTTTAATGAAGAGCCTCTGATACACACAGAATTTAGTCTCCCCAACAGTCGACTCACGATCTAAGTATCTCCGTACCGTCCAATGCTGTGAGCTCTTTTGGTTTATGAGATGCATCGGCCCAGCCCGTGCTGATCAGAGCTCCATTGTGAGGCAAAACAGAAGTTAAATTCAAAGTTTCACAGGGCTTTTCCGTTTACCTTTCCGCTGATCGAGGTTCAGTGCTGTCCAGAGCGGTCAGGTGTACTTCCATTAACCTAGATTAAGGACGCGTAAATATTCTCATTTCCTTAGTAAAGGTGTTAACCAAGGCGAACCAAACACCTGAACCAGAGTAGACAATCCAGGAAACCGGATTTTTCAAGAAGCAACCTCAAAGGTGGGACCTTTCTCGGTGTGTTATTGGTGTTTGTTCTGTTCTCTTTTGCTTTTCTCGCTATAGAGTGAAGAACTTTCATTTTCTCTTTCCTTATCATCAAGCTTCTTAGTCTTACCGCTTCTTGTCTCCGCAGTGGTACAAAGGAAAAGCAATAGGTTTATATTTTATTGTTTACATGTGTTTACTTTGCTGGCTTGTGTTAATTGGATATCTTTTGAAATCAGACTGTTTATGTCCTATTTTCTATAAGTAAATTGCCCTGATTTTGATTCTTTGACTAGAGAGTTCTAATAATTCATCTGTACTTTCTTTTATAGTTATATAAAGTCGGTTCAACCTTTTTAAACTGGCTTGCGAGGTTTTCTACTTGGTAAAGCTACCGGACAAAGATGACGCGGACGACAATCCTCTCCTTAGGCGTGAGCATGTGGGTTGCTTGACATAGGTTTGAATGTGCGACGCCACACTCGGGTGGGAAGGAGGGGGCACAGGAAGGCTCAAACTTAGCCCTCTCGTGGTTCAGCATCAAGCCGGTTGAAGATCCGTATCGCCCAGGTCTAACCTAGCGCAGGAGATCTGCCAGTGGATGAATTAGAGGCGCAAGGCGAGGAGCTATGTTTTCCACTTATCGAGCTGGGAGGATATCAAGGTACTGAGGTCTTGACCCGCCATCGTATTCAGGCTGCCCCCGTGGGCGTGAGAGCTTTCTCCCCCGGGAAAATGTTTTGGGGAGCCCCCGGACTGCCTATCCAGGTGTTCTGGATCCTTACCTCTCGACATTCCGCGGGTCGATGCAAGCCGCATATACTGTTGGCAGCATACGTCAGAGTCCCAAGCTGCTTAAAACGCTTGGGGGAGTTTCATGCTAAGCCCACGAGATTTTTGACGCTAAGGTCCATGATTTTGCGGAGCAGAGTTTAATTACAGGTGGTGCCACGTGGGATACCGCCCGGAGGCCATAATGTCGATTTTCCTGTCCACACTAACCTATGCCGAGTATGTTAAATATCGGTTTAGCGGGCTACCTCCTAGTCTTTCGTCCGCAGGTGGAAGTACCCAGAAATTCCGATCTTTAAGGACCCTTTATTAGTCGAGTATAAGGCGTCGTAGTGTAACGGGCTGGCGGACGGTACAGCATTTAAATCGATTTAACACTTTAAATCGATTTAAATCACTGGGTGGCAGTGTAGACTCAGGCCCTTGACTAGACGTTTCAGGCTCCTACTCATGAGGATTTATGTTATTTCTTCAGTGTCATTTCAAGTAGCTAGGATGGTACTCCAGAGGCTGGAATTGACATAGCTCACAATATTGTGGTTAAGAGTGCTGTAGTGTTTCTACAGTTAGAGCTCACCCAAGGAAGACTTCTAGTCGTTTAGCGTTTGTAGGTTAACGGTCGACATAGTTATTGGTAATAGGACAGCAATTAATAACAAGCTGATGTCTATCTAATAAATTACATTCGATGTAAAGGTTGTTTTCTATACACTGGGCCATCAGAATGAAATGACTTAAATAAAATATGAATTCGTCCTGTAACCTCTTTACGATAATTGATCTAGATTTATCACATCATTCACTTGAGATATCCTTTATCAGCGATCATTATTAATGCTGGATGCTAATAGCTTCTTGTAAGCTTCTTGTTCTCCGTTTGATGTGACTCTGAAGTCACTGTGAAGTTATTGAGAGCTAAAGGATTAATCACAGATCGATATGTTAATATCGAATTTAGCGCTACTCCTCTCGTCCGGGTGGAGTACAGAAATCGATTTAAAGAGCCCTTTATATCGATATAAAGGGCGTTGTAGTGTGGACGGGTACAGCATTAAATCGATTTAACACTTTAAATCGATTTAAACACGTAGTGTAGACCAGGCCTCAGACAGGACTTTGGTAGTCCTAATGGGATATGTTTTTCTTCAGTGTGATTTCATATAGGATGGTATCAGAGGTGGAATTACATAGCTCAATATTTGTGGTTAAGGTGTGTGTTTTACATGTTATGTACTCACCAAGGAAGATTACTGGTTTAGCTTTGTGGTTAGTGATATATGGTAAATAGACAGCATTAATAACAAGCATGTCTATGTAAAATTACATTTCATGTAAAGGTTGTTTTCCTATACACTGGGCCATTCAGATGAAATGACTTACAATAAAAATGAATTCTCCTGTACCTCTTTACTAAATGAAGTAGTATATCACATCATTCACTCTAGATATATTCTTTATCGATCATCATTATAATAGGATGCTGAATAGCTTCTTGTAAAGCTTCTGTTCTCCGTTTGATGTGACTCTGAGTCACTGAAGTTATGAAGCTAACAGGAGTTAATCACAGATCATAATGAGAGAGCAGACCTCTAAAATATATTTAGACATCTACTTTTATGGCACAATGCAAGACCCATCTCTTCTCTGAGGCTTTGCCTGACTGAAGGTACACTGTTAGTAAATTGGTGTTTCTAGAAAATCAGTTTCTTTTTAGAGATGTAGAAACTATGTTTTCCTTTCAAATTTTGTCCTGTAGATAAGAATTGAGATTTTATCATTAGGAACATCTGATTAATTAAAAGGCTAATAAGTAAACAAACATATTGTATCTAGCCAGACAGAATACTATGGGCCTTGTTCTCATTACACTTAGGGCACTTTACACAGCTTTGTGTGATATAAAGAGGGCTTTATGTAAATGATAATCTGGCTCTGTGTATCCAAAATGATCAGAAAAAGGCATTGATTCAGAAAATTTCTACTGTGTATTGCAGTTAGCGTGTTAGAAATCTATGTATTAGCCAAAATTCTGGACTGAAGCTAAAGCATGAACAGATGAACTCATTCTGTTATTTATTATTTGTATTGTGTTCACACCTAGGAATGCCAGCCATGGACAACGACCCCACTTTGCAAGGTGTTACACAAACCAGGGCCGGCTCCAGGCACCAGCCCAGCAAGCAGCTGCTTGGGGCGGCCAACGGTGAGGGGCGGCACGTCCAGGTGTTCGACGGCCATTCGGCAGCAGGTCCCTCACTCCCTCTCAGATTGTGGCTTTTTTTTTTCTCCTTTCTTTTTGCTGCTTGGGGTGGCAAAAACCCTGGAGCTGGCCCTGACACAAACAGAACCAAAAGATGACCCATGCCCCAGAGATCTTACAATCCAAATAAGAATATTATTGCTGTCATCAGTACAACATTGAGCTCTGTCTCAGGGACATTTTTTTTTTTTTACTAATACCAAGCTGTCTGATTAAATCTTCCAGGATAGAAGATTTTCTCCCCCACACTCGCTTCTGAGGCATCCTACAGCTGAAACACCCTTCCTGAGCAAGTCTGCTATGTGTTATCCCTCTGCTCCTTTCAGACCCCTCTTTAAAACATATGAATATCTGGTATCAAAAACCAACTAAAAATCCCTAAAATCACATCATTACCCAACAGATTTGGCTTCTGTTGCATCCCATGTGCCATCCTCTGTCTGTAAGTTGTCTATATAGGGCTTGACACAAAGTCAATTGAAGTCAGTAACACTGCTCTCATTTACTTCAGTGGGCATTGGCTGTAAGCCCTGAGACTGTAAACTCTTTGATGATAAAGCCGTAGTCTTCACCCTGGCCTGTAGAGGGCCTAGCATGCTACTACCATGGAAATAACAGCTACATCACAAGTTAATGTTAGGGGGCATTTCAAAGCGAAGCTTTATTTTTAGCAGTAGAAGTGCAGAACTTGTCTAGAGAGCCATTCATGAAGAACATCTGATCCACACAAATAGGGACATGTCAGTACATTTTCATTTCAGAAATCCATTATGATTAATTGTGCACTATTTAAATTGCTCTGCCCCAATACAATATTATTTTGATGTGCTAACCCACTTAATGTACTCTAGGAATACTATTCAAGCCAGTATCAATTACATTTTTCAATAAGCTGATGCTCTGGTTTAAACAAAAATGAAAACATTCTTCCTTTGAGAAATTCAGTTTTTCACATCTGCATTTATTCCAGCTGAACCTTTTTGTGTTTTATTCAATTAAGGATCACTGAATATTACTTTGATTCAGGAAATGTTAAATGACAAACGTTGATTCAACATAACTTTGTCTGAGTCCAGGACCATTACCAACAATGTTATCATGCTGTGTACAACTGGATTACAGCTCTAAAACAATCTTCTAATTTAACAACAATGATTAAAAGCTTCTTCCAACTGTACTCTTTGGCCATTGCACTAAACTATGCCTCTTTAACTTATTATGTGGGATAGAAGTACACCAGAAATTGAGGCTATTCCATATTAACCCACCACTTTCTACATCCACAATACAAGCTTCTGAGAAATCTGAATTTCACAAGATAATTCATGTATTCCTGACATTTTCTACTTTTGCCTTTTTTTGGTCTGTAAAAGCATACTGATGGTCACATCATGCCAGGTGACTAGCAATAGTTATGGGGGTTCAGATTTTCCCTTGTTCTCTGCAGCAGTGAGATTCCCTAATGGCAAAATGGAATTTACCAGCCTAAGCTCATAGGTACTCAGGAAATAATTCAAATGACCCTCCCCTTAAAATCACTCCTTTCCGAAAGCCACATTCAGGGCGAAAATTGTCAATTATTGCATTGTGCCATAATGTACATTTTCAGGCGGCAATAGTTTAACATAATGTAATTCCACATAGCTGAGATGACTTGAGCAGACCAGTGGTGTCAGCGTGAAAAGGTAAAGAGGTTTTAAAAGGTCACCCCCAATTCTGATCAGACCTTTAACACAGCTCTTTTAAAACGTCACTTTTTCCTCACAGATCAGGATTCTTTCCAGAAGCCTTCTTTTATAATTATTTTTATTATTAGCATCCATTTCCAAGTCACCATTCAACTCAGAAGAACACCTTTCAGAATTTAGAAGCCCTGCCTACGGTAACTGCTTCAGCAACTGCAGCCAACGTTGGAGTGAAACTGAGCAGCTGCTCAACAGCACACATCAACATTTGACCACAGTTTTGGCCAGCAAGTGAAGAATACCATAGCCCATAGTTTCTCAACCTTTCCAGGTTGAGAAACCCCATACTCAAAGTCAAAAATGTTCACAACCTTCTTACATTTACTGTAATGATAGGAGTAAAACCATGTATCACTGATAAGCCTATATAATTTGTGTGTGTGTGTGTTCGTTCCATGAGCTTGACAGAGAATACATGGCCTTGAAGGATAAGGCTGTGCAGAAAAGGTGGCGGGGGGAGTTTTTCTTTGCTTTAGATTTTAATAAAATGTTCAACACTTTGCAACCCCACTGATTGCTTTGTGTGACTTCCCTGCCCCCGGGGATTCACAACCCAAAGTTTGAGAAACACTGCCATAGCCAGTTTAAACAACAGAGGAAAATGTGACAAGCAGAAAATAATTACTCACAGTGGAATTTAAACAGGCTGTACATTATAACAACCCCCCCCCCCCCATAATGGTAATAAGTGCTATGGAAGCTTTAATTACTAGGATTATTATTTGTAACAATACTTAGCACTTGCATAGCAAATTTTATTGATGCATCACAATCTGCTTTATGAAGGAGGGTCGCGGCATAGTCCCCATTGTTCTGGTGGGTAAGCGATACTATGACCATTTTGGGGGGCATGGGTAGGGATATGGAGCACAAAAATTAAATGTCTTGTCCAACATCTCAAATCAAGTTATTTATTATTAACATAACAACAAAAATGGGCATGACACTTAACAGATGACAAAGACATGTTCCCTGCCCCTCAAAGCTCCCAGTCTATAGATCAGATCCTGCCTGGCCCATATGCTAGGGTGTAGAGTGCAGTGGGAGTAAGGACCCTTCCTCATCACTTGTGGGAACTGCGAAAGGACCAGGCTGAATACCAGTCCCAGGGGTCGAGGGAGCACGTAGACTACTCACTCCCTTTAGGGTACAGAACACTCCAAAGGGATCAGGGAAGAGAAGGGTAAGAAGGCAGGTCCATGGCTCCACCTTCCCCATATGCAGGCCAAGGGAGCAGGGACTATGGGTAGCAATGCGTATGCCACTCCCATGCACTAAGAAGCGCTAGCACAATGCCTTCCAGGGCACTTACTGAGACAGTGCATCTTCCAAACAGCAGTGTCTTTCCATCATGCGGGGCATTGGTTCCATCAGTAGTGACTTAAAGAAGAACACCATTTCCTACTGAATCACAGCTCCATCCTCTAAAGCTCCATACTGGGTTTTCCTTGCAGGTGCCAGTGCAGCCAAGCCTGATGAGTGTTACAATTTTTAGTCTTTTCCTTAAAGCCTCAGCTCCTGTAGTCATGTGATTATGTGACAAACTCAGATTTCATTTAAAAACATAAGTTTCTAGCCTTCATGGCTTTGGAGAGAAGTTTGAAAGCATTAACTCCAAAGGCTCAAACCATATTGCTTTGAAAGAATTGCGGTTCCTAATGATTTGAAATGCCCTGGCTCATTATTTTTTAACTCTTGTGGCTGGCAATCTTGCAGTCTCCCACCCAAGTACTGACCATGCTTAGTTTCTATGAGCTGAGGACATCAGAGCCCAAAGTAGTATGGACACATCTTCACTTCATGTAACAGAGCTATTTAAAATAGTAATACACTCACATATTTCCAATACAACCTGCACGCAAAGCAACACCCCTGTACAGCTTTGTTTCATTGCTGTGACACTCACAAAGTAAGACCTCCCTTTCCTTTGTTGTTTTTTTCTCCTCAAATCAAAATGAACAAGACATAAAAGATTTTAAACAGGCTGCTTTCTATTAGTAGGAAAAAACATGTAAAAAAGGAACAGAGCATAATTTAATCTACTGTAATAAAATTAAACATTTCTCCCTACAGCGTGTAGAAGGCCCTCTGGCCAAAATAACGAAGTTATGCTCATTTTCAATAAGAAGAATATTTTACAACGTAAAGGCTTATTTATTTAGTTAGTTGGTTAGTTCTGCTAATACTATTTGTGACATAGTAGTCCTGAATAGTATGAGGATGTCAATCTGCCAAGTGTTTTCATGCAATTTCCTGAGTTGGAGCCCATGCAAGGATACCTGCTGGGTGAAGACATCCTGAGCAACTCATATAGTTCTACCAAAACGTAAGAAAATAGGAATTGCCATATTGAATTAAACCAATGGTCTATCTAGTCTAATGTGCTGTCTCTGGCAGCAGACAGTACTAGCTTCAGAGAATGATGCAAGAGACCCATAATAGGAAGTTATGGGGGGCATGGATCAGTATTTACATCACACTCCCTGTCAATACCCGGTCCAAGCCAGAGAAACTAATGATCCAACCAGAGGACCAAATTCAGTGATGAATCCTGGTCATGTGCCACCTGAGGCACGGTGTGTGTACACTAAGAAGAAGATGGAAAACTACTTCAGGACATCCCCAGGAAGGAGGATTTATACCCCTTCTAAAACTCTACTTTATTTTTCTAATTTTATAGTTATAACCCTAGATGTTCTTGTTATCTAGGTAACACGGATTCCCAGACTGGATCCTGTCCAGCACCATATGTTTTAGAAACAGGTATAAGAGTCTCCACCACCACACACACATCCATGCACCAAAAAAACCTCTGATCAGTTCTCATCCTGGTCTCTGATAGATATTGATTTAAACCCTGAAGCATGAAGTTTACTATCTCTTCCAACATGGGTTCCGATTAACTATAGCAACTCTGGATAGTCTTACTATCCATGTAAGTGTCATTCTCTTTCTGGAGCTTGCTAAATTCTAGGTCAATATCTTTCTGTAGCCATGAGATCCACAGTCTAATGATGTGTTATGTCAAAATATATTTCCTTTTATTAAATTTTCTGCTTTTTAATTTAAAGGACTGTCCCCTTGTTCTTGAGTTATGAAAGAAGGACAAGCTCCTGATCTGCCTTCTCTAAACCAGTCCTTATTTTACATTATCTTATTATCCCAAACTTTTCAATCATCCTTCGCATGAGAGTATTCCAAAGCCCCTAATTAGTCTTGCCCAAATCCCCCCTAATTCTGCAATATCTTTTTTCAGATGGGGAGACCAGTACTGCACAGTATTCCAAATGCTGCTGCACACAGATTTACATGATGACATAAAATTCTACATCTCCTTCCTTATGTATCCTACCCTCTTATCTGCATTTTGTCCCTTCCTTTTCTGAATCCTGATAAGCTCTCAGCCTCAATGATATTTTATGACAATGAGTTCCACAGGCATAATTTAACACAGTGAATTACTATTGTCAATTATCAACTGTTTTCTACTATTTGTAGCAAAACTCAAGGTCATCTTACTCCACTACAAAGGCATGTTATTACCACTATTTACATACTGGGACAGCTGAATCATAAACAAATTAGCAACAACTCAGCTGTGAAGATTGTTCTGGAAGACTATCCCAGTGCCTGCTCCCCAAAGATGCTGAAAACCTACAACTTCTATTTGGGGTTATAAGTAAAAGCACATCATGAAGAACTGCAGAGAGAACCACAACAAAGGCAAGCCAGAAAATACAAGGACTTTCCTACATCAAGGGGCAGATTCTACTGCATTAAATCTGACTATAGCCTTCTGCTGTTTTCTGCAGAGTTGAAGCTTTCATTTGAAAGATATATTTGGTAGCTTGTTCCATTGTGAAGAATGCTTTCAAAATTTCCATGCAGTAAATTTCCCCCCAGCTACAAAGCAGATGTGGACTATGCACCCCACCCCAATCCAAATTCACCTTTATCACTTCAGGCCCCCAGTCCTCTGCAGAGCCCCACTGACATCAGCCTGCAGAGGAGCAATTGCAGGGCCGGGGCCATAGCCTCATTTAAATGTGGACATTATTAAGCAACAGTAATAGTAATCTCAGGCCAGGTCTACACTGCGACTTTAAATCGGTTTAATGGCCGATATACCGATTTAACGCTGTATCCGTTCACACGACGTCCTCATTAATATCGAGTTAACCGCCTCCTTAAATCGATTTCGGAACTCCTCCCAAACGAGAGGAGTAGCGCTAAATTCGATAGTGATAACTCGGATTAGGGTTCATGTGGACGGAAATCGACGTTATTGGCCTCCGGGCGGCATCCCAGAGTGCAGCACTGACCGCTCTGGACAGCAATCTGAACTCGGATGCAGCGGGCAGGTAAACAGGAAAAGCCCCGCGAACTTTTGAATTACATTTCCTGCTTGCCCAGCGTGGAGCTCTGATCAGCACGGCTGGCGATGCAGTTTGAAATCGAAAAAGAGCTCCAGCATAGACCGTACGGGAGATACTAGGTCTGATCGCTGTGTGGGGAGACAAATCTGTTGTATCCAGCTCCGTTACAGAACACGAAATGCCAAAGCGTTTGAATAAAAAACTGCAGGATACACAGCGCTGCGTGACAAGCGTAACGGGAAGCCAGAGACTCAAATGGACGCTCATGAAGGGAGGGAGGGGGTACTGAGGACTCCAGCTATCCCACAGTCCACAGCAGTCTATGAAAATTATTTGCATTATTGGCAGAGCTCCCAATGTCTGTAGGGTCAAACACAGTGTCTGGCGTGGTTCAGGGAACAGCTCCTCAGTTTCTTCCCCCCCCCCCACAACGTGAAAAAAAAGGGTAAGAAATCATTCCTTGACTACTTTCTATGTCACCCTATGTGTACTGAATGCTGCTGGTAGACGGGACGCTACAGCACTGAAGAGCAGTATCTGCTCCTCCTCTCTGGTGGTAGACAGTTCTGCAGACCTGCCCACCATCCAGGAGAACCGCCTAAATGCTCAACATCGAGGGCAACATTGCTACCGCTAGCAGTAGATAGGACAGAACGGCTAATAACAAGCTTAATCATTGAAACTTGGGGCTCAAAATTTTTGCAATCACATTTGGGATTGACTCGCTTGGCAATGAGTCAATTCCTCCCTTATGGTATCTAAAAATAGAGTCCATTCTGCCTGGACTGTCATAGCCCCGGGAGGCTGCCTCCAAGTGCCTCCCCCCCGACATCATTTTCTCTCACTAACAAGTCTCTGTTTCTTATTCTGGTATTCCTTAATACTTCATGACACAAACGGGGGAGGGGCACTGACACGGTAGCCCAGGAAGGTTGAGGGAGGAGGAAAGCAACGGGTGCGCTTCTTGCAGGGGCAACCCCTGTGAATACTGACACGGAGCACCTGTGCTCTCTGATACACTGGATCTCTGTTACACTTGCCTATTATTCTAGGCAGGACAGTGCACCACTGACCGCTCTGGTCCGCAATCCGAACTCGGATGCGGAGTGCCGGTAAACAGGGAAATCCCCGAGAGCTTTACAGTGACATTTCCTGCTTTCACGTGTCCAGCTCTGATCACCACGGGTGGCGATGCAGTTCAAATGCAAAAGTATCTCCTGCATTGAACCTTACGGGAGATAGCAGATGTTATCGCTGTATGGTGAGACAAATCTCTTTTATCAGAGCTCCGTTAAAGAACAGGAAATGCCAAAGCCTTTGAAAAATAAACTACAGGATACACAGCGGTGCGTGACAACAGTAACGGGAAGCCAGACACTCAAACGGATGGTCATGGAGGGAGGGAGGGGGTAATGAGGACTACAGCTACCAGTCTCCACAGCGGTCTCTGAAAACTATTTGCATTTTTGGCTGCGCGCCCAATGTCTGCAGCGTAATACACGGTGTCTTGCGTGGTTCACGGAACAGCTCGTCAGTTTTTTCCCCCCTCCAGCACGGTAAAAAAAAGTGAAATAAATAATTCCTTGAGTACTGTAAATGTCACCCTCTGTGTACTGAATGCTGCTGGCAGACGCGATGCTGCTGCGGTGAAGAGCAGTATCCGCTCCTCTGCCCCTCCCCAGGGGTAGACGGCCGCCCAGTGAGTGCTCCTGGCTGAGTGTGGCCGGGGGCTCCGGGGTGAAAATGGGAATGACTCCCTTTTTCTGACAGTGGATGGTACAGAACGCCTGGTAACTGTCTTCATCTTATCACCTGGGGGCTGAGCTTCATCAGACCCCTTCCTCTCTTGCGTAAAGAAAAGATTCTGAACTGCATGGACTGTCATAGCCCATGGTGGCTCCCTCCCCCTCATTTGATCTCAGTAACTACTCTGTGATTCTTATTCATGCATTCTTCATAATATCATGCCAACAATGGGTGGGGGGGCACTGCTGTGGTAGCCCAGGTAGGTGGGAATACAATATTCTGTACTAAAGTTTTGCCAAACACCAATACGGCGTTTTCCTTCATGCATAAAAGGGGATGGAAAGAGAGAACTCTGCTTTTAGCATCCACCAATGTGATACTGTTTTAATTTTCTCGTATCTAGAAACCCCTCCTAGAGGTGCTGCCACAATGGCTCCACAAGGCAGTGGGGTAGGGGAGGAAGGGGGAAATTTGTCTCCCAGCTGGTAGTACTGCTGCGGCCTCAGAGGCAGTGCGGCGCTGAACCAGGGGTCTCCTCTTCCTGCCCACAGAGAACAGCAGCAGTGGACCTCATGCTCCTACTGCTGCCAGCTGGTGGGGACAGCGCTGCCTGCCTGGGGCTACCTTGATGGTGCCCAGAGGTGCAGGGGATGCCTAGGAGTTGGAGCTGTCTCTGGGGGTGCAATGTGGGAGCTGGCGCTGGGAGTGCTGGTTCTGGAGAAGGGGCATGGTAGATTGGGGAATGGTATTGCCACTGACAGAACCTTTTTAATGCGCAGCCCACACCCAGGAGCCCAAACTCCACCACTGTCTCCTAGTATCACCTGAGGCAGCGTGGGATGGGGCCAGCTGGTTCAGTCCCAGGCTTCTGACTGGAGTGAAGGGCCAAACTGGCCACCAAGGAGCACCAGCACGATGGGACGGGAGGGTTTGCAGAAAAACACCTACCATGCCCAGAAATTCAACTTCTTGGATTGGGACCAGATCTGGCAAGGCCCATCTCCCACTCCCATTGACCCATCCGACTCTAGCCCCTAAACCCTCCCCACCCCTGGGTATCTACCCCAATCTCCTCCCCTCCAACCCCTTGATCCCATTCCACACCCCTAGATCCCCAGTCCCTAAATTCTATCTCCCATCCACCCCCTGTGGCCTCCATACCAGCCCGATTCTAGTCACACACTGATACTGATACTATTCAGTAAAATTTCAGAAAACATTTGTTAAGTTTTTTAGACTTCACCTCCCCTGCTTAAGACCCCAGTGGTGCCCTGGCAATTGAGCTTAACTGCCAGGGGTATTTGCTGTCAGTTCCTTTTGAAGGCTGACATCTGTGGGAACAATGCCAGTTCCCATAAATCTCAGGTTGGCTGCTTTCTGCCCAGGACTCCTGCAACACTTAGCCGCTGTGCAGTCTGCAGCCAGCCAGCCACAAAGCATAAAAGCTGCAGAGGGAGAGTCACAGCTACACACAGTAGCAGTAGCTTAAAATGCACTGTAAATTACAATTTTACATAAGGGTAACATGCTCCATGGATGGCAGATTACTATTTTCTTACTGCAGCTGACCAAGCACTGGCAATGCGGAACTGAGCTTCCAGTCTGTGGCTGCGTAATGGCTGGAGACAGCTGCTCAGAGATTGTTATCCTGTAGCCACCTTTCCTCTCCATGCAGCCTCTCTCAGCCTCCACTCTGTGGGTTTGCTGCAGTGAATATCTGGAATTTAAGACATCTCTGGAATTACTGTCAAGTCTTTGACATACTGCTCTTACTCTGTACTGTATGCATAATTTTCTATAGTGGCTAGTTGATATCTGTTAAATATTGCATTTAAGTCCACTAATAATGACCTTACTGCACTGCTGAATACAGCATATTTTATATCTATATCTAGAAACCCATTTACAAGATTTCAATTTTTTCCATTAAAAAATACTGCACTTTGTAAGAGTAAATCTCTTTAAAGAAAAGGGCAGCTAACCACCACTTGTACATAGTTGTGCAAATTGATTTCATCTGAACATTGCTTACTCCATCAAGAATGAAGAATGGGATCATAATGGATTATTTTAGCACCATCATTTGATGTTTTGTATCAGTGCTTTTTCAAGAGAGATGTTTAATGACAACCATTAACAATCTATAAAGTACAGTACTTATGGAGCTATGAGTGATGCCTTGAAGTTGCGAGTGAAATTGCTCTGTGGAGGATAAATATACATTCAGAAGCTGGAAAAGTCCTAACAGAAAAGATGCTATTCAAACATTTCCATTCTAATACTTTAACTCTACAAATCTCAAATGAAACCCTGCTATGTTTAGCCAAAAACACACCATGTAATTTAAAAAATAAAAAGGAGGAGACCATGGAATGGAAAAAATATTGGCAGCTCGTTAAAATCTCAGTAATTTTTCCAGTGTCAAATGTCAAAGAAAGAACTACAGATAAAAGTACACAAACCCTGCATCTCTTGCCAAATTCTTGCCAAATTCAATTTGCATTTGAGCCCCTCTGAGCCCCTTTTGAGCCCCTCTGACTTCAATCAAATAACGATAAGCAGAATTTAGCCCAATGGATTTAGAAAAGCATCTAACTCAACAGACCCCAAACTGAAACAAAAGGCACAAGTTTCCATACTGAGAGAAGAGTCCAGATACTGTTTCAGTTAAAGAGAGTCACTATTTTGAACCAAGCAGAACAATATGCTTTAACCTTTCCAATTCCCTGATAACCTCAACCTGGTTCCAATGCCCTGTTCTCTCTAGAGAGTGTAGCTGGAACAAGAGTCAGCCGTGTCTGACAGCTTTTCTTTCCCAAATGAAGATTTAAAACAAAATCCAGTTGATGATTGACACTTTGATACCAAGGTGATAAGGGCCATGTAAATACCCGGGGGCCTGTTACTCAATACTTTAAGACAGAAGAAGATAGACAGCAATGCAGTACTGCCTCCTTTCCAATCTAAATAGGAGAGTTCCTTATTTAAAATCTCACCAGAATAGCAATCCCTATTTTAAACAGAGAAAGCTACTGCTCAGTGATGACCTTATGACAGCTATTAGCCATCATCTTTGCTGAGGCTACTACCATGATTGGCAGTATATAAAACAGTGCAGACATATTAAGCTATTCACAGTGCTAATGTCCGACATCTAATATTATCAACGGGATCCAGTAATACTTCTCTTGTAGATTCTGAAAAGGTAGATAGAATCATAGGAATGGTAGCCTGGAAGAGACCTTGAGAAGTCATCAAGTCCAATCCCTCGTATTGAAGCAGGACCAAGTCAACTCAGACCATCCCTGACAGCTGTGTCCCCAACCTATTCTTAAAAACCTTCAATGATGGGGGTTTCACAGCCTCCCTTGGAAGCCCATGCTAGATCTTGACTACACTTGTATGTCTGATTAGGTGATATCAGTAGTGCTTTTTGGAGCTCAGTTTCCATATACACACTAAAAATCTGAACAGAGCAAATAAAAATGTTTTTATAATTCTAAATATCATACTGGTCCCCAAAATGACAAGATCAATATTGCAGCTTGGCACTTGCTGCTGTGACAGATGGTGCCATTAAAAATACTGAACAACATATCACTTCCGCAAAAAAAAAAATCTCATAAACATTACATGTTGTCGTCATCAAATTTGCATTTTAGGATACTACAAGAGAAAGACAATGCAGAAAATGTTCATGATATCTCTTTCAAAAGTAACAAAGCAGAGTGGGCTATTATTACTCTCATTTTGGAAGAAGGAAGTTTTGCTTGCTTGATGTGGGTTCTCAGATTGTTCAAAAAGAGTTTTCGTTATATTCCAAGCTGTTTCCTCTTTCACTCGATTTTGCATCAATTTCACTAAGTCTTTCATTCATTTCTTATTTTATAAAAATCTGTGAAACAGCTGATGAGGTTAGGAAGGTTACTAATCTACCTTGTGAATATCTGTTTCTGTCTGTTGAGCCTTCTACAAAATGCACTTGAAAAGGGTGGTGATAATGGTTGAGATTTAGGGAGGACACGTTGAATTTTATGCTGGAGGTCTGCTCCCAGAGCACACCCTAGTCTTACGGTATATCTACACTACGGGATTATTCCGATTTTACATAAACCGGTTTTATAAAACAGAATGTATAAAGTCGAGTGCACGCGGCCACACTAAGCACATTAATTTGGCGGTGTGCGTCCATGATCCGAGGCTAGCGTCGATTTCCGGAGTGTTGCACTGTGGGTAGCTATTCCGTAGCTATCCCATAGTTCCCACAGTCTCCCTCGCCTCTTAGATTTCTGGGTTGAGAGCCCAGTGGCTGATGGGGCAAAAATCATTGTCGTGGGTGGTTCTGGGTAAATGTCGTCAGTGATTCCTTCCTCCAGGAAAGCAACGGCAGACAATCATTTCGCGCCCTTTTTCCCTGGATTGCCCTGGCAGACGCCATAGCACGGCAACCATGGAGCCC
>NC_133770.1:19282541-19324510 GCF_003597395.2 Chelonoidis abingdonii | reverse complement strand
CTGTGGGATACCGCCCAGAGGCCAATACCGTCGATTTGCGGCCACACTAACCCTAATCCGATATGGTAATACCGATTTTAGCGCTACTCCTCTTGTTGGGGAGGAGTACAGAAACCGATTTAAAGAGCCCTTTATATCGATGTAAAGGGCCTCGGTGTGGACGGGTACAGCGTTAAATCGGTTTAACGCTGCTAAAATCGGTTTAAACGCGTAGTGTAGACCAAGCCTTAGGCACAGATCTTGTCTATGGTCAGTTCCCTGCACTGCACTAGCTTACCCACCCCATCTCTGCTGTCTGCCTGCACCAATCAGCAGCAGACATGATTTGGAGTGACAATCCTCCTAACCAATAGTAGTATTCTACTACACAGGACAGCCATCCTAGCTGGGGTAACAAGTGCCTATGACAGCCTGGCCCCACAACCGGGGGCACCACACAGCAAGCAAAGCTTTTGGAGCTCTACAGCTGGCCACACTCTCTGTCTCCCCAGGGCCTCTGGGGGTACAGCAGGCAAGGAAGAGGTCAGCCAGGGTGGCTAGGGGAGCACAGGGTCCCCAGTGGCAGGTAGGGGGTGTTGGAGCCTGGTGGGGGGCAGTGGGGTAGGAAAGGGAGTCGATCTCCAGGGAAAGGGAGAGGTGAGGCCATTGGGTTGTGCTCTGGGACAGGGGGCAGTGAGTGTTGGAGAAGCAGCTGAGGCGGAACAGTCTCTGGGCAAGGCTCCTGAGGCATGGGGAGCTGAAAAAAGGGGAGGTGTTAGGAGCAGCTAAGTCTTGGGGGCCGTTTGCCCCCAGAGAATTGGAGAACATCCTCATTTCTCCTTGGAAGAGACTAGGACAGACCCTTCTGGTCCAGAGCCATCATGTCCACTAGCAGTTGCAGCTTCAAGGACAGCTGTGTGTCTGTGCTGTGCTGCAAATTCTGCCAGCAGGGGGATGAAGGCAGTGCTGCTGGATGACACAGATCAACCAGTACTCCAGCACAGCACAGGCTTCAGAAGGGGTTAGCAAGCCAAGTATGCACCCAAAGTCCATACCAGACTTGCACTACCCACGCTGAAGCCTGCCTGTCCTGTCTTCACTGCTATTGTTACCTCTGCTAGCTGGATTCAAGCCACCTCAGACAGGCTAACCTATGCACTGCTTTTTCTGTGTAGATACACTCTAAGTGACAGTGGTGAAAAAGACAAGCCAAGTATCTTTCTGTCCTTGTTGATGAAACTAAAAATTCATCCCAAAAAGGACAGCTGTGGCTCCTGTTACCCTACCATTGAAAAGGAATCATTCAGGAAAGAGCTCTGGGTTGCTTCCACACGAAAAATCTAAATGCTGAATCTGAATTACAACATTTGAAGCTTGATATTAATTACATCTGTAACCCCCAAGGAGCTTACCTAGATTCCTGGGGCTCTGAGTGCTGGTAGCTCTGGGAGGAGCACACTGACCTAGGGGAGGGGGAGCCAAGGCAGACTCATAGTCTGCTCCGCAACCAATAGGGAGTGAGATGCCCTTCCCTAGGAGCTCAGGAGAAGAGAAGAGCCATTTTGGAGCCATCTGGAGCCAGCCAGGGAAAAGGCAGGACTGGCTTTGTGGGGAGCCCCAGGATTGTATGCAGGGTTCTCCCTGAAAACTGGCCTCTGAGGACCTGAAAGCAAAATCCCTCAGCTTGAGTCTTTCCCACTGCAAAGTGACATCCAGTTAGTAGAGCTTTGTTGGGAAAACTTCCCCCCCAGCCAGGCTGAGTGAGCCCTTCACCATTCAGGGCAAGGGTTGTGTCCCTGGCATCTGTTTGCCAGATGCTGGGAATGGGCGACAGGGGATGGATCACTTGATGATGACCTGTTCTGTTCATTCTCTCTGGGGCCTCTGGCATTGGCCACTGTCGGAAGACAGGATACTGGGATAGTTGGACGTTTGGTCTGACCCAGTATGGCCGCTCTTATATTTCCCATAGGTGAGATCAGTCACCACATCATGGCCAGCTCTGCTCTGGCTGCTGGTCCAGGGCTGCCACCTCCTGTGAGTGTGTCTGAGCGCTGAGGTGGAAGACTAAAGCTTGAGCCCTGCACCCCTTTGTGGCGAGGGGAAATCCTGGCACCAGCAGCAGCCTGACTCCTGCATGAAGAGGACACCTGCCAGCAGTGATTGTCAGCCCCTCTGCAGTGACTGAGTCCAGAGCCACCTCTGAACCTGATGATAATTCACAGAGTTTGTGCGTGCATCATCTTTTAGTTAGCTAGTCACGGAGATTTTGGGGGGGACCCCTTACTCCCTGAACTGTGTCCTCAGGCCAGAGGGTAAGGGTTTGGGAGTTTATTTACAAATAAACTTAAATGTGGCTTTATTTGGTGTTTGGTTTTTCTTTTTCTTTATATAGGAATTAGGTACAATGCTCCTGTCAGCTAATTTCTAAGTTATTACCAGCAAAAAAACTAGAGTTTTCAGCTATTTAAGTAGCCTCTGGAATCACAGTTCAAGTTGGCCTCCCCTACCAAAATTTGAAATGGCGCCCCTGTTAAAACTGCTGCTGGAGTTCCAGCAGCAGGGAAAGAGAAGCAGCAGCTGTAGGGGTAGGGGGAGGAGGATCTCAGCCATCTGCCAATTCCCTTGCTGCTACCTCCTCCCTGGGCAGCAGGGACACAGAGAATGCCACTGCCAGGGGGGGCTATTGCCTCCTCACTGCTTGGCATCGTCCCGAGAACTCTGGGAGGGGGAGGGGAGTTAAAGTGAACCTTTCATTTGTGTGTGTCTAACGTGCCCCTCCAGAAGTAGTCACATTTAAATTCCTACGCGCATCCCTGCACCCCCCTACTGCCTGATAACCCTTAATTGTTCAGTTCATTTTTAAGTGGTCTTCTGTATCACATGTGAACCCCTTATGCCCAACCATCTGTTCCAACTTGTGTTTAGCTCAGACACTACATTTCCTTCCCCAGACCTGAAGAAGAGCTCTGTAAATCTTGAAAGCGTGTTCCTTTCACCAACAAAAGTTGATCCAATAACAGATGTTACCTCACTTACCTTGTCACAATTGATGGAAAGATACCCATCTTTACTCCTACCGAATACACCTTTCTTTGCTCCCGGGCTACATGTCTGTTATCGATATGTTGGATCTTGCTCTCATCTTAGATTGCAAGTTCTCCACTCTGGTTACGGTAACTGCCTTTGTTTTATTTATGTGTATCGTGCCTAGCAGAATGGGATCTCAGGCAGAGGAGGGATGATATTGTGGTTAAGGACCGGGACCAGGATTCAGGAGGCCTGGGTTTTGTTGCTGGCTCTGCCATAAATTCCCTGTGTCAACTTGAATAAGTCACTTAATCTTTCTGTGCCTCAGTTACACATCTGTAAAATAGAGAAAACACATCCTGTCTCCCGCCTTTCATCTATCTTGTCTATTTAAATAGCATGTCAAGTTTACAAACACAATACAAACAATCAATAAATCTCAGATTGAGGCCCGTAGATGATACTGAATTATACATAAATAATAGCTTCTGAGATATTCTCTAGTCTTAAAATTAGAACTGACTGGAAAATGGAATTTATAAAAATGTTTCCTTTGAAAAATTTCAGTTCTCTTCAGGAATTTTCTAAAGTTATTGAGAATTTTTGTTTCACTTCATAATGACATTTTGAAACAAAGTAAATTAAATGAAACAAAAAGCCTTCCCATACTTTTTGTCTTTTCCCCCATTGAAAATCAAAGTGTTTTCCCCACTTAAATTCTTACTGTTTCCCGAACAGTAAGTGTCTTAGTCTGAAGCCTGGTCTATACACAGTTTTTGTACCAGTATAACTATTTTAGTTAAGATAATGATTTTTTTTTTTTTTTACCAAAAGTGTAATATTGGCATGACCTCTAGGGTGGATGCAGTTAGACTGTAATGACGATGCCTTCCACCAGTAGATATTATTCCCCTTCAGTTGAGGAATATATACCAGTATAAAGCACCTTTGTACCAACATAGCTTCACCCACACTAGGGAGGGTTGTGTGGTATATTAAGGAGTGTGCTGGAATCGCAAACTGTCACTTTAAGAGTGAAAGGGGCGGGGCAGGTTTCCTGGTCCTGCTTACAGGCTACAGGGCTCCGTAGGAAAGCAGTCAGAGTTATTATGGAAAAAAACATCTTCAAGCAAGGTGGGGTGAGCTGTGCTTTCCAGAGCAGCCTGTTTTTGCTCTCTCTGGTTTTGGGTTCTTTGAGATCAGAAATGCTTTTGAATGCTTGCTAGATTCATCTGGAGAGAGATTCACGTAGGGGCTCCTTTCATACCTAACTGAGGCCGGGGCAGAATAAAGGGAAGATTTTAATTGTGGGCTGCATTACACCTACCCAATAACCTTCATAAACTTATTTTGGTGACATTGGTGACTTCCCACCGTCGGAACTAGTTGGAAAAGCTGGTTTCCAAGCTTGAAGCCCAGAAAGTCTTGAGAATGAGAGCAGTGAATGTTTGAGCTACCTGTTGATCCTTCTGTAAATGTCCCAGACATTTTGGTATGTGGGTTGTTGAGTTTGGGGAAAGGGGTAACTCCCAAGAGGTAGAGGGCTAAAGAAGAACCTAGTTTAAGGGACATTTTTAGTATAGTGAAAGCTACTGATTTATATATATATATATATAATGGACCAGCACATGATCCACACCTACTGGGCTAGAAACTAACGCAGTGCATGAACGCCTAGCAGCACAGGATGAACCAGCTGCTAGCAGCAGGCTTCCCCACCCACCTGGCTAACACAAGGTGAAGGCAGTGCTGACCATGGAAAAAGACCCTGAAGGGGACAGAACCGCCAACTACCGGCAATAACCTTGCCTCCCCACAACATGGAAATTCTTATCAGGCTTCATAGCTGCCAAGGCTACAGGACCCACATGGGCCATTACATAAGCACAGCTCAGAAGGGCATTGGGAACAACACCGAGGCTCAAGAACACCAGTTGCTTTCACTACATAGAGCAGTCGCCAAGACTCAAGGTCTAGACAGGCCAATCTGAGCACAGCTGGATGACTACAGAAACCTATGACTCAATGCCGCACCACGTGGATCTGTTGAATGTCTGGCGCTATACAAAGTCAACCGGACACTAAGGACCTTCTCCTCCAAGAATCAATGGGACTATGGAAAGACAACACTAGAGATCACTAAGGCAGCTGCACAAGTGGCCATCAATTGTGCGCATATATCAAGGTGATGGCACTGTCCCCGCTGCTGTTTGCATAGAGCTTAAACCCCCTCAGCCAGATACACAGGACTTGATACGGGTAAGGTTTCAGGAGTTGGAACCTTACCTCAGCCCACTCCTCTACATGGATGACATTCAAGCTTGTATGCTAAAAATGAACGAGACATCGACTCGCTAATCCAACCTGACGCGGATCTACAGTTGAGGATATCGGAGAGTCATTTCGACTGACAAGTGTGGCTGGATGGTAGTGAAGAGAGGAAAGGTATTCAAATGATGGGGTGGAACTACCAGCGGCCACATAGCAGGGACATACAACCAGCTACAAGACCTTGGCATCCCGCAAGTCACATGGAAACCACGATGAGGAGGCAAGGAGACAGGCAACAATCCCAAGTAGTTCACCATAAGGATAAGACAGGTCCCTGAAGAGCCAGCTCAGTGGGAAGAAAACAAGCATCCCACGCCATCAACGATCGCCCTGCCAGTCATCAGATACCCTGCCGGTTATAGATAGCTGGCCAAAAAGAGGACATGGAGGCTGCCGATTGAAAACCCGGAAGCTCCTCACAAATGCACGAGGTTTTCCACCACAAGTCCAACACCCAGAGGACTGTATACCAGCGGAAGAAGGCTGGGCGGGGCTTGGAAGCGTCAGGGCCACTGTCTGGTATGAAAACCGGAAACATCCAGGGAGTACATCAGTAAGATGGCCCCAAAGAATGAGCTGCTGAGAGAATGCCTGAGGCAGCAGCAGCAGAACTTTCTGGGAGGAAAGGACCAAGCAGAAGAAGTGCCATGGGCAGCCAAGACCCTGCATGGATGTACCATCGACAGATAGTGAGGTGCTGGACACTGGGAAATCCTACCAGTGGCTGCGAAAGGGCTGGACCTAAAAGACAGCACTGAGGCACTGATCATAGGCAGCACAGGAACAAAGGCACTGAGACCAGAATCCATTTGAGGGCAGGGTCTACCACACTAGAGGAACCAAGGTGCGGGGCTGTGCAGAGAGGGCCTCAGAGACAGGTATCCAACACATAGTGCAGGTAAGATGCAGGCAGGAACAGCATTACCACTGACGCACAACCAGTGGCTGGCATTGTGTACAGGAACATCTGCACAGCGTAATGGCTAGACCCTCCCAAGACCAGATGGGAGATTCCACAGAGGTTGTGGAGATAGCGGGGCTTAAGTTCTGTGGGACTTCAGACCAGACGGACAGGCAGGTACTGGCCAATCAACCAGACATCGTAGGTAATAGACAAGGACCAGAAGACAGCGGTGGTATGATTATAGCAGTAATGCCAAGGACAGCAACTCAGAAGAAGGAATATGAGAAGCTGCGAGAAGTACCAGGGCTGAGAAGAGGAAGTAGAGAGGATGTGGAAAGTGAAGGCCAAAGTGCGTCCCAGTGGGGTAGGAGCATCGGGCTGTGACCCTAAGCTGGAGTGAGTGCTCCACAGATCCCAGGAACAACATCAGAGCTCTCTTCTGGTCCAGAAGAGTGCAGTGCTAGGAACAGCTAAGATACTGCGCAGAACCCTCAAACTCCCAGGCCTCTGGTAGAGGACCCGAGGTTGAGGAAGACACATACCACCCATAGGGGTGAGAGGAGAATTTTTTTATTTTTTTTTTATATAAATATAAATATAAATATATATATATATATATACACACACATACACCTGCCCACAGAGGAAAATTCAGCTGGCTGTAAAATATGAAACACCTGGCACTATTTATGTGCCTTTGAGCTGATGCTTGAATCAACATGCTAACCTCTTTAAGAACTGAATACAGTACTACTTTATTCCAATAGCAATAACCAGTTAAATTGCCAACCATTGCATTTTACAAAGGTTTGTGTCATTTCAGCTCACTGTGTCTGTTTTATTTGCATTGTCTCCATACATGAATAAGAAGAGAGGATAGAAAGAAGGGGTTTCACTTTAATAGTCATTAGGGATCCTTTCAAGAAAGAACCTGTAAAAGAAGAAATGATCTTCACTTTAAAGAGAAAGAGAAGCAGACTGCTGATAATGAAAATTAATAATGTTTGGGAGATTGTTTAAGCTAGGAGTTGGGGGAAAGCCAGCAGATGTTTTGGAAGAATTAGGTCAGACAATTAATTCTGGGAAAGCAGTGGTACAAGTTAATCTATGTATCTAATAGTAGGGGATAGGACAGTATTTATTTATACTTTGAGGATGGCAGACAGGGAAAAGGAAAAGCAATCCAGTAAAGGATAAGTCCAAAGTGCCTGGAAGACAAGGTTCATAAAAATAACCACTATACTATTAGAAATAAGGGACAAGACTCAGATTTCAGTTACACCAGTGTAAATCAGAAATAAGTTGGTGTAACGGAGGCCAAATTCTGTCCCAGCGACTACAAATGCAAGAAGCATAAAAGCCTCCATCAAAAAAACCCAAAAAGTTGTCAAGTGGGCTATCTAATACTGAGGGTAAGCCTTCATAATAATAGGTAGGATGAGAAAAATCCAAGGGTTGTTGGCTATACAACAAGAGGTTAGGTGAGAGGCAGGGGAAAGGTTTACACAGCCCTAAGTAATATACAAATGTTAATTTAGTAATTAAGGGTGATTGAGCCACTAAGTAACTGACCACAATTTAATTAAGTGGATTAAGCAGGCAGATTCTTAAAGCTAGATTGTGAGGGACTGCATGCCTCTGTAAGAAGTAAAAATGCTCCTTTATATCATTACCCAGACTGTGGAAGGGAGAAAGCAGGCCCAGAGCCAAGCAAGTGAAGAACTAGTGCAACCCTCCACTCACTGGCCAACACAGCTGAGCCCTTGCAGTGGGTGTGTTAATTATATGCTAGTACAGGCCAGCAAGCAGGGAAGGAACTATGGTTTAATGTGGTGTCTCTGTGTCATAGTGTCCCCAGTGCAGTCTTAGTCACAAGCTTCATGGACCATTTCCTCACATTCACAGTGTCTATTACTTTCATTTATAGGGTCATCTATCCTCCAGGGGCTCTCACAATGTGTTCTTTACCAACTACCAAGTTGATCTGATAGATTTTATCTTTTTTATTGTCTTAAGTTTTCCTTTCAGGCTGTTTCTAAATAATGTATTGTGACTTCCTTACTAGTTTTAAATCCCCTTCTTCCCAGAGATTGCTCCAAAAGCTATTAAGCCAGCATATAGGCTAGTAAAGAACAGCTTGGAGAATTTCAGAATGTCTGAAGAAATTTTTCAAAAGACAGAAAGAAAATTCCGGTGTGATCAAACAACAAGGTACTTAAGACATTTAGGGCAAGAACATATCCAGAGAAAGTGATGTTAATAATAATACTACACATTTTATTCTTCTGACATCAGACCTGCCATTGAGAGGGTTAAGTTTGTCGCCGGCACAAGTTTTAAAGTAGGCTGACAAGCCCCCACAGGGAGCCATTACAGCCAGGGCCGTCCTTAGCCATAGGCAGAATAGGCAGCTGCGTAGGGTACCACTCTGCCTGGGGGCACCACTCTGCCGGGAGCCCAGACAGATGGGAAGCAGTGGAACATGTAAGAGCAGGGCTGCTGGATCCTAGAGAGAGCAGAATTCTGCAGTCTGAGGGAGGGGATTCGCTGCTGGGGTCTCTGGGAAGGGGAGGGGGTAGGGGTTGGGAAAGGAGCTCTCCTGTGAGTGTGACTCTTTCCCCCCGGCTGAGGTGAGGTGAGGCAGGCTCTGTGGCTCTGGAACCAGTATCCTTTGTTGTCCCCCATAACATCCATTCTTCTCCCCCCCCGCCCCACAGAGCACCCCCTCCTTTCTCCCTCCTCCCCAGGAGCATCCCTCTCTCTCTCTCCTCCCTCCCCTCCGTCAGGGCTGGTTGGGTGAGGCGCTGGCGGATAAGTGGGGGAGGAGCCTGGCTGCCTGCCTGCTGAGGAATGAAGGTGAAAGTAACTCACTACCTCGGCAGCAAGCCAGGTTGGAAGGTCACACAGGGTTGGGTTGGGGTTAGCCAGATGTGTGAAAATCAGGATAGGGGATTGGGGTACAGTGATCAGATATCCCTATTTTATAGGGACAGTCCCAATTTGGGGTCTTTTTCTTATATTGGTTCCTTTTACCCCCACCCCACCCCGTCCTGATTTTTCAACACTTGCTTGTCTGGTCACTCTAGGTGGGGTAATGGTGCCTATATAAGACAAAGCCCCAAATATCGGGACTGGCCCATATAAATCAGGACATTGAATCTGGTCACCCTAGCTGGGAGCACCTCTCCCGGGCAGCAGCTGCCAGCGATCCATCTCATTCGGGGGAGCTGCACAGGGAGGATGAGCTTGCTGTGGCTCCATGGATGACCTGTCTGAGATCGGTGCTGTGCTAAATTCACACACGGTCCGTAAGGCTGGTGGTGTGCCCATGGCGTGTGATGGACCTGAGGGTTTGCTGCTGCTGTTGCTCTCTGCACCCCAAGAGATGGATTTTGGGGTCTACTGCCAGCTGTTGGACCCAGCAGGCTGGGGGGTGAGCCAAGCATGAAAGTAGTGCTGTCTTGCCATTTAGATTGTCATTTAACAACTTTGTTTGCCAAAAATTCTTGCTAACATCCTGAATCCAATTTTCAATATTTTTTTTAAAAAAATCAATATCTTAGCCAAAAACAGAAAATTAAGTTGTTTGAACATTATTAGTGACAGGTTTGGTTTGAGGCAGGGAGTGGGCCAGTTTTCATCAGAGAAACAAAAATGTTGACTGACTTTCCTATAGCCTGTTGTTCCTGATAAGAGCCCTCCAACAACTGTAATATGCTCATCTCTTACAAGTGTATAAAGCAGGGGTCGGCACCTACGGCACACGGTGCCAAAGGTGGCAGGTGAGCTGATTTTGATGGTATGCAGCGGCAGGTTGAGCGTCTCAGCTCATCAGCTTTGTCTGGGTGGTTCCGGCTGCTGCCCTATTGCCAGCTGGGATACCGCCATCCCCACTCAGCACCTGCTGCTGGCCTGGGGACCCCCAAGGAACCCCAGGCTGGCAGCTGGGCTGAGCAGGCCAGGCTGAGCCGGCTGAACCACTCAACCTGCTGTCAGCCTGGGGTTCCATTCACTCAGCCGGCAGCGGGCTGAGTGGGCTGGTGGCGGGCTGAGCAGGGCCGGTGGGGGGTTGAGTGGCTCAGTCTGCTGCCAGTCTGGGGTGCCAGCAGCACTCAGCCTACTGCTACTCCGGGGTTCCAGCTGCCGGCCCCTTGCCAGTCAGGAGCTCAGCTCCGGCCCCACTCTGCCTCCTGCCAGCCTGGGTGAGCAGAATCCCAGGCTGGTAGCGGGCTGAGGGGGGTTGCGGCCGGGATCCTGGCTGGCAGGAGTTGGTGGTCAGAACCCCAGACCAGCAGCGGGCTGAGCAGGGCCTGGGATCCTTGTCTAGGGTTCCAGCCACCAGCCCCACTCAGCCCACTGCTGCCATTTACTCAGCTGGCAGTCTGGCAGGAACCAGTGGCCAGGCCTCAGAAATTACCAAATTTTCCCTGCTGGCAGTTTCAAGCCAAATGGAATATGAAGGAGCAGATGAGCCCATAGGATCCAGGCCAGAGGTTGACTTTTTTAATGTTGTGATGGATAAAGCAGTATCTGCTGTTGATGAAAGGTTAATACCTTGAAGTACACCATGAACAGTTTGGATTTTTGTATGGCATAACTAAATTCAACGAAATAGGAAACAAGAGCAACTAATGACAAAGTGCACCCTAGAGAGCCTCCTGAAGCACGGTGATAGTTTTGATTTAAATGGACTTGAACTGTACGAAGAATTGAGTACACTGTCATCAATGTTGCCACATGCAAAATCAATGATGGACATTGTACAGTTTATTCATACCAGCAAACTTGTTGACATATATCCTAATGTGTACATTGCCACTCGTATTCTACTGACAATTCCTGTAACAGTAGCATCAGGAGAACAGGAGTTTCTCAAAACTAAAGCTCATTAAAAACTATCTCCGCTCTACAATGAGTCAGGAACGCTTAACTGGTCTTGCTATTCTTGCAATCAAAGAAGACACGACTTTGTCTTTGTCATACGATGATATTATTACTGATTTTGCAGCCAAAAAAGCCAGAAAGATTGCTTTTAATTAAAAACAAATCTTTGTTTCAATACCTCTTCATATAAATTTCCAATAAAATTTTGACAAATTTTAAAAAATTAAATTATTTGCATCATTCTGTCAAATCAGAATTTTTTCTATACCGCTACTTCTTTAATGCTATAGCATCAGCATTACAGTGTGCTTAATTAAGTTAAACTGGTTTTAATAACATGAATGTGGCAAGTTTTCCAGTACTGTATGCTTATATTTGTGTTGCTAAGAGCAGATCGGCACAGGGGCACCAGTTTAATAATCTCGCCTAGGGCACCATAAATCCTAAAGACGGCCCTGATTACAGCAGCCAGAGATTGTCGAGGCAGAGGGATGCCCTGTTCACAGCCCTTGTGCCAGCTTCAAGGAGGAAAGATGCCACCCCAGGATCCTCCAATGCAGAGACAAATCTCCCATGGCCAGATCTTGTCCCGTGTGTGGTGACACTGGCTATTTTAGCCAGTCTGAAAGCTACAGGGTCTGTCTGTGTCTGGCTGTCTAATAAAGAATCTCCTCTAAAATCAATACAACAGAGTCCTGTCCCTCCTCTACTGCGAGAGACCATCCTGCTGTTTCATGTGCCTCTTGGGAATTATTGAGCCTGACCTGTGCACACTTACTGCAAGCCCTGCTGGCAATACTCTAATCTTAAGAATTTAAATTTATGCAACCAGGGATCAGGATGATACATGCTAGTGAATGCCCAGCGCTCCTTAACTGCAATCTATGCTGATGCTCACAAGTCAGTTTATTACTTATTTCCTAATTATTAATTAATGTATTTATTAAAAAGCTACAGCTACTAGAGTTACAGGCCCAATCCTGGCTCCACTGATGCCAATGGGAGTTTTGTTATTGCACCAAGCATTGTGTCTTGTAGATAGCTGCATCAACAGGCAAGATCTTAGAAGCATAAGATGAATGTACCATTTGAAATGGAGTTCAGTGTTTTTTACTGGGGACACATTTAGCTTTTATGTGCACTGTTCCACATATCACAAAGGTGGTCATGCTCCAACACCCAGCATTTCGAGAGTGCCTTTCATCGGAGAGTCTCAACACATTTCACAAACACCAGCCAACTCTCATGATACTCTGCAAGGATGGAATTATACCCATTTTAAGTGGTGGAAAAATGATATACTGGCTTCCATATGAATTCTATAAACCTTCCACAGATGGATAAAACAAACAGTAATTAAATGTTTTAACTAGTTGCCTTCAAAAAGAAGAATGGTCCAGTGCTAGCTTGAGACACAGGTTCAGTTCCCTGCTCTGCCACCAACTTCTTGTGTTATCTCAAGCAAGACACTTAATCTGCTCATGCCTCAGTTTCCCCACCTGTACAATGGGGATAATGGTACTTCCCTTCCTCACAGTGTTTTCACAGATTTCAAGACCAGAAGGGACCATTGTGAAATCATCCAGTCCAGCAGTTCTCAAACTGTCAGTTGGTTCCTGAAAGTGGTTCATGATCCCCTTTGAATGGGATTGTCAGGGCTGGCTTAGACTTGCTGAGGTCCGTGACTGACACCTGATCCCCACTGCCCAGGGCTGAAGCCAAAGCCTGAGGGCTTCAGCCCTAGGCAGCAGGGCTCAGGCTGCAGGCCCTCTGACTAGGGACTGAAGACCTTGAGCTTCAGCTTTGGCCCCCTTGCCCAGTGCGATGGGATTCAGGCTTCCCCCTGCCCCACTCTGGGGCAGAGGGGCTTGGGTGGGCTCAGACTTTGGTCCCCCCTCCTGGGGTCGTGATGTAATTTTTGTTGCCAGAAGGGGGTTGCAGTGCAATGAAGTTTGAGAACCCCTCTAGTCTGAACTCCTGTATAACAGGACAGAGAACTTCCCCAAAATAATTCCTAGAACAGATCTTTTAGAAAAACATCCAGTCTTGATTTAAAAATTGCCAGGACTGGCGAATCCATGGCAGCGCTGGGCAAACTGTTCCAGTCATTAACTACCCTCGCTGTTAAAAATGTGCACCTTATTCCCAGTCTGAATGTGTCTAGCTTCAACTTCTCTCCAGCCACTGGATCGGGTATTGCCTTTCTCTGCTAGACTGATGAGCCCATCGTCAGGCATCTGTCCCCGTGTTGATACTTACAGACTGCAGTCAAGTCACCCTTTATCCTTCTCTTTGTTAAGCTAAATAGATCAAGCTCCTTGAATCTGTCAATATATGGCATGTATTCTAACCCATTCATCATTCTCATGGCTCGTCTCTGAACCACCTTCAATTTATCTATATGCTTTTTTTTTGCTGACACCAGAATTGCTGACACCAGAACTAGACATATTATTCTAACAGCAGTCACACCAGTGCCAAACACTGGGGTAAAAGAACCTCTTTACTCCTGCTTGAGATAGTCCTATTTATGCATCCAAGGATCACATTAGCCCTTCAGGCCACAATATCACTCTAGGAGCTCATGTTCAGCTGATTATCCATCACAATCCCCAAATCTTTTTCAGAATCACTGCTTCCCAGGATAGAGTCATCCCCCATCCTGCAAGTGTGGTCTACAACTTTGCTTCTAGATGTACTGTTGTTAGGATGTTGTTGTTAGGATATTGTTGTTAGGATAAATAAGTTAGACTGCGTGGTGCTGTACCTTAGTTTCTTTTCGAAGCCAATCATCTCCATTCCAGAACCATGCTAGTTTTGACCTTTCCTTTTGTTCAACTTATTTTGATTTCTCAGCATCTATTTCTTGAAGTTTCAGTCTCTCTGCTCTGCACAGATCCTTCCCAAGTAGTCTCTCGCTTTGCACTTATGCACTTAGGTGAAACGATTGTATCTCATCAGCTCTTCTGAGCAGGGCAATTGGAAATTTATTTATTTTTGACATATGTAGGAAATCTTGGAAAGCGTAATTCAAATTCTGTTACTGGTGATGAACTCCTTTTGCAGAGCTGTGTATTACAGCACTCAGCTCCATTTCCAATAACTGAGGCTCTTTTCATTCAAATCATGGTTAAAAATATGATATGCAGTATATTGTTTCTTATCTTTCCTCTGCATGGCCTCTGCTACAAAAATTTCATCTCGGTGTGACCTTTCATCCTTTAGCTAAGCTTTTTACATATACTGCAATACTGTACTGCTATTTTTTAAAAAAATAATTTTATAATTTTCTTCTTTATATAGTAGGTTTCATCTGTTCAAATATTATCTTTTCTATTTTTGTTATCTATGTAAATGTATTTAACATTGCAACTTCCCAAATAACTACTCCTTCTAAGATATTTGCTAATGAAAATACAGGAAAAAACTCTGTTCACAGATATGCCTGGTGGAATTCTATATGGAAACCGTAACAAGAGGCTCGTTAGAGCGATTATACATTAGATATCCTACTTTCCCAATGGGAACTTCATGCAAACAGGGAGGGCAGACTGAGACAAGATTAGCTGTGTAGTTTTTTTTCAAATTGCCATTGGCAAATTATATCTTGGACTATGGGATAGAACAGATACACCGCACATTATTATAACTTCAGTATATGCTTCAGTGCTTTGCTCAATCCAGACCTTGCTGAATTCTAAGCATTAGACCCAGGGAGCCATGCTTTGGATTTGCAAAAACTCATTGCTTGGATTTTTCTTTTGCAGAATAAGAGCTGCTTTGATCATGTGGAATACAGAGAGGCTTGGCCAACGGTTATGGTTGGGCCAAACTCCACTTCCAAAAAGATCATTTAAGGTGCTGTCAGGGTTGTCTTTAGGAGAAATTAAGGAAGTTATTTAAAGGACAATGTTGCAGTGATGAGGAAGAATTTGAGTTTTTCTAGTGTTTCTTCAGTTCCCAACCCAAAAAAACCCACACACCGGACAGACAGACAAAACACACTATAGAGTACCAGTTTTTCTGAGCAGGTTTGTTTGCTGGATGGTTGCAGGAAGATGCTCCTTCCATGTCTGAATTTTGATTCTCAGATAGGTCCAAGTAGAGAAGCTTCTATTCCCACTGCCCATGCTGTGCTTGTGATGAGGTGAAACAGCACTTCTCACTCCCCAGAAATATCCAGGCAACAACTTTCACAAGAACAAAATTTCCTACAATTTTATTTTAAAATTGAGTATCACATTTCAGCCTGTAATATTTATTGGGAGTTTCTGTACAATCTAATCTTGTGGAGTGTGATGCTATTGATCTGGTGATTTGTTTTTTTTGTTTTTTTGGTGTGAGGGGGGCGTTCTTTTTAAATTCATTCTCCTATATTTAAACTATTGAATTCTGTAATGATGTCATTCTTAAAATGTACCATTATCAGTGCAATAAGGGAAAACAATTCCCAGGTAGATCTTCCTTATGTGATATTGTTCATTATTATTGATTTTCTGTTTTCTCCTTGACATTTCTAAATGAGTTAGGCAAAGTTTAGTTCTCATGAGAGATTATTTTCACTGGCAAGAGGCAGAGATATTAGTGTATGAAAACTTCCCCAGGCAACTCTGCCAGATTATCTGATTCTTAAGTTGTAGTATCATTAGCATTTGAGCCTTGAGCTTCTGCTTAATAGATATAGCAAGATCTGCAACATAAAATCAAACTGTGGAGGGTTTGTAACATTTTTTCTTTCCAGAACATAGATTCCACTCCAGCAAAAATTTTTGCTTGTGAATAGTGCCACTGCAATGGGACTATTCACATGCATGTAGTTAAGCATGTACTTACGTGAGTGCTATTAGGGTTTCGAATTGGTAAAAGGTGATAAAATGAGAGCCCTGGACTCTGAACTCCTTCATTTATCTTCCGAATACACACAGCAGAGGCAGTAACATTTCCCTGTCCATGTACCTGCTACCTACCCTTCCCTACCAGTTGCAACTCAATCAGGAGAATGAGGCTCAGTCACCGCAGGGGAAATTTTCAGATGCACAAATGGCAATTAGCAATCTATCTCTCACTGACTTTCAGTAGGAGTCAGATATCTAAATACAGCCTTTGAAAGTCTCTCCTAAAGAGACAAGGTGGATGAGCTTCACAGAGCTCTAAATTTCTCCCTCACCAACAGAAGTTGGTCCAGTAAAAGATTTTATCTCATCCAACTTGTCTCTCTAATATACTGGGACCAACATGGCTACAACACCACTGCCTATCTCCTAGAGTCTATTCAGTCTTGTGCGTTTCAGGATGAGATTCCCAGCGAGGATGCCGAACCAGTACCAAGCATGGTGATGGCTTTGTATGTATGGACACCGGTCACTGAACTGATATGACCAACACATTTCTCACAGGCTATAGAACAACCATCCAGACTGGGACAAGTTTCTTCATTCTGTCCAAGTGAACCTGGGCTGGACTGAAGCCAGCAACCTAGAAGCAAAGGATCGAGGACTGGTTTTCCAATGTGAATAAGTACATACA
This sequence comes from Chelonoidis abingdonii, assembly GCF_003597395.2. Lineage (NCBI taxonomy): Eukaryota > Metazoa > Chordata > Testudines > Testudinidae > Chelonoidis > Chelonoidis abingdonii. The sequence goes on along the minus strand of NC_133770.1, from coordinate 19,307,856 downwards.
TGCCCATATGTATGTACACATTAGGGATGAGGCCAAAAAAAATCACATTAATTTCAATTGTGACCCCAAGTCAAATTTAAACTAGGGTCCCCAGAAGTGACAGGTCAGTACACGTACCTGTGGCTAGTGCACTAACCATCCATTCACTGTTATTGATTTTATATATGGCTTTTCTTGTCAACTAACCACACGGACATTGAACACTACATTTTATAAATCTGTAAGTCAGTGGCACCACAGTCGCATTTGTTTAACTCGCTGCAATTAAATAAGTTCAACTTTCCTGAACTGTTTTACTACTTATGCAGTGTTTCGTAAATCATGCACCCACCTCTAGTCAGCAAAGTAAATCTGAAAAATGACAGTGCTGAGAAGTTTTTAGCAACTTGAAATAATCAAAAATTCAAGGCTTTGCTTCGGTAAGAGTTCACAAGCTGAGAGAGAATAATGAGCACACAAGAACAGCTATTTTGCTCTTTTAATCTAAAACTAAAGTTTCTTCTGATTGAAGGTGCCAGTTTGCACTTTGTGTATGGAAGAAACATAAAAATTCTTATCCGCATTTTACAAATAGAGACATAGGCGCCGACTCCGTGGGTACTCTGGGTCTGGAGCACCCTCGGAAAAAATAGTGGGTGCTCAGCACCCACCAGCAAACAGCTGTTTGGCAGCTCAAGGAGGGGCTTGGGGGCAGGCGAAGAGCAGCAAGCAGCACGTGGACAGGGCCTTGCGGATGGGATGGAGCAGGGATGGGAAGAGGCAGAGTGAGGGTGGGGCCTTAGGGAAGAGGGGCAGAGCAGGGGCAGGAAGAGACGGAGCAAGGGTGGGACCTTGGGGGAAGAGGCAGAGTGGGGTGGAGCATCCCAGGAGAAAACTAGAAGTCAGCACCTATGAATAAAGATACAAACTCCTGCCCCAAGTCCTTCCAAAAAATAAGTATTCCTTCTCTTGATCAAAATTTTGCATGAAATTGCAGGAGCTTTTCAACTTTTCATAGGGCTCCTGGGGAAAACCATTAGAACTTACCAAGAGTTCTGGTGGATTCTCCATCACTGAACATTTTTAATCAAGATTGGATGTTTTCTAAAAGATATGCTCTAGGAATTATTTGGTGGAAGTTTTATGGTCTGTGTAATACAGAAGGTCAGACTAGGTAATAACAATGGTTTCTTCTGGCCCTGTAATCTATGAAAAACATGTCATATGAATGAGGGAAAGATTTTGCACAGATTTTCTTGAAAAAGGTGTTTGCATGCTCTCTTGGATCCACAGTATCAGTGCTATGGCCCCAGATGGAACAGTCTTTAGGAGGAAACCCTTCAGTGTGGCAGACCCCCTATGGGTCTCATTCTTCCTCCACGGTAAGCCCCATGGTTCACTGCCTCTTTAGGTTGGACATCTGGGCCTTCAGCACTCCTGCTTCACACCGTGAGTGCTTTTCAGTGAGTCCAACTGAGAGACTCCTGATGGAGATTTGTATACACTTCAGGAATTAATGCAAAAACGAGGTGAGAGCAGGGACAAAGTTTTGCAGGTCATGTTTCCACTGACCTGTCCGATTCAACCAAGTTACTTTTCAAGAGCCCTCTAACCTGCCCCCTATATTGTTCAGAGTGCTCTGAAATAAGAATATTGATTCAGCTGTAGCAGAAGTGTCTGTATAAATAGGTTTTTGAGGCATATGTTGCCATTTTGAAGGGTTAATTGTAAAGACAGCAACTCAGTAGTTGCTAGGTAACTGTCCTGCCAGAGGCATCATGGATCATCCAAAAATGGAATAATCTGATGAGTCATTGGTTGAATGTACTGTCACTCAGCACTGGTAAGAGAGCTTTGATGGCAATCTGCTCTCTCTTCTTGTTACAGTGTTTTTGTTTGTTCCCTCAGCTGAATTCATCTCACTACGTAAATCAGGTATTTTGTCTAGTTTGCCTCTGGCCTCAGCAAATGCTATCAAACACAACAGACCTGTAATTATCATTGTTATTTAAGCAATGACAGGGGCCTGACCCAACACCCGTTAGAGTCAATGCTCATTGATTGAATGGGCATTGTATCAGGTGGGATGCTTGGATCTGTACAAAGCTAAAGTATAGGCAGTTCCTGTCCCAAAGAGCATCTAGTCTAGAAGACACAGGCATGTCAGGACATACTGGGAAGTCATGATACAGAAATAACATGGGGGGGGATTTTTATTATTAATTGGGCAGCACGGAAGTCATGAGTCTTTAGGAAAGATTTCAGTTTCGGAGGGTGGTAGTTTGATCAGCTAGGAAATGGAAGGCATTGCATGGCCCTGGGCAATGTGGAAGAAGGCCTGGACACAGTGAAAGAGAAAGGAGCAGTGCACTGAAAATTCTGACATATCCACCATGATGAAACCATAAAAGCTAATCCACTAGCTGCGTGCTTGACCACTTCTAGTGACGATACCATAAATACCAATTCCTGCAATGGAACAATGAATTGCCAGAGTGAGCTTTATATATTTAACTAAATTACAGTAATATTTGTTGTGAATTTATATACTACGAGAGGAAGAGTGACTGGTCTTGTGCTGAGGCACTGGCCAGGATCGAAAGATCTGAGTTCAGTTCCAAGCTCTGCCACAAACTTCCCCTCTGACCTTGAGCAAATCACTTATTCTGTCTGTGGTTCTGTTTCCCCATCTGTAAAACAAGGATAATATTCTGTTCTTCACACCCTTTTTATATCTTGTCCATTTAGATTGTAAACTGTTCAGGACAAGGACATTCTCTTATTGCGATTTTTTTCCAATAAGGCCTTCGTCACTTAGTATCCTAGCACCTTACAATCATTTATGGATTGTACCACAACACCCCTGTAAGGCACAGTAATATTATCCCCATTTTACAGCTGGAGAGCAGAGGCACAGAATAGATTAAGTGACTTGCCCAAGGTCACACAAAAAGTCTGTGACTGAGCCAGGAATTTGAACCAGTCCATGATTGTGTACCAGTGGCACTGATTAATGCTGGTGTGACCCATCCCCCCTTTCCTCCCTGGGTTACTCAGGAGCAGGCAACACTCACTTGTGTGCCTGGGCTCCTGATGTTGGTGACATTAAAGAAGATCCTGAGTATCCCAGTGGTGATGTTGGATAGGTGAGAATCCTCTATTCACCTCTCTGCTGCAGTCCCTTTACTGCTAAAGGAAGTTAAAATTGGTGGTGTCTCCACCTGGCTGGCCCCTTACACACTCAATGGTGTGCCTTGGGAATCTCCAGGAATAAACCCCTTCAAATAGTAATAACAACAACCTGTGGCAAGGGTCTAACTCAAAAATACCGATTTAAATAATATACGTCCAATATACTTAAATGAGCGTTAACACACCTTCACTTAACAATTTAAAGAAACAGGGTGTAACAGACTAAGATTAAATGTCACTACTAATTTAAATCCATAGGGAGCAGTTGAATAAAATCAATTAACAAATATAATACACGGTGATAAATGAAACTTTTCTAACTGGCATTTACACTGCCACCATTTACCCCACCCCAGAGTGTCCACTTCTCTGGATTTCAGAGTCCTAGACACTTGTTTGAGTGGGTGCACTTGAAGATCTGCAGCTGCAGGCAGCACTCTGTCGGGTCCGTGTATCGGTCCAGCCAAGGCAACAACCTGCACAACCCCTCTGACGACTGAAGCTGGCCCCACCAAATGCCAGCAGCTCTGGGTCCTGGTTCGATGGGACGATCACTCTGTCTCTCCTCAGATTCAGTCTCTCTGCTGTGCCCCTTCCCTTGCAAGTACTTTCCCAAACAAGAGTGGGGTATTACTCATAGTTCCTTCACTGCAAGCCCACCTCAGTCAGCTCTAGGCACAGCAATAGTCTCTGCCCTGGCTCCAGTGAAGCCGCCAACAGCCACTGAGGCTCCCTGTTTGATCAAAGCCCCCACAGGCTCTCAGCAGCAGCTTCTGGCTTCCTAGCAGCAGCTCCCTATGGACAGAGCTCCACAGCAGCAATCTCACTCCTTTTCCCAAAACGGAGTCCACCCCTGCTCTTCCTGGAAGAGAGAGTCTCCCACCCTTTCCCCAAGGCATTGTGGAACACTCCCAATAAAGTTCAGAGCCCCCTCTAGTAAAGGGTGCCTACACTGGTCTGATCTCATGAACTGTCTGCTAGACAGTCCTTGAGTCTCAGTCCAGTGCTCAGTCCCACTGGACTATCCTTCCTACTTTACTGTGTGTGTGTATATATCTCCTAACATCACTGCTCTTGGTTGGGGCCTTGAGGTGATATTATCATAAGTTATTCTTCATTTGAAAACGTATCACACAATGTTTAAAATGTTACTTTACAGACACAGCAATTCATTGTTTTTAATAGTTCATTAGATGGCCAACAAATACTACAGTTCTGCAATCAAGGAGGATAGCCTTGGCGAAAAGCCCACCCTGGATGAGTGCTGAAGATGGCAATTAGAAATCTTAAAAAAGCAATATATAACAAATGGAAAAAAAAGTGGAAATAGCAATCAATATAAATTAGAATGCTATGAAATGTAGAAAATTGATAAGTTAAAAATGTCAAAGAAAAATCCATGGCTGGCAGGGCTAAGGACAACAAAAGGAAGTTGGGTTTTTGTGTGTGAATGTGTGTTTTTGGTTTCTTCTTTTACGTATATTAGGGAAAAAAGAAATCTTAGCGAGGATCTAGGCCCATTACGAGTAGGAGATGGTAAGATAGTTAATAAGGACGCAGAAAAGGCAAAAGTGTTCAATGAATATTTCTGTTCTGTATTTGGAAACAACCAGGATGATGTACTCATATCACATCAGGATGATAAAGTATTATCCAGTCCATCAGTAACTAAGGAGGGTGTTAAATAACATCTACTAAGGATAAACGTGGTTTTTTTTAAACCATCAGGCCTAGATAACTTGCACCCAAGAGTCCTGAAAAAGCTGACTGAGGACGTCATTGGTCCATTGATGTTATTTTTTTTCTTTGGTATTCCAAAGAAATTGCAGAAGACTAGAGGGGTGCTAGTGTTGTACCAATACTCCAAAAGGGCAAGTGAGGAGACCCCAGTTAACCTGACAGCAATCCCAAGCAAGATAATAGAAAAGCTGATACAGAAGAATAAAGGATAAGAATATAATTAACAATTGCCACTCGACGTGGTGTAAGTTTGGTTGATAAAAGTAACTGTTCAGATGTAATATATTTAGACTTTTGTAAGGCATTTGGATTGATACCACATGAAATTCTGATTACAAAATCAGTACTATAAGCTATCAATAAAGCACATATTAAATGAACTTCCTAACTGATTTTAAAAAGTAGTTGTCAGCGAGGAATCATTTTCAAATGGCGATGTTTCTAGTTGTGTTCCACAGGGACTGGAACTAGGTCTGATGCTATTGCAGACTTTCATCAAAAATTTGGAAGTAGAGATTAAAAAGTTTCTTCTGGATAAAATTTGCAGATGACAAAGATTGGCAGAGTGGTAAATGATGATGAGGAAAGGGCAGTCCCACAGTATGATCTGGATCATTCGGTAAGCTGGGCCCATTCAAATAGAATGACTTTTAATACAGTCCTATGCGAAGTTATAAACTAGGAACAAGGAACGCAGGCCATATATACAGAATAGGGGACTGTATTCTGGAAAGCAGTGACTCTCGAAAGGATTTAGGGGGTCACAGTGGACAGACGAGCAACTCAATATTACCTTCCTGTGCAAGAGTGTGGCAAAAAGGGCTAACATGATTATTGGATATATAAACAGGGCAGCGGCAAATATGAGTAGGGAAGTGACTTTACCTCTGTATACAGCACTGGCAAGACATATATTGAAATACTGCATCCAGTTCTGGGGTCCACATTTTAAAAAGGATATTGAAAAACTGGAGGGAGTGCACAAAAGAGCCACAAAAATGATTCAGGCACTAGAAAAAGAGCCTTAAAGATCTTTTGAGAGACTTAGATTGATCAATTTATTTAGCCTATCAAAAATAAAATTGAGAGGCAACTTGATTCCACAGTATATAACTACCTTTGAATGGAAAAATATTGAGTACAAAAGGGCTGTTTTGATCTAGCAGAAAAAGGCATAACAAGAACCAATGGCTGGAAGTTGAAGCCAGAAAAATGCAAATTAGAAACAAGGCACACATTTTTAACAGTCACGGTGATTAACCATTGGTACAAACTGCCCAGGGAAGTGGTGAGTTCTCCATCTCTTGAAGTCTTCAAGTCAAGAGTGGATGCCTTTCTGGAAGATGTGCTTTAGTCAAACAAGTTATTGCATTCAATACAGATAGGGTAACTGGGTGAAATGTAGTTGCCTGTGATATACAGGAGTTCAGATAGGGGTATGTCTACACTACGAGATAATTCCGATTTTACATAAAACGATTTTGTAAAATAGATTGTATAAAGTTGAGTGCACGCAGCCACACTAAGCACATTAATTTGGCGGTGTGCGTCCATGTACCGAGGCTAGCGTCGATTTCCGGAGCATTGCACTGTGGGTAGCTATCCCGCACCTATCCCATAGTTCCCGCAGTCGCCCCCGCCCATTGGAATGCATGATGGTGCAAAAACAGTGTCCCCCAATCCTTCTGGGCTACTGTTGCAGGGTCCCCCCATTTGTGTGATGAAGTAATAAAAAATGCAGGAATAAGAAACACTGACTTTTTAGTGAGATAAAATGAGGGGGAGGCAGCCTCCAGCTGCTATGATAGTCCAGGCAGGACATTAAACGGTGGAGGGGAGAGGAGCGCAGCATCCCGCTGCTATGATAGTCCAGGCAGTACAGAATCTTTTCTTTAGACATGAAAGGGGGTGGGGGGGGCTGATGACGAGGACGGCTACTAGTCCTACTGCACTGTACCATCTGCCACCGGGGAAGGGAGGGGAGAGGATGCTGCTATTCATTGCCCCAGCACCGTATACCAGCAGCATGCAGTAGATATATGGTGACATTGAAAAAAAGTCAAGAAACATTTTTTTTTTCCTTTTCTTTCATGGTGGGGGAGGAGTAGTAAATTGATGAGATATACCCTGAACCACCCCGGACAATGTGTTTGACCCTACAGGCATTGGGAGCTCAGCCAAGAATGCAAATGCTTTTCAGAGACTATGGGGACTGTGGGATAGCTGGAGCTCCCAGTCCCCCCTCCCTTCCTCCATGAGTGTCCATTTGATTCTTTGGCTTTCCTTTATGCTTGTCACACAGCACTGTGCTGTGGACTCTATATCATAGCCTGGAGATTTTTTTCAAATGCTTTGGCATTTCATCTTCTGTAATGGAGCTGTTATTGAACAGATTTGTCTCCCCATACAGCAATCAGATCCCGTATCTCCCATACAATCCATGCTGGAGCTCTTTTTGGATTTGAGACTGCATCGCCACCCGTGCTGATCAGAGCTCCATGCTGGGCAAACAGGAAATGCAATTCAAAAGTTCGTGGGACTTTTCCTGTCTACCTGGTCAGTGCATCCGAGTTCAGATTGCTTTCCAGAGCGGTCACAGTGGTGCACTGTGGGATACTGCCCGGAGGCCAAAACCGTCAATTTACGGCCACACTAAACCTAATCCGATATAGTAATACCGATTTCAGTGCTACTCCTCTCGTCGGGGAGGAGTACAGAAACCGGTTTAAAGAGCCTTTCATATCGATATAAAGGACCTTGTTGTGTGGACGGCTGCAGCGTTAAATCGGTTTAACACTGCTAAAATCGGTATAAACGCGTAGTGTAGACCAGGCCTAGATGATCTAATGGTCCTTTATGGCCTTCTATGAACTCTCAAGGCCCAACTGCATGAGGTACTGAGCACCCTTAACTCTGGTTAAAGCTCAATGAACTTGGGGACAACTCATCTCCTCACAGGGTCAACCTCTGAATTTCACCGTGAGAGTCACTTGGTCTCCTCATAATGGCTCATAGAAATACCCTCTAAAAAAGTATGTCAGTCTCCTCTGCCTCCTAGATGGAGGCATAACAGAGCTATCTCCCAGCATGTAAGCATCACAGACGGAGATAAAAAGTTCATATGGTAAAATGATCATGAATTAAACATTGAAACGCCTTGCATTTTAACATAAAGAACAAATTAAGTTCTATTTATGTAATACAGTAGGAGGAATCTTTTGGAAAATAAGATTTCAGGGTTGCAGTCAAGTGGGTAAAATCCTTCACACATGAGTGTGTACTAGTCTGACAAGATCAATAATAGCGCTAGTATTGCAGTTTGGCCATTCGATACAAACATTGCTTAGCTTTTGCTTTAACCTTATTTCCTGTACAGAGAATTAACACGTTCTGTGTTAGGGCTGGAATCAGTTCTTTTCTCTTGTACAGGCAAGTCTCATGTTATGCAGGGGTTCCGTGGTTAGCGTGTAAAGCGAAAACCACGTATAGCGAAACACTCATTGAGTTGAATGGCAGGTGGAATCTCCAGCGCTACAGATGCAGTTTTTATATTGTTATTTTTCTTTTTTCCCCGTTTTTGCCGACCGCGCAAAGCTGAATTCGTACATGTTAAATGCGCCTAAGACGCGACTTGCCTGTATTCAAAATGGGAATATTTGATAACAGTATTGCCAACCTCAAGAGATCAAAAATAATGAATCAGATCCTCAAAAATCATTACATTTAACAAACAAATTTTAAGCCATGTTTTTAATCCATCTTTTGACTTTTTAACTGGCAACAAATGTGTGATAAGTTCAGGTTGAAAAGTCAATCTTTACTGCATACATGCCTCTTCCTGGCTGCTGAAATGGAGACTCTATTTATACTGGAGGTACACAAACGTATTTAAGGAGAATTAGAATGGTCTCGTCTTAGGTAGCAAGAGACTCATTTCAAGGTAATTCAAATGCTTCTGTTAATAGTACCTCATTATTAGGATGGATTTTCGCTCTAAAGTATCCCTTCAAAAGTGGAGAAATGGGCTCGAGGGAAAGCATCCATGCTGGTGGGAAAAAGTGGAGCATATTTAAGTTCCTGTACACTGGTATAACGTAAGTATTTAATGGGCAGCTTTATAGTGTGATAAAGTTAAAATATGATGAAAAACTTATTTAATTCACAACTATATTTAGAAATATACTGTACAAGGCCTGTAAAATGGAGCTGGAAAATGAACAACAAACATCCAAGTAGAATCATAGATCATTAGGATTGGAAGGGACCTCAAGAGATCATCTAGTCCAACCCCCTGCTCAAAGCAGGACCAATCCCCAAATGGCCCCCTCAAGGACTGAGCTCACAAGCCTGGGTTTAGCAGGCCAATGCTCAAACCACTGAGCTATCCCTCTCCCCAAAAGATGGAGATAAACCTATCTCATAGAGCTGGAAGGGACCCTGAAAGGTCATTGAGTCCACCCTCTGCCTTCACTAGCAGGACCAAGTACTGATTTTGCCCCAGATCCCTAGGTGGCCTGCTCAAGGATTGAGCTCACCTGGGTTTAGCAGGCCATTGCTCAAATCACTGACCTATAAAGTGCTCACTGTATGTATCAAGTTTTCCAATAAAGATTTACATATCTTTACAGGCAAGCATATCTTTACAACATCAGCCAAGTTTCAGAGCTTTCTGTATTTCAGTGCTGTTGGACTGTGAGAACACTGCGAGCAGAGAGCGAGAGATTGCACCAGCTTCCAGCAGGGCTGAACTTTGTGAGAGGGCTGGAGCTGCTCGTATCATTGTGAGATGGGCAGCAGAACCCTCTGAAATTGAGATACCGGCGAGAAAACCCAAAGGAGTTGGCAATAGTGTGATTTTAGATTCAATGTTGGTTTTGTAATTTTAAGATGGAAGATGTGTTATGGTTTTCTGTCAAACACCATAAGTCAACCTCACTTCCAGTCCCCCACAAGAGATTCCTCCGAAACAAAACAAAACAAAACAAAACAAAACAAAAGTCTCCAAAATTGCCTTCTATGGCCAGGTATACACTTAAAAGATTTGCTGTCATATCTATGCGGGTTGGGGTGTGACTGTTTGCTGGTATAGCTATGCCAGGAAAAGCTCTAGTGCAGACACACTACACTAGAAGAGTTTCCCAGTACAGTTATACCAGCAAAACTTTTAAGTTTAGAAGAGGCCTTCGACAGGCTTATTTTTTGGTTTGGAGAGCACCACAGAACAGGGGAACTGACTTGGAGCCTCTCCTCTCAGAGCCTGCACGCTCATGGCTAAAATAAATCCAAGCACTTACAAAATATCATACACAGGCTGGGCTTACTTTCCAGAAACTGCCACTAGGTATGGGCAGCTCAAGATCTGAGGGAAAGTGGAGAGCATCTCCCCAGACAATTTCTGTTAGAGCATTTGCCTTCAGTGAATGAGACTCCAGAAAGGTCCAGGTATTCCTCTCAACTTGCTAGAGTTGAAAGAGCAACTCTTCTGGCTTTGAGCTTCCCCTGAAGCCCTATCTAGAAAATGCTGCTTCCTCTTATTGGGGAAACTGAGATAAAAGGTCTATTAAAACAGTGAGGACCTCTGAGGTCTGTACCATCCACCACCATCCACACAAAGGATCATGAGAATTGTAAAGTACGGAGAATAGAAAAAACATTTGTAAATATTGTCTATTATAGGGCTGCGAGCTAGGAGCTCCAGAATTCAAATCCCGTTTCGCTCTCGCTCTCTCTCACTCTCTCTCTCTCTCTCAGTGGCCCAATTAAAAAAAAAAGTCCTTTAAATTTAACTTGAAGGTAGGTTGTCCTGCTGGCTACAACAAGATGGGCCTGGAGTCTCTATTATCCTTATTACTTTGGGGAGGGGGAGGAGTATTGTAAAAAATGGTACTGGCATAAGAGCTTATTAGGTTAACAGTGGTGCTGGCCAAAAATTTTCTATCAAAACTTTCAATGTAAAAATAAGGATTTCAGCTTAATGACGTGTCTGCTTACTGCACACAATTTTGTTTTGTTTTAGGTTTTTTGGTCAAGAAATAACACCCACAACAAGGTTTGCCTCGTTGGAGATGTAGCTTGGTTACCTCGTGTTCCCCTTCTCCTCTATGGGCCAGGATACATAATGGATCAGGCTCATGATTCCTACTAATGCCAAAAGAAGTCAGAGGGAGTTTATCCATTGCCTTGGATAGACATGAGATCAGGTCCATTATATCTTTCATCCTTTTGGGCTAGTCAACACTAGAAGTGCTACATTAGTGCAGCTGCACCAATGGGAGAGAGCTTTCCTGTCAGCATAATTATTCCACCTCCACATGAGGTGGAAGCTATGTCAGCAGGAGATGCTTTTTCACCAACATAGCGCCAATGTGGACGCTGCTTAGGTCACTCTATCTTACATCACTCAGGGGGGTGGCTTTTTCACATCCCTGAGCAATGTAAATTACATTGACTTTAGCAGTAGTGTAGACCTGCCTTTTGTTACACATAATTTGACTCCAGTACATATGTTAGATGTACAAGCTTACACAAATACAATATTTAATGGGTATATTCCTCTCTCAAAGGGGAGTTCCAAACATTAACTAATTAATGTGTCCACAACACTTTGAAGATATGGGCTGAGATTTTCAAAGTCACCTGCTGGATTCTGATACATTATTCCACTAATTTCAGAAGGAAATGTGTGTCTAAATCGCCTGTGTGTCTTTTAAAAATGACATCCATAAAGCACTGCAGTATACGAAGAGTAAATATAACAAAGTTCAAACAGGACTTGCAGAAAGACATACCAAAATTAGTATTCCACACAGATATTTATAAATAATTTTCATATCCTTATACAGACTATAAGAGATGAAATCAGTGAAATATGAGTCACTTTTCTAATTAGCTTTTAAAATAAAAACTAATCAAATAATATTTCGTGGAGATCAAATCTAACAGTTGCCTTATTAATATTCTCTCTTCTTCTCAGCATGACCACACCAAATTCATGATTTATGAAGTTAAGGGATTCTAGGTCTGATTATCTAAATTGGCACAATGTAGTTAACAACCAATCCATACTGCTATATTGGGGAGATATTGCACTTTCCATTTTGAAAGGAATAGACTTTTATGTCATTAGAATTGCTCTCAGAATTCAAGGTTATAATAATTCAATAGCTATAAAAAGATTCTAGATATTTGAGCCCATATTACGGCCCTACCAAATTCATGGCCATGAAAAACATGTCACAGACCGTGAAATCTGGTCTCCCCGTGAAATCTGAATTATATAGGGTAAAACGCACAAAAGACCAGATTTCACAGGGGAGACCAGTGTTTCTCAAATTGGGGATCGTGACCCAAAAGGGAGTTGCGGGGGGTGTGTGTCAGAGTATTGTCCTTATTTCTGTGCTGCCTTCAGAGCTGGGCGGCTGGAGAGTGGCGGCTGTTGGCCAGGCGCCCAGCTCTGAAGGCAGTGCCCTATCAGCAGCAGCACAGAAGTAAACGTGACAATACCATACCTTGCCACTCTTACTTCTGCACTGCTGCCTTCAGAGCTGGGAGGCCCGAGAGTGGTGGTTGCTGATTGAGGGCCCAGCTCTGCAGGCAGCAGTGCATAAGTAAGGGTGGCAATACCATACCATGCCATCCAGGGCTGTCCTTAGGATTTATGGTGCCCTAGGCAGGATTATTAAACTGGTGCTCCTGTGCCTGTCTTGCTCTTAGCAACACGAACATAAGCTTACAGAATTGGAAAACTTGCTACATGCATATTACTAAAACCAGTTTAACTTAATTAAGCACACTGTAATGCTGATGAACTAGCACTAAAAGAAAAAATTCTGATTTGACAGAATGAAGCAAATAATATAATTTTTTAAATTTTTCAACATTTTATTGGAAATTTATATGAAGAGGTATTGAAACAAGGATTAGTTTTTAATTAAAAGCAATCTTTATGGCTTTTTTGGCTGCAAAATCAGTAATAATGTCATTGTATGACAAAGACAAAGTGATGTCTTGTTCGATTGCAAGACTAGCAAGACCAGTCAAATGTTCCTGACTCATTGTAGAGCGGAGATAGTTTTTAATGAGCTTTAGTTTTGAGAAACTCCATTCTCCTGATGCTACTTTACAGGAATTGTCAGTAGAATATGAGTGGCAAGTTTGCTGGTATGAATAAACTGTACAATGTCCATCATCGATTTTGCATGTAGCAACAACTCAACTCTTCCTACAGTTCAAGTCCATTTAAATCAAAATGATCACCATACTTCAGGAGGCTCTCTAGGTCAGGGGTCCCCAACGTGGTGCCCGTGGGCACCATGAAGCCCACAGGGGCCTCTCAGTGCACCCACGTACTGGCCGGAGAACGAGCATCTGCCGAAATGATCGCCGAAATTCAGCGGCATTTCGGTGCCGACACCTCTGGATGACACTGCTTGCTGCTGAATTTTGGCAGCATTTCGGCGGATGCTCATCTGCCACCACGGTCCTTCATCTGGCGCCTGCCAGACAAAAAAGGTTAGGGACCACTGCTCTAGGTTTTTGCACTTTGTCATTAGTTACTCTTGTTTTCCTATTTTGTTGAATTTAGTCCCGCTCAGCCTGTTGCCAGCTGAGTGAATGGAACCCCAGGCTGCCAGCGGGTTGAGTGGCTCAGCCAGGGTCTCAGCCGCCGGCCTGCTCAGCCCGCTGCCAGCCTGGGGTTCCTTGGGGGTCTCCAGGCCAGCAGCAGGTGCTGAATGGGGCTGGCAGCCGGGACCCCAAGTGGCAATGGGGCAGCAGCCGGAACTCCGGGGCAGAGGTGGGCTGAGCCACTCAACCCACCGCTGCGTGTCATCAAAAATCAGCTCATCTGCCACCTTTGGCACATGTGCCGTAGGTTGCCGACCCCTGTTCTATACACTAGTAAGGAGATAAGCATATTACAGTTGTTGGAGGGCTCTATTTAGCAGTAAAAGGGCTATAGGAAAGTCAGTCAACATTTTTTGTTTCTCTGATGAAAACTGGCCCACTCCCTTCCCCATACCAAACTTGTCACAAATAATTGTCAACAACTTAATTTTCTGTTTTTGGCTAAGATATGATTTTTTTAAAAAAATAATATATATATATATATATTGAAATTTGATTCAGGATGTTGCAAGCATTATTTGGCAACAATTTGCTCATGACAATCAAATGGCAACACAGTATGCTTCATGCTTGGTTCACCCTCCCAGCCTCGCTGGTTCAACAGCTGCAGTAGAAGAAGAGATAGGTGGAAACTGCAGGACCCCAAATCCACCCCTTGGGTGCCAGAGTGGCAACAGCGCAGCAAATAACCCTCAGGTCCGATCACACGCCAATTGGGCACCACTGCAGCCCAAGGGCCAATGGTGAAGTTAGCACAGCATCTGATCTCAGGGACGGGGCACCCATTGGAGCCACAGGTCATTCCTGCCTGTTGCAGCTCCCCACAGATTTGAGATGGATCACTGCCAGTCCAGGGGAGGACCGCTCTCCAGCTGCTAAGGCGACCAAGATCCAGATGTCTGATGTTTTTATAGTCCAATCCCGATATTTGGGACTTTGTCTTATATTAGGCACCACATTACCTCCATCTAGGGTGACCCGACAGGAAGTGTGAAAATCAGGATTGGGAGGTGGGGGCAATGGAGCCTATATAAGAAAAAGACCCCAAAATTGGGACTGTCCCTATAAAAGTGGGACATCTGCTCACCCTATCCCAACCCCCTGTCCTGATTTTTCGCACACGCTATCTGGCTATCCCCAGCCCAGCCGCGTGTGTCCATTCCAATCCTGGCTGCGAGGAAGTGAGTCACTTTCACTGTCATTCCTCAGCAAGCAGGCAGCCAGCCTCACCTCCCCCACAGCACCTCACCCAACACAGCCCTGACAGCCCTGGTGAGTTCCTTCCCCCACCTCTTCCCAGAGACTTCCTAGCAGCCAATCCCCTCCCTAAGACTGTGCTGCATTCGGCTCTCTCTAGGACCCAGCAGCCCTGCTCTTACATTCTCCACTGCTTCCCATCTGTCCAGGCTCCCAGCAGAGTGGTGCCCCCAGACCTAGTGGTGCCCTAGGCGGCTGCCTGTTCTGCCTATGGCTAAGGATGGCCCTGATGCCATTCTTACTTCTGCGCTGCTGCTAGCGGTGGTGCTGACTTCAGAGCTGGGCTCCCAGCCAGCAGGTGCTACTCTCCAGCTGCCGAGCCCTGAAAGCCATGCCGTCACCAGCAGCTGCACAGAATTAAGGGTTGCAGTACCACAACCCTCCACCAACTCCCTTTTGGGTCAGAATCCCTATAGTTATAATATCATGAAATTTCAGATTTAAATCACTGAAATCAGGAAATTTATGATTTTTAAAATCCTATGACCGTGAAATTGACCAAAATGGACCGTGAATTTGGTAAAGACCTAGTCTATACTTTTCCCTGCCACAAGGTGGTTGTTTTTCTTCTTTAAAAGCAGAGGAAAGTACACACACACACACACATATACAAAACTCGGGGCAGGTGACCACATAGAAAAAAAGATCAAAGGATTCTGATGTCTATATGAAGGATTATTAGCCACATATAGGTGGTTAGAGGTGTAGCCATCTAGCAGTGCAGAGCAAAAGGATCTCTAGGGAAATCCATACCTGATCCTGCACTGCTTAATGGCCCAGAGTCTCCCAAGCAGTACAACTTGCTCATTAGTCATTCTACCATTGGTGTCTATGGGCCTGCCTGCACTATGGATGTAAAATGTTAAGCAGTTAACCCAGTGGTGGGCAACTTGCCACCCGCGGGCCACATGCGGCCCGTCAGGGTAATCTACTGGTGGGCTGTGAGACAGTTTGTTTACATTGATCGTCCACAGGCATGGCTGCTCACAGCTCCCAGTGGCCACAGTTCGCCGTTCCTGGCCAATGGGAGCTGCGGGAAGTGGCAGCCAGCATGTCCCCGTGCCCCGTGTCACTTCCCGCACCTTCTATTGGCCGGGAATGGCAAACCAGCCGGCCCTTTAATCAGTTAACCATTTAAATGAAATATTTTTAATTGTTTAAATGGTTAACTTTTAAACAATATTTACATTCCTCATCTGCATTCCTTTACCTAAAGTTTTGATTTTAAATCGATTTAGTTTAAATAGTGCAAAAGGTTGAGTAGGCACTCTGATTTCAGGTTAACTTAGTTTAACTAACCAAATTTGGAATGAGTTCAACCAAATAAGGCTCATTTTAAACCAAAATAAGCCTGTCTACACAGAGGTTTGCACTTTTTAAATCAACTTAGTTAAACAACTGATTTGAGTGAAACTGATGCAACTCTGTCATACAAGCCCCAGGCACTTTTTTGCTGCATACACACCTAACTCACTGGAAAGGGGACTAGAAAGCACTGAGCTGAAGATAACGCTGTTCTCAAGAGGGATTCTCTGCAGTATATCCATTTGTTTGAGAGGGGCGCAGACCCCATACTAAGTAACTGCTTCCTGGCTCCATCATACTGCAGTGGTCATAGCCCGATAAAACCCGCGGAACCAGAACCCGATAGTGTTCACATAGAGGGGCTTGGACAGGATTGAAGGGAGAGTTTTTACCCTGTCTGAAAGGATTTCCAGTCCTTTGCTCCCCGTTCATACCATACAGTGGAAGGGAGTATCTGACTCTAACACTTTGCGATGACAAAGTGTGGCCCCAGGATTAGACAGAGTTCCATCAGATCCCCAGGAAGACAATTTAGTAGTGTAGTTAGTTTAGTAGTGAGAGTTTAGTCATGTAATTAGTTTGGAAAAGCCAAGCCTCCTCCCTCAAGAAAATGATCTTTCAAACACACTATATGTTCCAGACTACACCGGGCTGGTCCTTGGACATAAAGGAGCTGGGGTAGGCGGAGGAGGAGAAAGCTCATTCCCTCTTGTGCCCTCATTTGTATAGCACCTAGCTGCTATAGCACTGCAGTGCCTGGGTGCCTGGACCAGGACCCCATTGTTTAGGCTCTGTACAAACACAGAACACAAAGACGGTCCCTGCCCCAAAGATGCATCAATTACAATTACGGGTCTTGCACTCAGAGGCATGCTCAGAAAGCTCGAGAGCTGCTTGCAGCTGGTGCCCTCAAAAGTACTAGCCACTCAAAAGGGTCCAAAAAGGGATAGGAAAGAGCAAAGCCCCCTAGTGACCAGCAGTGCTGGCCCTCTGCATTGGGTATGTATGGTGCACTCTCACTGAGGGTAGGGTAGAGGTTGCACTTTCCTAGTCTCCTGTCTAGAAATAGTATTCCTGTTGGAATGATTTACGCCACCACCCACCAGCCCCTACCATTTGTCTTGTCATTACACGTGTGCAAAGCAAGCACAAGGTAAGTGTAACACACTATCACTGATGTGAATGCCACTGATCTAGTGGCATTTCACACCACCTTACCCAGCTGTAAATGACTGACAAAGTTGCAATGCAATGGGGAACCAGGCCCATAAGCTTTAGTTAAAGCAGTTCTTTAAATATAGCCTGCTGATCTCTGCAATGTTTTGAAGGCTAACAGCCACTGAAACATTATTACAAATTGTAGAAAAGGAATCATCTTTATATTAAGGATTAATTGAAACATGATAAGATTTAACAAGTCTATTATATCCTAACTCACAAAGTTTATGAAGATTTGGAATCCCTCCAAGGTTATTCAACCATCCATCCTCTTAATTCAAAAGAGGTTAATAACAATTCTCTGATTACTTTTAACCACACGCTTCCCTGGAAATTTAGAATATTGGAATTCTAAGACAATAGATTAAGATATTCTAAAAAATAATCAACATTTTTATACATTATTTTCAAACAATAAAATCTTCCTTTTGCAATTTACTCTACAAAGCCTAGCCCCTTTTCAGTTGCGTTACCTTTCCTCTTACCCTTTATTTTATTACTTCTGACAAACTTACTTGATAGTCATTTAGGAGCTAGGTCTAGCAGATAGGGCACTGAACTGGGGATCAGAAGACCTAGGTTCAACTGCTGGCTAAGCCACAACACCTTGTACGACCTTGGGAAAATCACTGCCCTGCCTTGTACCTCAGTTCCCAATCTGTAAAATGGGAATAATTCTTCCATACCTCACAGACATATTGTGAAGTTAAAATCCAATGCAGATTACAAGATTATCATATAGTCAGATGATGACAACCATATAAATAGCTAGATAGATAGATTCACTACAGCATGCATATACAGGCAGTTATGGATCTTTGCATCAGCTATCCCTTTATTCCATAAGGAACTATATACAGTATGAAAGGAAACAAACTGAATTTGTGTCTGCAAGCATTTCGGATCCCAGGCCTAATTTTTTGTTCACTAATGCCTTCATAACTTCAGATTCACACATCGGCACCTTTACATGATGCTCAGATTCTGCATTTTGATGATGATCAAACCATCACTTACATATATAAACTCCAATTGTATTTGTCTACTTACAAGTTTTATGGGCTAAATATGGAATCTGGATGTTTTACTGAGGTTCCCAGCTTTGGAATTTGGGCTTTAAGTGTTACCTTTGTTTTAACAAAGGATGGTCAACAGTGCCAATTCTGCATCAACACACAATACTATAGTTGTACAATAATGGTGTATTTTAGATGAACTTCAAGACAATTTCATAGTATGAATTATCTGTAAACAGGAAGACAGGAAAAATGATGAATCATATTGTACCACCTCTTAATGCAGAACTATGGAATGTATAATTTAACATTTATTTTACTACTGGTAATATACAGATGTGTTAGTGCACAAAAGAACCTATCAAATCCATTAGCAAACAAAAGCTATATAAAGATTCCTGCAACCAAAGGACAATCTATGAATAATTCAATTTGCCATGCATTAGGAGTTATCCAGATAAAAACGCACAGAGTGCACTTAACTTGTCCTGAAGAAAACTGATAAATTATCTGAATAATTGCATATAATATAAGCATAATATTTCAGTTACTTTGGAGGATAAAGTTGCTTTCTTGCTTTCTTGGATGACTTTGAAGGCAATTTGCAAGCTTGCTGAATTCATGCTGACAGCAATTGCCATACAATTGTCTAATCTAGATGGGAGGGGGGAAAAACAGGATGCACGGTTTCAAATTACAGCTACAGGAGAAAAGCTGCTATGCTTTTTGGTGGCCTCTCTTTTGTACTCAGTGACAGGAATGGTGCCAGCTTTTCAATTACCTGACCAGAACAGACATTGTTTTCACTGGTAATTGTACCCAGAAAAAATTACATTTTAGCTCACAGTAATTAGATTTATACTGATGATAAACTAAACATATATTAATAGATTAAAATGTTGAACTTTTGCACTATACTATAATTTCAGATGTAGTCTTTTACTCGTATATATGTGAGTCTGAAGCATATAATTAAGTTATTGCATATTCAGAATTCCAATTTGTCCACTCATTCCTCCCCTTTACTATTTTTTCTCCATTTTCCTTAACAAAGTGACATCTAGATTGGCAAATTGTGTGCCAAAGAATCAATAAACAGAACACAAAGAAGCAAGCTTCATATATGTACATCAATAGCCACATGGTACCTAATTTTAAAAATAGTTTAAGTCTAGGTTAAAATCCAGAACCATGTCACCATAAAATAAGATAAGTATAGGCCACAATTCATGAAATATTGTTTCTGCTTTGCCAAGAAACCACAGTTTTCTTAAGATACCATTGGCTACTGGATGATCGAGTTGCTAAAGGAGCATGCAAGGACGATAAAGCCATTGCAGAGAAATTAAAAGAATTCTTTGCATCAGCACGGGTCCTGGAACAGTTTGTATAGTGGGGGTGCTAAGAGTCATTGAACCAAACTGTAAACTCTGTACATGATGAAAACCACTTCTAAAAGGGGGTCTGGCAGCACCCACAACACCTCTAGTTCCAGCATCTATGTGCATCAGTCTTCACTGCAGAGGATGTGAGAGAGATTCCCAAACCTGAGTTATTCTTTTTAGGTGACAAAGCTGAGGAACTGTCCCAGACTGTGGTGTCACTAGAGGAGATTTTGGAACAAATTGATAAATTAAACAGTAGTAAGTCACTAGGACCATTCACTCAAGTCCCATGACATTCACCCAAACGTTCTGAAGGAACTCAAATGTGAAATTGCAGAATTACTAACTGTGCTATGTAAGCTATCATTAAAATCAGATTCTGCACCAAATGACTGGAGGATAGCTAATGAGATGCCAATTTTTTAAAAAGGCTCCAGATGCCATCCTGGCAATTACAGGCCGGTAAGTCTCACTTCAGTACCAGGCAAATTGTTTGAAACTATAGTGAAGTACAGAATAATCAGATACATCTATAATCGTGATATGTTGAAGAAGAGTCAACGCAGCTTACAATTTGTAAACAGAAATCATGCCTCACCAGCCTATTAGAAATCGTTGAGGGAGTCAACAAGCATGTGGACAAGGGGGATCCAGTGGACATAGTGTACTTAGACTTTCAGAAAGCCTTTGACAAAGTGCCTCGCTAAAGGCTCCTAAGCAGAGTAAGCAATTATGGGATAAGAGAGAAGGTTCTCTCATTGATCAGCAACTGGCTAAAAGACAGGAAACAAAGGATAGAAACAAATGGTTGGTTTTGAGAACGGAGAGAGGTAAACAGTGGGGTCCTCCACAGATATGTACTGGGGCCTGTGCTGTTCAATATATTCATAAATGACCTGGAAAAAAGATGTAAACAGTGAAGCGGTAAAATTTGCAGACATTACAAAATTACTCAAGTCCAAAGCAGACTGCGAAGAGTTACAAAGGGATCTCACAAAACTGGGTGACTGGCCAATAAAATGGCAGATGAAGTTCAATGTTGATGTATACAAAGTAATGCACATTGGGAAACATAATCCCAATTACGGGAATGGTACAAAATAATGCGGTCTAAATTAGCTGTTACAACTCAAGAAGGGAGATAGGAAAGATTCTTGGGCTATGGAAAAGATATGGTGAACTGTAGTCTAGACATCAGGGAGGAACTACAAAGATTATTTTCACACTAAATAATTGGACAGCATTTGGTATAAGCAATGCTCCTTACGCAGGTTTTTTTTATTTTTTATTTTTTTTCGGATTACAAATTTGCTGTGCTTCACTGAAGAAAGCACAATATAAACTGAACCTGCCCCATCTGTCTCCACAACCTCAAAGATGAAACAGTCAGCAGATTTATGATTTAGTGAAACTACCCTATTAGTTTCAAAAGCAAACACTCAAAAAACCCAGCTCTCACACACCCCAACAACAAAGTCTAGAGAATACAAAAAGACACAGAACTGCAGGATAAAAATTTTGAGCGGTCTAATTTTTACTCTACCATTTCAGTCAGTCTCCATTCTCAGACACAAGAATCTCTGCTCAACTTTGTTCTTAGACATATTTCTCCATCTATAGTCCAGAAACAGGATATACTGTAGGAGACCTTGGACAATTTTTGATCTGCCTCTGCAAAAGTAAAATATACTGAAATTGTGTTGGGTCAGTATTCCCTCAGCACTTGCCTGAGATTCTTGTGGTTTTCTTAGTTTATGCAGTGCCCATGTAAAGTGCCAGACTGACAGCCCTGGAGGCCAAAATCCTCCAGTTATCAACAAAATAACAAAACAGTGGTGATACAAGCTTGACGCTCTGGGCAAACAATGTGGCTCCACCTTATTTTGAAGGGACAATTTCTAACTTAAGTTCAGACTCCATGAACATTCAAGCTGCCGAGGCTGGTAATTAGTGCCAGTTAGAATGGTGCTATTTGTGGCACTGTCACTGGCCCACCTGGAACACTTCGCATTGCCCAGCAAACAGCAATGGGATTGCTACTTCTGAGACGGATGTAAACTGTTGGACCGGATGGAAGAGGCTCTGCATCCCAGTTCTAAGGAACTGAGCCTTCGAGAGTAGCTCACCTGCACATGTAGCTCTTGTTAAATATCAGCAGGAGTTATGTGCATATATTGGACTTGTTTTGCATCACGATGAGTCTTCCCAGTGTAGGCATCAGAACAAATACATTAAACAGGATTGAGCCCCTAGCTTAGACAAGGAAAAGCCATGTTTTAAAATGTGTTGGCTGGTTGTGGTTAACACGTCATAGAAACCCAGGGAAACTTTGTGTGTTTCACTAAGTTGTGCCTATTCACATTAGGAGCAAAATGATATTTAAATATCATAATTTAGAACATGTATATGAACCAGTTTTCTAACACTATGCATTTTCCCAGAACAGACAAGGCTACTGAGGGGAGAATATAGGACCTTAGTGGGATTTTATGGTTTCTGAAAAATCAGTTGATTTGGGAGAAAAAAAAACTGTCCCCAAGAGAGAAAAGATAACTAAAGGCAAAGGTGGTTTTCTTTTATGGAAAGGAGTCCTTGCTGATGCCATGGGGGTGACCATATATAGTCACCCCTTTATGCCACCTAACATTATGTTTTGCCTTTTAATTAAAAAGGCCTTCTCCTGCACTACCCTATCATATAGGAGATGCACATACACATTAACAAAATATTGTAAATCTCCAATCTATTAAGTAATTCCCACCCCTCAGGAATAGTGCACTTGCAGTAAAATGTACTACTGAACAATTCTCTTCGAAAAGAAAGGATCATTATTGTTTTTTACAAAAATCAATACTCTGGGTAGGTTTCATTAGACATCCCTCAGCAACATCACTCCGCTATCCCTCGCCAGCATGACTCTAGGATGCTGTGGCTGGTCAGGAGCAGTCACAGAGAGGATTCCCCAGGAGTTATGGTTTTCAGCAATGTTAACACCACACCTGCTCTACAGAGCAGCCAGTGCCTTGTTTTTCGCTACCTCTGCCTATTACTCTGGACCACAGATTCTGCAGCATCTCAGCAGAGGGACATCCCTGGGGATCCAAGGAGAAGGGTCGGCTACTACAACCAGCATTTCCATGTGGGCAGGGGAAGTTGCACTTGCATAAGTTCCCCTCACTTAAAATATGTTGTAGCTGATACGTGTGTGTGATGACAAATAGAGAGACTGAAGTTTCATAAGTGTGCTAGCTTCAGATGTTCCCATAGTCTGCTAGGTAGATCTCCAATACTCAATCACAAATAATGCTGTGCAGTTCACCATTGCATAAGACATTTAATCTGTCTTTCCTTTTCCTTTGTCAGTGAGTCAGACGTTTAGTTAGCAGATCAATTTTACAAATTACATAAGCACAGAGCAATCGCTCAGTACTTATTATAGAGTGCAGGAGTGAGACATGAGTAGAGTAACTATCCATAATGTATCCCGATGGGCTAAATCACCCTGGGGTCTGTGAAATATGCAGGGCTTGAAATATCACAGGTAAGCTCTGGTTATGCAAAAGTGAAAAAAAAAAGTTATATAACGGAAAATGCACTCATAATAAATTACATCTTAAGATACTCTGGTCAGGCTAGGAGCTTTCTATCTGAATATTTATGGATAGTTGCTAGATACAAACACAGTATGTAGGCCAACCAGAAAATTGTCTGAAGCCCTGGGGCATAACTTTCTTCAAACCTATGTCTCTGTTCCCTTCATTACACTTTCCATTATTGAACACAAGGGAACTATTACACATGGGTCGGGGATAACTTATATTTGTGCATCAGCCTTAGTGGCCCTCATGGTAATAGCAAAACAGTTGCTACTGCATTTCTGTGCACCCAAAACTCTTATGGAAGTTTCTGGGTCCTGGTTCTGATCTTGCTTACCACTTGCATAGAAGAGGAGTAGCTCAAATGCAGTCATTCATCCTACGGGAAATTGTATACTCCTAAAAAATTCACAATAATCTCATAACATACTAAACTACCACGAGGACATTTCCAAGCAGTGTATGTAAAATGCAGAAACAATATTCATAAGTCAACATTGCACATTCTCTCTGGGGTAAGAGAGCTGACCAATAGTCTTCTACAGAGAGGATACAATGGACAATTTTGAGACATCTACTCATTCCTGGAACCCTGTTTGTTCAGATATGCTACAGAAGAAGCAATTTCTGACATGAGTAATAATGCCCTCCTTTTTAGGGCATTCTTGAAAGCATTCAGAGCACTTTTTACATTAACAATCTTTTTTTTACTGGAACCTTGCAGTAGGTCAAGTTACAATGTCCCTGTCTGGCACCCTGAGACACCTTCCTCAGGATTGTGAAAACACATGATGGTTATGGAGGAGCCTACAACAGCAAATAACTTTGTGAGAAGGATCAAAACTCCTGTGACCCATTTTCTTGATCCAGTTTTGTGATAAGAGAGGCAGAAAGAATGGCGGCTCTGGCTGAAAATGAAGTCTAAATATGGATTGCAGCAAGGCTCTAATTGAAGCAGAACCTTTAAAATAAATATAATACAAATTTTTATATTATATAAATATTTAAATGTTCTGCTTCAGTTAGAGCATTCACAGATTCACAGCCAATCAGATCACCCAATTGCCTGAAGAGTCATCATCACCTTCTCCATTTCTTTAATAGAATAATTATTTTATGGTTACTGGTGAGAAAGGAGGATACCTTAAGAAAAAATAGATTTATGGGGTTATATTTTCCCTATGGAAAAATGTCTATGCTCCATGAATACTTTATAATGTCTGTACCCAAGTATCATTTCACTGTCTGCTAAAATATTATACAGCCACTCCGAATTGCCTTGCAGTCCCCTTGGTCTTGCCCAATACAGGAAGTGCTTTAGTTATCTGTGGCCTTCCAGACGCAGGATGCTGTCTCTCACTCAGGAACAGCCTACTCAAAAGACCACTTACATCATGCCTGCTGCCACAGCCTCTGCAGCATGATACTGCTGGGCCTGCACATCCAATGAGAATTACAACAGTCATAAGCTGGGTCATTGACCTCGTGTTCATGCAAGAGCACATCCTATCAGTGCAGGCGGGTGAGTGGTGGGGGCTCCTGTCCTTGATCATAGGAGATGCAAGTTGCCCAGCGCCTTTTGGAGGGCTTTCCCAAACAGAGAGGGCTGTTCCTCCCCATAGTTGCCAAATGGTGGAATCTTCAGCCCCACGAACCCTTTGTATCTTCCCAGATAAGCTCCCTGTTCATACCAGCAGCCAGGGAGACTGTCAAGGTCTTAATCCCACTTTGAACTTTAGCGTCCAGAAAGTGGGGACCTGCATGTACCGCTCTAAACTTAATTCCTAGCTTAGATCTGATAATGCTGCCACCAACCAAAATATAGTGTTTGGTACACTTTCTGTCCCCCAAAAACCTTCCCTGGGGAACCCAAGACCCAAATTCCTTGGGACTTAAAACAAAGAGGAATAAACCATTCCCCCTCCTTCCTTTCCCCGCACCTAGCCCTGGCGAGTTTACTGTGATTCAAACTCCTTGAATCTTAAAACAGAGAGGAATTCAC
>NC_133770.1:19238288-19282066 GCF_003597395.2 Chelonoidis abingdonii | reverse complement strand
CTGAGCTTGTTAACCCTTTACAGGTAAAAGAGACATTAACCCTTAACTATCTGTTTATGACAGAGACACAGGGCCAGACCCTGAGGTGATGTAACCCACCATAGCTCCATTCAATCAACAGCACTAAAATGATTTACACCAACTCAGGATCTGGCTCTTGGTCATGTGGCCTCTTTACCCTTTGAGTGTCAGCCAGCCAGAAAAGAATGTGCCCCCACCTCATGCCAAGGAGTTGTGCGTGTATGGGGGGAGGCACTGAATGCCACCATAGAAATGGCTTGCAATGTTGCATCTCGTAAGTGGGAGGTCTTCAGTGGCCCCGTATTACTGCTGTGTGGCCTGGGAGACCAGCAGCCATAAAGAAACATTTTAAAATGTACAAGAATAAAGAAAAACGGTGGTGCAGGTGTTAGCATTCATTATACAGTCCCACTGATCAGTGCTGGGTGGGTGTCCTGAGCAGAGCGGAGTTCATACTTTAAACATTCCCTCACACTGTGAAGGTTTCCACTTCAAAGAACTGGCACTGCTGAGAGACGTTTTCAACCTACAGAGAATTCATATCACCTGGGAGGAGTTCATCTGCCTCCCATTCACAGCAAGAGAAACCCATTCCAGCAATGTCTACAGCATATGAAGTTCCTTCAAAACACCCCTCTCTCACTGCAGTAATGTATGTTCTCTCCCTTGAGAATTGTTATTGTATATGGGTGGCCCCTCAAGAAACCTTTGAAAAAATTGACATCGCCAGAGGGATGAGGAGAGTCAGAATTTCTGAGTTCTAATCCAAGTTTTGGTAAAGATTCCGGCAGATTCGGGCCAGTGTCTAAGGACTAAATTTTACAATCTGAATGTCTAAAATAGTGTAATCTACACCCATATTTAGATACTCAGATCAAAGTGACCTGGTTTGAGAGCACCCAATGACTTCCATGTGAATTACCTGCCTAACTTTAGGCATCCATCTTTGAAAGTTTTGTCCTTAATCTCTGTCCTACTGTTCCAGTCTGCAGAACGAGGATACTGATGCCTACCTTAGAAGGCTGCTTTAAGCATCAGTTAATGTTTATATTGCACTTTGGACATTCAAAAGGCTGTGCAAGGGCTTAATATTAGTCTTTCCTACAGGTAATCAGAAAGAGCAAAATTTCCATTATATTTATATTGGTTATACTGTACTGCACTGATACTATTCATACTAGAATTATTACAGCACCTTGGAATAAAAACTACTGTTAGAAATAGGCGGCAACTTTTTTCTGAGCATCAAGAGAAACAATATCAAATTGCTTTCCTGAGGATATGATTAGATGTAATAACTAATCATGAAGGCCAGAATTAATTTCAGCAGCTACAATTTATTCCTCAAATTCAGAATATTCTCAGTGCATCATATAGCAAACTAATGCACATCTTTTATATTTTGTTTATCCTCCGTAGATACCGGTAAATTCAGAGAACCATCAGAGATCCCTGAAGCTAGTGATGGAAAAGAATCATTAGATCATCCAGTCCATAACCCTGCTAATGGAGGATTGTTCCCTTAAAATCAATATATTAGTCCAGTTTTAGAAATTTCAAACAAAGGAATAGAGATTTAGCCATTTCCCTTGGGAGACTAGTCTATAGCAGTAGAGTAGTTCTTCCAGGCAGCTCTCAGGCAGCATCTCCCTTTTAAAATGTCATCTCTTATTCTACATTACACTTCAGTGTACCACACTAAATATTTCCTCACCTTCCTTGGTGTTATAAACTGTCTCTCTTAGTCATCACTTAGCCAAGTCACTATATACAGTATATTTAGCTCTTTTAATCTTTTATCATACACTTATCACTCCAACTCCCTGACCACTCTTGTTGCTTTACACATAATAGGAGGGAGAGATCCAGGAAACAATAGTAGTGAAGGAGACCTAGGAGTTCATAGCAGAGACTAAGGTAAACAACAATCTGTAATATCATAGAATCATAGAATCATAGAATCAAAAGGTTGGAAGGGACCTCATGAGGTCATCTAGTCCAACCCCCTGCTAAAGGCAGGACCATTTTCCCTAAATAATCCCAGCCAGGGTGCGGTCTAGCCGGACTTTAAATAGCTCTAAAGATGGAGATTCTACCACCTCCCTAGGTAACCCATTCCAATACTTCACCACTCTCCTAGTCAGAAAGTTTTTTCTAATATCCAGCCTCGACTTCCGCAACTGCAACTTCAAACCATTGCTCCTTGTTCTGTCCTCCGTCACCACTGAGAACAGCCTAGCTCCCTCCTCCTTGGAGCACCCCTTCAAGTAGTTGAAGGTTGCTATCAAATCCCCGCTTAGTCTTCTCTTTTGCAGGCTAAATAAGCTTAGTTCCTTCAGTCTCTCTTCATAAGTCATGTGCTCTAGTCCTCTAATCATTTTTGTTGCCCTCCGCTGGACTCTCTCCAATTGTTCCACGTCCTTTTTGTAGTGTGGCGCCCAAAACTGGACACAATATTCCAGATGCGGCCTCACCAGTGCCGAATAGAGGGGAATAATCACATCCCTCGATCTGCTGGCAACACTCCTACTAATACAGCCCAGTATGCTATTAGCCTTTTTGGCTACAAGAGCACACTGTAGGCTCATGTTCAACTTTCCATCTACCGTAACCCCAAGATCCTTTTCTTCAGCACTGCTACTTAGCCAAACAGTCCCCAGCCTGTAGCAGTGCATGGGGTTTTTCTGTCCTAAGTGCAGGACTTTGCACTTGTCCTTGTTGAACTTCATGAGGTTTCTTGTGGCCCACTTCTCCAATTTGTCTAAGTCTCCCTGAATCCTATCCCTGCCCTCCAGCGTGTCCACCACTCCCCCCAACTTGGTGTCATCTGCAAATTTACTTAATGTGCAAGCTATCCCATCATCAAGATCATTAACGAAGACATTGAATAGAACGGCACAAAGAAAGGTCAATGGAAATCTGAACTAACCACTTAGAGGGCTTATGTCATGAAGCAGAGAGGCAATCGTCTTCTCTGTGGTGCTGGCATTATCACATAAAACATGAAATCCTTGGCCCTCTGAAATCAATGAGAATTTTGCCATTCACTTCAATGGGGCCAGGGTTTCACTCGTGGCGTATTGCATTCAGTTCTGGGCACCGTGTTTCAAGACTGACAAACTGGTGGGAGATCACAAAAGATCGACAAAAGCAATCCAGGACTGGAGGTATTAATTTAAAATGACAGATTAAAAGAGCTAAATATCCAGATAGGAGCTTGGGTGGCCAATGGAGGGCTGGGGGCCGGGGGAATGGTAACAGTCTACAAATATTTGAGGGGCATAGACACCAATGGGTTAATACTGTCTCCTCCCTGCAGCACAGAAGAGCCCTGAATGCTATGGAATCTGTGCAGTTCTGCAGCACAGGGTTGGGGGAGAAGGATTTGAAGTTCAGGTTCTGCAGAGGTTTCTTGCGCATCCTTCAGCAATTGAGCATTGTGTGAGACAGGGCAAGTCCATCATTATGGAAATCCTAATAGAGCAGGGAGAGTAGGAGAGAGCCCCAGAGTTGCAGCACCAATCACAGATGTCTCCTCCCACAGAACCCACATCGGCCAAGCTCAGCTACTTGGATATGACACACAAGATAGAGCCCAGCCTGGAGAGCAGGTATTTATTATATGAATATAATTAATGTTTCTATATTTACAAAGTATAAAGGGTTGAAAGTGATAAGGAAAAATGCAACTGGGAGAAGCAGAGTACTAGGCTACAGAGGCAGCGAGAGTAAGTTACATAGGACTTGATCGTATAAAGATTTACGCATCTGCTTATTTTATGCATTGTGAATAGCTCCACTGAAATACATGGAATTACAGTACATCAGGTTCAGCATGTGCTTAAGTCTTTGCAAGATCACAGCTATAGCTTGAAACATTTAAAACCAGATTGCAAAGATACCTGTACTAGAAAATGCACACTAGAAAGCAACCCTGCATTGATACGGAGCTGGACGGGATTCTCTAACAGGTCTCTTCCATCTCTAACTTCAATGACTATTTCACATACCAGCTTGTGCAATATCTAAGAAAAGGGAGCTAATTAGAAAAATAAAAAACAACAAACTCTCGATCACATTTAACAGGCAAAAAGCTGTCAAAGAAGAATCTAAACCATAAAGAATTTACGAGTTACCATACGTTCAGTAATTGTGTGGAGACATTCAAGTGCCTTATAAAAAAATCTCAGCTGTGTTTTATTTTGTTGCAAAAATAACTAAACTTATTTCTTTTGACTAGCCAGCCCCCATTTTCCAGACCAGACCAGGATCACTTTCACTCGGGACTTTCACAAAAGGAAGATCTTGCGTAGGGTCTCCACGACTGTCTATACCCCCTTCCAGCAAAGAGCGCTGGCCAATGCCATTTACTCTGTTGGTTTCTGATCGGGGCGTTGGACTTGTCAGTGGCTCGCCAGACTGCCTTTTACCGGTGGAGGAGGGGATCCAGGGGTAAGGAATCACACAAACCTAGACCCAGACAGGCCCCTCGCCAGTCATGCCATGCAAAGAAGAAACGTCCAAGTCAGGGGCATTTATCATGATGCCCGCTAGATGGAGCCACAGGGCTTGTGTTAGAACAACCTCTGGTCACAAGCCAACGGCTTCGCAGGGAGTTCTGGGCGTCTTCCTGTGGCTTTCACTCACGTCAGTCTACCGACCTTCACTTTCATTCTGGCACACAAAACTGGAGGTCTACCTACGACCTGCCCAGCCACACCCAGTGGCTCTTCCCAGGGAACCAGAACCAGAGAGGCATCAGGTGTATCTGGCAGCAAAGTCCGACTAGAGCGTGTAGTTCACCCGAAGCCTATGGGCAGTCCTCCACCAGAAACCCATAACAGAGATTTCAAAAGATCTCTTACATTTCAAAAGGGTCCGGGGTCTGGTGGGAAACTGCCCGCAGTCCTCCGGCTCTCAGGGGTCACCGTCTAGCCGAGTCACGGCACCAAATGTTGTGGAAAAATCAATCCATGCATTGTGTTTTTTAATCAGATCAGCCTGAGACCTTTTATTGATTACAACCACGCAGGGGAGGACTGCTATTGGAAACGGCCTCCTCGAAGCTGGTTACAGACAGGCTTATAAAGGTTAAAATCACTAACTAAGTACACAAGGTTACATACATCATTTCCTTGTTATTTTCTTATTAAAATATTGCAAAGTTAATACCGATTGGAGCAAAATTAAGTTTCTTCCATATTAGCCCTTTTCTGTTATTGTCTGTTCTTTTGCGGTTAGATGTTGACTGTAAGGTATATTGCAAAATTGTTTTTCTGCTGGAGACTATTAGGTACTTTCCACTGCCTCCTCTGTGCCCCTCTTTATACATTTAAGCGGGCTGACCTTGGCAGCTTGACATGAGGCTTGGGCCTATAAGATTTGGATGTCACTGGATTTTCCCTTACAGACAGATTTCATGATTCCACGGAAAAGAAGGAGAGATGGCAGGAGAAGAGGGACAATGGACTTTAAAAAAGCAGACTTTTACAAAATCAAAGAATTGATAAGTAAACAAACATGGGAAGAAAATCTAAGGGAAAAGGAGCTCAGGAGAACTGGCAGTTTCTCAATGAAACTATATTAAAGGCAAAGCTGAAAACTACCCTTCTGGGAAGGAAAGATAGGAAGAATAGAAAGAGGCCAATGTAGTCCCAGCAGGAGCTTGATAGTGACCTGAAAATCAAAAAAGGAATACTACAAAGAACTGGAAATATGAACAAATTGCTAAGGAGGCGTACAAAAGAATAGCACAAGCATGAAGGGACAAAATCAGAAAGGCTAAGACACAAAATGAGTTACACCTAGCAAGGGCTATAAAACGTAACAAGAAGAGGTATTTTAAATACATTAGGAGCAAGAGAAAGATGAAGGAATATGTAGGTCCTCTTCTTAGCAGGGAAGGAGAGCTAATAACTGATGACACCAAGAAAACCAAGGTGTTTAATGTCTATTTTGCCTCAGGCTTCACCAAAAGGTTAATGGTGACCACTTGTACTCAACAAAATTTACCGGGGGAAGGAACGCAAGCCAAAATTCAGAAACTACAGGTTAAACCATATTTAGATACTGTAACAAAGTTCCTCCTCTACCTTCGTGGGTCCTGCGCTTATTGGCAGATTTTCTCACTTCGGTGATCTTCCCCACAGTCTGGATCAACTCTTCCTGTGTCTGATCAGGAGTTGGGAGGTTTGGGGGGAACCCAGGCCCGACCTCTACTCCGGGTTCCAGCCCAGGGCCCTGTGGATTGCAGCTGTCTATAGTGCCTCCTGTAACAGCTGCATGACAGCTACAACTCCCTGGGCTACTTCCCCATGGCCTCCTCCAAACACCTTCTTTATCCTCACCACAGGACCTTCCTCCTGGTGTCTGATAACGCCTGTACTCCTTAGTCCTCCAGCAGCTCTCACTCTCACTCTCAGCTCCTTGTGCCTCTTGCTCCCAGCTCCTCACACGCACTTCCTCTCCTCTGGCTCGTCCTCGCCTGACTGGAGTGAGCTCCTTTTTAAACCCAGGTGCCCTGATCAGCCTGCCTTGATTGGCTGCAGGTGATCTAATCAGCCTGTCTGCCTTAATTGGTTCTAGCAGGTTCCTGATTACTCTAGTGCAGCCCCTGCTCTGGTTACTCAGGGAACAGAAAAGTACTCATCCACTGACCAGTATATTTGCCCTTGACCAGACTCCTGTACCCCTCTGGCCTGGGTCTGTCAAGTTGGCGGGGCCTGGTAAAATTCATCCTAGGGTACTTAAGTAACTAGCTGAAGTAACCTCGGAACCATTAGCAATTATTATCAAGAACTCACAGGACTTGGGTGAGGTCCCAGAGGACTGGAGAAGGAAAACATAGTACATATCTTTAAAATTGGGAACAAAGGGGACCGAGGGAATTATAGACCAGTGAGCTTAACTTTGATACCTGGAAAGATACTGGAACAAATTATTAATCAATCAATTTTTAAGCACTAAGAGAATAATAGGGTTATAAGGAATAGCCCCACAGATTTGTCAGGAACAAATCATGCCAAACCAACCTAATTTCCTTCTTTGATAAGGTTACCAGTCCAGTGGACAGGGGAAGCAGTAGACAGGATCTATCTTGATTTTAGTCAGGCTTCTGACACAGTCCCACATGTAGGACTCTATGTCATTCTCATAAGCAAACAAGGGAAATGTGATCTAGATCACATTACCATAAATGGGTGCTCAACTGGTTGGAAGACCATACTTGAAGAATAATCATCAGAGGTTTGCTCTCAAACTGGGAGGGAATATTTAGTTGGGTCCCACGGAGGTCAGACTTATGTCCAATACTATTTAATATTTTCATTACTGACTTGGATAATGGAATTCAAAATGACCCTAACCAATTAGAGAATTGATTTGAATTGAACAAGATGAAATTCAATAACGATAAGTGCAAAGTACTTCACTTTGGGGAGGAAAAAAATCAAATGCACAACTATAAACTGGGGAAGAACTGGCTAAGTCGTAGTACTGCTGAAAAGCATCAGAGTGTTATAGCAAATCACAAATTGAATACAAGTCAAAAATCTGATGCAGCTTCAAAAAAAGGTTAATATCATTCTGCAATGTATTAACAAGAGTGTTATATGTAAGACACAAAAGGTAATTTGTCCCACTCTACATGGCACTGGTGAGGCCTCAGCTGGAGTACTGTGTCCTGTTCTGGGTAACCACATTCTAGGAACGATGTGGACAAACTGAAGAGTGTCTAGAGAAGTGCAACAAAGGTGATAAGAGGTTTAGCAAACCTGAGCTATGAAGAAAGATTAAAAAAGACTGGGTGTGTTTGGTCTTGAGAAAAAGAAGACTGAGGAGGGAATGAGGTGGGACCTAATAACAGTCTTCATCTATGTTAAGGACTGTTATAAAGCGGACAGTGATCAATTCTTCTCTGTGTCCAGTGAAGGTAGGGCAAGAAGTAATGGGTTGAAGCTACAGCAAGAGAGATTTAGGTTATATATTAGGAAAAAAAACTTTCTAACAATAGGAGTATTTAAGCTCTGGAAAAGGCTTCCAAGGGAGGTTGTGGAATCCCCATCGCTGGAGATTTTTAAGAACAGGCTGGACAAACACCTGTCAGAGATGATCTAGGTTTACTTAGTCCTGCCTCAGAGCAGGGGGCTGGACTAGAAGATCTCTCGAGGGATCTTTGAGTCCTACATTTTATGATTCTATGATTCATGGGGCTGATTGAATACGACTAGACACTGTACAAATAGGCCTATGTGTATATATGATTAACAAGAGAACACAAAGGGCCAATGCCAATGAAGCAGTACCTATTTATGCCAGTGCTGAGAGAGCAGGAACACCTAAGGCTAAATTATGGGTATCCATTTGGTGTGCCCAGGGGACGGGGGAGAGAGACTTCAGGCAGCATCCCAGCCCCATTCGCTCACCCTGGAGTCACCCATAGCTACATGATCACCACTCCAGAAACGTGAGGGACTGAGGGTGGCCATGCAGCACTGACTGCAATGCTTTAAGCCCAGAGAGGGTGCACCAGCCAGTCAGTGATGTTTTTGCCTCCTATTCACTGCGCACCTTTTTGTCGCTGCCGGATAGTGGTGGGGGAAGCACAGACTATGCCTATAGAAGTAGCATATCAGCTGCTCCTCTGAAGTATGCTTCCTTAACATCTTTATGCCAGCTCCTTCACTGACCCACCCAAGACCTTTCAGTGTCCCAGCTCAGGCTGTGCTATTCCTCACCCCCAGTTCAGGCTGCAGTCTTTGTCGTCCCCACCATTCAGGGTTGCTCTGGCACATGAGCTATAACAGAATGCATTCTGCAGAACTCACTAACTCAGGGGTCAGCAACCTACGGCACGCATACCAAAGGTGGCACATGAGCCAATTTTTGATGGCACGTGGCATGGGCTGAACCACTCAGCCCGTCGCCACTCTGGAGTTTCCACCGCTGGCTTCTGCCAGCCCGGATCCCGCCGCTGGTCCCACTCAGTGCCTGCTGCTGGCCTGGGTGAAGGAATCCCAGGCTGGCAGCGGGCTGAGACCCCAGCTAACAGGAGCCAGCAGCCGAAACCCCAGAGCGGGCGCAGGCGGGTGGAGATGCTCAGCCCATCGCCGAAACCCCAGAGCTGGGCGGGCTGACCCGCTCAGCCCACTGCCGCTCTGGGGTTCTGGCTGCTGGCTCCTTGCCAGCCGGGGTCCCCACCACAGCCCCACTCATCTTGCTTCCGATTGGAGTTTCAGCACAGGTCCCCTGCCAGACAGGGTCCAGGCCTCCTGCCTTGCTCAGCCCTACCAGCTGCCAGCTCCACTCATCTCAGCTGCTGATCTGGGGTTCCAGCCGGTTAACAACTGATCACTCAGAAGCCTGTGTGCAGCTTAAAGTATCCAAATAGATGCCATCAGACACTGGAAAACTCAGCAAGGAAAAGCAAGGGCAAGGATCACATTAAACTGATAAGATCTGCATTTTAATTTAATTTTAACTAAAGCTTCTGAAACATTTTGAAAACCTTGTTTACTTTACATATAACAGTAGTTTGGTTATATATTACAGACTTATAAAGAGACCGTCTAAAAAACATTAAAATGTATTACCGGCACGCGAAGCCTTAAATTCTATACATGAAGACTCGGCACACCGTTGCTGAAAGGTTGCCGACCCCTGCACTAACTGTTTATTGAGTGGCAGTGTGGTCTCATGGGAAGAGCCTTGAATTAGAGTCAAGAGACCTGGGTTCTATTTCACATTCAGCCACTGGCTTGCCATATGATCTTAGGCATGTGACTTATGCTGTATGTGCCTCAGTTTCCCTTCTCACTTACTGTCTGTTTATATTGTAAGCCTAGGGTGAGGCAATCCCCATCCTGCAGACCTTTTCTGTGGTACCTACGTAGATAAGGTGTCAGTCTCAGTAGGACCTCCCAGGTACTACCAAACTACAGATAAATAACCATTTAAACAAGTAACAGGCAATCACTTCTGTGACACAGGAAATATTGCATCCAACCAGCTAGGAAGAAAGTTATTTGCCACAGTAACATCACCAGAGCATTATAACTTAATGCTATCACATCAGCACAAAAAAGAGAAAGATCCCCGGTAAAAATATGATTGCTGAATGCAAACAAATTAAGTCCAGCTGTTTGCCAATTAATTCAACAACTACAATCTCACCATCCAACAGTAGGCTCTTCACAGATGTCTCAAAATTAAACAGTGCATTTAAGAAGGGAAGTTTTATGAAGACTTTGGTCTGTTTCCTGTTTTGCTTGTTATGAGGGGGAGGACTGGTTAGTTCCAGTGTCTGATAATGAGATACAGCTGTAGTTCCGAATCAGGGTGCTAGCCACTGAAAGATCATCATGGCTATCTAGTGACCCATTTGAAATTAACCAGAGGCCTACATGAAATGGACTAGTGGCTTCTCTCTGGCAGTGCCTTATGGAGAAAAGCCCAAACCACAAAGAACAACATATCCCACACTGGCAGTCTCAGTAGAGAGGCCAGGGAGATTGTGCTGTGCTTGAAAATGGTCCCCCCAACTGACGGGTGATGATGCAGAGCAAAGGAGTTCCAAATGCAGCTGCTCACTTGTTCCTGTTTTGTGGCTAACTGCAGCATTTGAGCTTCCAATGCTGTCAATGAAACCATTTAGGAACATACATGTTGCATCTCACTTGAATAAGAATAAAATCTTTCAAACTGCCTGACTGTGCGATCTATGCATCTAAGCTCATGTACAGCACAACTTTTTAAACTGGGTGCACTTACTGGAAAAATTAGAAGTGAAATTCTGATCCTATTGAGGTCAATGGGAGCTCTGCCATAGACTTCAGTCGGGTCAGGATTTCACCTCAAAAACCCAGTCTTTTCATTCACAATCAGAATGCTAAATAGAAATGCCAACATTTTTTATAATACAGTGTGCTTGCACTGCTAACAATGATGGTTATAAACACACATTAGTACTTCATCAGCAATAAAGAATTAAAAATGGATGAGTTACGGGTGTTTTTTAGTATCTTCTGTCACAATGAGAATCAGAGTGGATAGGAGTCATGATTTACAAAAATCTTTAATATTTAAACCATGATTTTTTTATTTACATGTTGCTAGTGCTTTACTTTCTTCCCATTTAGTCATGTTAAATTGCTAATGTGACTGTTTTGTATTTGTTTCATTTGTTAGTTTCCTATTCAGCAGAGTTTCATCTTTACACAGAGATTATTTCTAACACAAGATGTCATATTTGCATATTTGCATGCATCTGACGAAGTGGGTATTCACCCACGAAAGCTCATGCTCCAAAACGTCTGTTAGTCTATAAGGTGCCACAGGATTCTTTGCTGCATATTTGAAATGCTCACCCTATACTAAAGGAGACAAGTCCAGGACCTCATTAACATCCTTCTGCTGGGAACAAAAACTCAAAACACAAATTTGATAATCAAGTAGTCCCTGCTGTATTTGCAACCAGCCTCACCTTCTGATATACAGGCAAGTCTCAACTTACGCAGGGGTTCTGTTCCGCGGTTAGTACGTAAAGCGAAAACCAAGTATAGTCAAAATTACGTTGAGTTGAATGGTGGGCGGAATTACCCGCACTACAGGGACAGTATTAAAATTGTTATTTTTCTCTTTTTTGTTTTTGCCGACCGTGTAAAGCTGAAATTGCGCATGTTAAATGTGCGTAAGATGCGACAGACCTGTACTGGACTTCCACAAGTTAAGAAAGCTGAAATGCTTTGACAAGGCTATACTCCTTCATCAGGGATTGCTTTGCAGTTTGAGGTCTATAGGATTTGTGCTTGTAAGAGAGACAAAATGGGTAAGGTAATATTTTTTTATTGGATCAACATCTGTAAATAATAAATAAAATAATAAAATATATTACCTCACCCAACATGTCCTCCGAAGTTATTTAGGTGCTTTTGAAAATATCACCCTTTGGAGCCTAACCTTAGGTCCTTATTTAAAAAAAAAATTAGCTCACAAAAAATTCACAATATGTTTGCATTATATTGAAAATGTAAATAGCTTTTCATTGCTAGCTAACACTGAAGGATATATTTTCACATGATCTTTACAAAGTCTGATTTAAATCAATGATAAAAAAATCAAGTGATTTAAGTGTTTCAACCCTGATCAGAGTCCACTAATTCTTACAAGACTCACTAATTCTTGCAGAAGTTTGCTCAATTTATTTTACACTGAATATCTTTACTGAACTTTGAGGACAGATTATGAACTCTTTACTCCCAATGGTGACCAGTTACTCACATGAAAAGTCCCTCTGCTCACATGAGAGATGAGTTCACAATCTGGCCCTAAAAGTCAGATGTTGAAGTATGAACTGCAATAGTTACATTACTAAGGATCTGCAATATGCAACGTACAACAGCATCTAAAACTATTACTGAACTGGCTTATTTAAGGTGTGTTCCAGTATTTTCATAACATGTAGGAAATAGGCCCAGCTGAACAAAAGTAATCTTTATGAAGTGTAACACCAATGTTCTTTAAAAGCATCTAATGTCTTACCTAGAGCTAATTACCAGGCAAAACAATTAAAAACATTTTGCATTATTGTTTTATAGCAAAGCATGTTTTATTTTCAGTCATTCTCTGCAGCAAATTGCATTGCATTCAAAGTAGTGGTGCCAACTAGTCTCCCTCAGATAAATAATTTGACATTTTCACCATCATAAAAGGAAAGAAATAAACAACCTATTTGCCATTTATATAAAATTGTTTTATATTTAATAGTTTTACTGGTTCACTCTTCTGAACACTTTCCAAGTGGCTTTGAACAAACACTGGAGGCATCATTTTAATGGGGCAGAGTTCTGGTTCCTTTGCATAGCCTGAAAATACGGGCTGTTTGAAGCGGAGAAACACAGGCCCCCGACTCTCATGTACTGGCAGGCAAAAATACCATCATCTGTTTACTTTTAAAACATGTGATATTAAGGGTGTATATATAGAGCCTCGTCCCACAGTGCTAACCCAGGACCTATACTCCCCCAAACAACATAGAGGCCCCTGGACACACAGACATGCCCTTTATCTCCCTCTGGCTTCCCAGGTCCCAGATTAACTGAATGCAGGATGTGCTACTTCATATCACTGAGAGGGGGGCTCTCAAATCCTGATCTTTACTCTATACGCACCACATGTGGGATTTCAAGAAGTGGGGACTGACGCTCAAAATAAGAGTTGGCCATGGGGAGTGGGGGGGCCTTGGATACTGGCCTACCCCCCTCAATACATTTCTGCCCCTCCATAAATATTTCCAATCTCCCAGATAAAATCAATCAACCCAACACCAACCAGCCTGGGGAGCAGGTCTTCCCTTTGCTCCTCCCCAGTAAAGGCATTCTGATACCACCCCCTATAGCTTCCCTGCTCTGCTCCCACTGCTCTTTCCTCTATTTTGCCCATCTCCCAAGCCAGGTCACACACACACCCTCACTCCTTTCCCTGGGCAGTCAGAGCCTTTTCCCACCCTGACCACCAGCCCCTATCGGCTGTCTCCTCACTCTCTCTGCTCAAGCTCAGCAGTCTCCTTCCCTGTGCAGGCGTAGCGGGGTTCTGTGCCTGCGTTAATGCTCTGGGGAGGCTACTCTGATTCTGCCCTGGAGAAGATGCACACCAATGAGTGTGATCTCTGCATGCTGCCAATGGAGGAGGGAGGAGGTCTCCTGGAGGCTGCTGGCCCCTCCCAGCCTGCCTCTATGCTGCTGCACTGAAGAGTGAGAACCCTCCAGTCCCTCTTTTCATCTCCTATTCTCTCCCACCCATTCTTGCTTTCTCCATGGTCCTGCTTGACAGATGACAGAAAAGAAAGGCACCTCCTTAATTAAGGAGAGGCTATTTAACTGGTGGACCTTAGTCCCGTGAGCCCCTCCTTAGCAACCACCACTGGGAAAGGAGGAAGAGGAACCAAGGAGCAGATGCTCTATGCAACATGCTCCCTTCAAAACTATCGTATGTCCATGTGTAAGTCTTGCGCCACTAACTTATCCTACGTACTCACATCTCCTTTGGACGGGGGGGGTTATGGCTCATGCAGAAGTCAAGCTATTGTGGAAAAGGCAGACTCTGAACCCATGAATGCAACAGAATTCTCAGCAGAGTTGCCCCTGCAACCTATTGCTAATTATTTGATATGCTACAGACAAATGGACACAACAATTATATAAAGTCACACTCATGAAACTTGGCTACCTGGGGGCACCTAGGAAAATTAAGATGAATCTACTAAAGGTATGAAGTCAAGGTGCATAAATTAAGCTGTGTGAACTCTCTCTTCATCCCCATGGATGCTTTCATTCAGTAGCAAAGTGGCTTTAATTCAGTGTAACTGAGGATAAAGTCACCCTGAGTAAGAGATTCCACACATGGGGTTTAATTCACTTCAGCTCT
This sequence comes from Chelonoidis abingdonii, assembly GCF_003597395.2. NCBI lineage: Eukaryota > Metazoa > Chordata > Testudines > Testudinidae > Chelonoidis > Chelonoidis abingdonii. The sequence goes on along the minus strand of NC_133770.1, from coordinate 19,267,624 downwards.
TTAGTTAATTCACCTTAACTTTCTGGAGTATTCCTTGTAGATATGCCCTTAGGGGAATATGTATTAGAACCCTGCTCCTTCAACACAAAAACCACAGGAGTGTGCTACATGAGCTAAGGGAGGTCTCCTTTAGTAACTAATCAGGAGCAGCTCCTTTAATCTGTGAGAGAGACAGTAGAGGGCAACATCCATCAAATGGAAAGGCAGTCAGTTAAAACTCCCATTACAGTCACTTAAAGAAGTGTGCTGCGTAGCTTGAAAGTTTGTCTCTTTCACCAACAGCAGTTGGCCCAATAAAAGATATTACCTCACCCACCTTGTCTCTCTCACTGTAGTCACGATGTTTTCACTAAATCAGGACGACAGGATTGGGCCTGTACTGAGTTGAAATTTTTAACCTTTTTTGGATTGGGGTGTATTTTTAAAAGTGTGACAGAATTAAAAAAATGTTTCAATAAGAGGGGTTGTGAGGATTTAGGAACATCAGGGTCATCACTCTTCTTCTCTGTACATATTACTGAAAAGCAGCTAGCCCATGGACTGTTTTTTGAAGGTGGAGAGAAAAAGACAGATAGAGAAATTGCTTCAGGGTTGATGCTTTTTATACCAATTTTCAACTTAAAACAGATTTATGAACAAATTATAAAGGTGGAAAAATACAGGTTTCTGATGGAAACCTTGATGGTTCCTTGAGCTATATGTTGAAGAGTGGCTATTGCCTTAACCCAGCACCATCAGTATTTTTCTAAATAAATTATAGGGTTGGGATTTTGGGGGGCCAGGGAGGGGTGCGGGGGAGTTATAATGCATGTTTACTGTGTATGTATCCCTTTCAAAAACTTGGCACAAAATAGCTTTTTTTATAGCTGTTCTTTTCTATCGGGTCAAAATCGATTTTAAAATAGCGCTTAAATGCTTATGTGCACATTCACAGTGGGGTATTCTATTGCGTAAATAATGCATGCTTTAAATGTTTTCTAATTAAAGGCTTACAGAAGAGCCTGCAGTGACCTTAAAGAAGCTGTTATATCCTTTCATATCAATTTTCATATGATTCCATGACAATTCCTTTTCTTTTTTACAACTAAATACTTAGCCCTGTGTATCAAAGCATGGAACAAATGTTAACTAAACACTTCTCTCACATTAACAAACGTTACTACTGAATCCTCAAGACACCACCATATGTAAATTAATTATAATCTTCAATCTTTTTAATTACTACAAACAGATTTTTTTTAAAGCAAACACACTCAGAATCAAACACAGTAGGGTTTCTTCCCACCGCCAACCTTGGGACAAATGTAGCCCTGATTAAATGTTTCTTCAGATTTATAGCAGCAGTAAAATTGTCCCTCTGTCCTCAATTAGTCTAGCTGTGCAGCACAAATGTGGCTAGATTTTTTAAATCCTCAGCATCCAGCCACTCCTATTGTCCTCAATGGGAGCGGCTGAGTGCTCAGCACTTTTGAAAAATCGGCCATCATATAAATCATCCACTTTTTGGAAACCAGAGTGCATCCAGGGGCCTGATTTCAGACTCAACTGAGGAGAATAGGAGGTTTTCCATTGACTTCAATGGACATCGGAGGAAAGGATAAAGGCAAAGTTTCACTGCCTTTTGCTGATTTAAATTAGATGTTTATTCAGTAACACATACTTTTCTTTTATGATGTGAATGTAATCGATAATATTCAAGTATTGTTTTAATTTAATTAATTTGAGATAGTACTTCAGAATTATCTCTGAAACTTTTCTTATTTTAAAAAACACTTCCTGCATTCAATTATTATTATCATTGCTATTAATACATTTTAAAAGGGGAGTTGATAAGTAATGATATGGACCACACTCTCAATTGGCATAAAACAGCGTAACTGCATTGGTTTCAATGTAGCTATACTATTTACACCTGCTAAGGAGAAGGCTCTCTAAATCTTTCTGCAATCATTCCGTAAATTCATCATCACAAAACAATTAAGGATTTAGTTTATCTGGTATTGGATTCAGTTTACTACTGTATTCCACAGGGTGGGAAGAACTCTGGAGAGCTACTGTTTGGAATGTTAATGATCAGTATTATGTAAAACATGACTTTCATATAGCCATCAACACTGAGCAAGTTAAGGGTCAGAGTTAAGTGGGTGAAGGAAGCGTGTGCCATATTATTCAGATATATAATCTTCTGCTTAAATATATTATGGTCTGTTATAACTGTAAATGCTTCATGGTAAAATGTCCATCTATTATAGTCTACTTCCAGCCATAATAACTCTCCGCAAGGGTTGAGTGTATTTCTAGTTGGAATAGTCCGAAGTAGGGAAAAAACGCAAACAATAAAACTGAAAACTGAAACTTCCTTTCCAGAAATTAATTTCGAACTATGTAGCTTTAAAATACCAGATACCAGGGTGATGGAAATGGCACAAGAGCTTCAGGTAGGTAGGCAGTATGTGCACTAAATAAAGGAAGCTTAAGTTCTTACAATTGAACAGCTCTTACAAAGAGTTTCCAGCTTTTCCGATGCTAAAAGATGAAGTGCTGAGCAGCAGAACACTATAAAAAGTTATATGTAAATAAAATATTTCTATTCAAGGAGGGCATCTTGCCTTCTTAAAATAAAACTGCTTCCTAAGCCCGTTTAAGTGCTATGCTTTGACAGCAGTAATTATCTCATGTCACTTAATATGATATAATGTCTACTTATGTGTAATGGATATGCCTTAATTTTCGAGGAAATAGTTTCTGTTCTGCACAACTGAAACATGGTTTGGTGATTAAAATGTAATTTTCACTCAAGCAGTAATGCATATTTTCCTATAAACAAATACCTAAATAAACACATCACTGTCTTTGCAAGATAGACTGTTTAAAATAGGAAATCCCATATTACTCTGCTCTTGATTACAAATAGCTGTATAATCATGAAAATCATCAATTTCCCAGCTAATATCACAGCTAATGTTAAACAGCCAAATCAATATTGTGAAGTAAATCAAAATGATTTCAGGTCACTGAAAATATATATGCTATTTAATAACTGTATGCAAGCCACTTTATGCACTTTCATTAAGTGATACCAGTTCCCATATTCTGAACACATACAGATAACACAGATACAGATAATTTATCTCAAAGCTTTCCTAAAGCAATCCATGTTTATGTCATATGTATTCCTCAAATCTGTTCCATCAAAACTGAAGAAAATAGTTCAGGAGACATGACAGATGTAACCATTTCACTTGTTGCATCAAATTAAGACTACTTATTCCAAAGAATAATCTATATGATTTCTCTGTGATAGTATTACAATCCCACAAACTATGCAAGAGCTATTAGGATTAAGATGCTATGATATCAGAATCGAGTTCATTTGACCACTGCAGTGGATAACAATGTAAATTTGAAATGTGTATAATATCAGTATGGGTAATGCAGATTATGTATTCCTTGATAATCTCAAAAATTCTTCATTATCAATGGCAAGAAAAAATACTTCCGCTTTTTCAAACTTCCCCCCCCTTAAGCTGACAGTTCTATTTTGTTCCACTTTCCAAGAAGGTAAAACTAAGATTGCTTCAGACTGTGTTTTACTTTTCATACCAGCCTTACCCTTAGCTCTGAAATACAGTTTCAGTGGAAAGAGAGTGAAAAAATGCTATTCTATACACAGGTTACAGTAAATCTATTTTTTAAAGGATATAGAAGAAATTAGGCTGGTATTCGCAAGTGTTTTCTACATACAAACACTCCTTCTCGTTCAAATTCTCTACAACTTTTCTCATACTATATCAAATTGAAGCTAAATGTGCCTACCAAAAATGTGTTACAATGAAATTAATTTGCAAAGAAGAAAGCATATACAATCAAATTCTACATTGTTAAGTTTGATCAGATAATGCACATGCAGCTAGTCATTTGTCCTGAAATAGAGCACCTGCTTATAATTTATTTTTTACCATTACAATTTTTTTTGAGTAGGCTAATGTATATTTTTCACTCACCCTCCACAATCTTTTAAATCTCTTCACTCTGGACAATTTTGATTTGTTCATTCCCGATGTCTGCAGATCAGATATGTATCCTATGTAGCAGCAAGTATGTTCTACATCAGCTTGATGTCCAAAACAGTAAAGTGCTAGTTATTCTTGAAAATAGAGGCACTCCCTAGCTTTTAATGCTGCTTCCAATAACCACACAGTTCACAGCTCAGCATAAAGTAACCAATAGCTGAACATGACATTAAAAAAAAAACCACCACGCTCTACAGAGATCATAGAGGGAGTAGTCTTGATCCATCCAATGCTTGATTTAGGTCAGGGAAAAAAACATTGTCAGACATCCAAACTTAAGAAGACACATGAAATGAAAATGGTGGTGGTTTGAGACACTGTCACGCTTAGTTTTAACTTACTTAGGGATTGCTTTAATCCTATATTAATAAAACCCAAAGCTGCTTCAAAATATATGGAAATGAACAGACATTAAAAAATCTCTGAAATAATCTCTAGTGGAATGATACTAAGAGTTTCCTCATGCAGTAGCTTCAATTTTGTTTAATTATGTTCCTTGGCATAAATTCAGCAAATGGAAAACGAAGGATTAAGAGCATTAGAAACTCAATTTCAGTAAAAAATATAACTCATTATTTTACCATCCATTTCCGAATGAGTAAATATATTTGTTTATAGAACATTCTTATTTCTTTTGAGCAAGTACTGACTGTGAGGCAGATCTTTATCTGATTGTTCTAGTAGCTATCACAAAAAAAAACCAACCCTGCAATCATATCACTTCAGCATACAATCTAGTCACATCATGCTAGATAAGCAACATCAGCCATGGTCAGGACTCTGATAGGTGGACCTCAAAAGAAAAACCACAGAATGCTCCAGGAAGTTCCCTTGGTGATTGAGTAGGTTTCACTTTTCTTTCTGAGCCAACAGTAATCCAAAGCATGGTGCAATGGAGCACTGTGGTTCTGGAAGTAAGTCTTTCAGACGAAACACAAAAACAGGTCTTCACTTGTAATGGTCATTAAACATTACATGGCTCTTTTCACAAGAGCAGAGAGGACATCCCCAGACTCCTATCCAAATTCTAGTTCATTCTTCATGATTTACATTCCAACTGCCTAAACTTCACCTACAGTTTTAACTGGAAACTGAAATATTGCATAATATTGCTGGGTACTGTGATTCCAGTGTACACAGGACCAAATCTCAGCTTTCTTATTTAATGCTCATGAAGCACTTGTGAAACACACTAGTAAAGTGTATCTCATGTCTCCCTCTAGTGTCTGAGGATTAACAGCCTGCTACGGCTACCAAGTCCCCTTTAGCTCAAGAGGCAAAAATCTATAGATCTGAAGCTATAGGGATGAAATCCTGCTGCTAACAGTTGCAGTGGGTCATCAATGCACTTCTGAAGGCAAAATCCTTACAGACATAAAAAACTGAATAAGTTCAGGATTTGGCTCACAGTTTGTAACTGTAAAGAAATTTAATACTATATATAAGACTTTATTTCTAAAATGACTATCAAGTTTGGTTCACATATAAGAGAAAAAATTGTATTAGTTTTAGAAGTGACAGACTGGTTTTGTGCATTTCCTTAGTTCTTGATAAGTTTGTTCTAATGTTTGATGACAAAGGCCTGACCCTACTTCCAGTGAAGTCAATGAAAGTTTTCCATTAACTTCAATGGGAGCATGATTGGATCCTTGTTTAATAAAGAATAAAAGCCCTCATGTCTGGTAGAGAAACTTATTACATCTAATTTGATGCTTTACTTAATAATGAGTTTCAGAAATTCTCTAATCACATTGATTAGGGATGGGATCCCAATTCTATTTTCAATCATGCTGACCATTTGTTATTATTCTAATTAATATTGAAACGACAGATAAAACAATTTCATATTCATAGGGACCTCGGGATTTAGAAGATACAAGAATCTCTAGCATGGACCCTTGAAGTTATGTGGTATTTGTACTTAAGAATGTAGTAGTTGCAGCTAAGCTGTATGTAGAGCAGTGATGACATGGAGACAAAATAAATTAATACTGAAAAGTGGAGCAGTCGCATAACACTTCCCCCCTCAAAAAAGGAGTAGTAAATTAAGCAACAAGAATCTTCAGGTAACTGTATTGCCTGCAATAAAGCCATAAGAATTGAACTGATATCCGCTATATGCCACTAAAAAACATGTCTGCCCGGTAAGAACTGCATCAGCAGGACCGGGCTGGGACTCTGGCACCTTTACAAATCAATGTCTTAAAAATGGTTGGGATGCAGGAAACTTGATCCTTCCCTTTTTTCACATGGTGCAAAAAACTTATACAATACAGAGTTTCTTCTCTTAGCATTTTCACCTGAGATTTGCAATTATTTCATTTAAGATTTAATGTCCGATTATATGTATGTTGTAGAATGAGCGTGGTCTTCGAGGAAGTGCAGTATATTAGGTCTGAACTAAGTCGCTGATCTGTGAAAGCTGCTGTTATCTCAGTGGTCAAATTTACACTTTTGTTTGTACCTAGGTATCCCAGCCAGTCCCCAAAGACAATATGAGGTCTATACTACCAGGCCTCCTATTTTTCCAGAGTTTTCCAGGTCTCTGTGACAGAACTTTTGTACTAATTCTAAGGCTTGGAAGGGGAAGGAGAAGGAAGATCTTTACATGAGAAGGGGAAAATGAATAGACACTGGATGAAGGCCATCAATATATCTGGAACTAGATTGGTTTTGCTGTGAATGAAGATGACAATGGACCAAGTTCTCTGGTCCAGCTAAGGATCAGCCAGACATAGAGGCTCACAGGCCATGCCCCTATGTCCCATCAACTCCCTCTATTCTTGGAACAGGGAGAACAGTAGCATAAGGGTACGTCTACACTACCTGCCGGATCGGCGGGTAGCGATCAGTCTATCAGGGATTGATTTATGGCGTGTACCGTTGATGCAATAAATCGATTCCCGATCGCTCTCCCGTCGACTGCTGAACTCCAGCTTGGCGAGAGGCAGAAGCAAAATTGACAGGGGAGTGGCGGCCATCGATCCCACACCACAAGGACACAAAGTAAGTGATTCTAAGTCAATCTAAGATACGTTGACTTCAGCTATGCTATTCTCATAGCTGAAGTTGTGTACCTTAGATTGATCCCTCCCTTTTACCCCAGTGTAGACCAGGCCTAAGAGATGCTGTGCTGGCCTTATGCCACTTGGGGATTCCTTACACAGGGAGAGGGATTCCCCTCCTCAGGTAGTCAGTTTTAAGCTGCTGCAATTAAACTACTGAAGAGGAGGCCAGAACCTGCCCCATTCTGTTCTTATCTTAATGCTGCCCACCCTCTCTCTCCTATTGGTGATCACAGAATATCAGGATCATAGAATATCAGGGTTGGAAGGGACCTCAGGAGGTCATCTAGTCCAACTCCCTGCTCAAAGCAGGACCAATCCCCAGACAGATTTTTACCCCAGGTACCTAAATGGCCCCATCAAGGATTGAACTCACAACTCTGGGTTTAGCAAGCCAATGCTCAAACCACTGAGCTGTCCCTCATAGTACAGTATGCAATTCATCTAGTTCCAGTGGCTATCCAAAATGAAATCAATAAATCATATTTGAGCCAGTCTCTTTAAGCAGAAAAAGGATCCACCTTACAGTTCCTTGCCTTCAGAAGCATAATAGGAACTTCTGACCCTTACTTCCTATAATGAGTGTACAGGCTGAAAATTGTTCAGTGCAATCCTTTCACTTGCATTGATCAATGCTTATAAATAGCACTGTATGCCTGGGTCAAGGTCAAGGTGAACACTATTTGGTCTTGCGGCTTTCTTCTTTGTGGTTTGGGTATCATGATTAGAGCCAAGAGAAATGATGGTTACATCTGAATTAGATCCTGTTTCGAATAATACAAGATGCTTTGACAGCTTTATGGACTTCCAACATATCAATCTGACTGTTTCCCTAGGTGTAGATTTCAGGATAAAGGCCTAATTTGCAAATCATCGAGAAGAGTTAATTTGCTAAACTCCTTTACCTAAAACATGTACTTTAGAAAAGTCACTTTTCACTGTATTCAAAAGGCTGAAGCTCACAAAGGTTAAAGCAATGGCATTCAGTAACTACCTTGATTAAGATACGAGACCTGAAACGGTGCAGAACTGTCATAAACAGATAGTTAAGGGTTAATGCCTCTTTTACCTGTAAAGGGTTAAGAAGCTCAGTAAACCTGGCTGACACCTGACCAAAGGACCAATAAGGGGACAAGATGCTTTCAAATCTTGGTGGGGGGAAGTCTTTGTCTGTGCTCTTTGTTTTGGGGGTTGTTCGCTCTTGGGATTTAGAGGGAACAGACGTCAATCTAGGCTCTCCAAATCTTTCTGAATCAGTCTCTCATGTTTCAAACTTGTAAGTAACAGCCAGGCAAGGCGTGTTAGTCTTATTTTTGTTTTCTCAACTTGTAAATGTTCCTTTTTTGCTGAGAGGATTTTACCTCTGTTTGCTGTAACTTTGAACCTAAGGCTAGAGGGGGTTCCTCTGGGCTATATGAATCTGATTACCCTGTAAGGTATTTTCCATCCTGATTTTACAGAGATGATTTTTACCTTTCTTTCTTTAATTAAAAGCCTTCTTTTTAAGAACCTGATTGATTTTTCCTTGTTTTTAGATCCAAGGGGATTGGATCTGGACTCACCAGGGATTGGTGGGAGAAAGGAGGGGGGATGGTTAATTTGTCCTTGTTTTAAGATCCAAGGGGATTGGATCTGGACTCACCAGGAATTGGTGGGGGAAAGGAGGGGGGATGGTTAAATTCTCCTTGTGTTAAGATCCAAGGGGTTGGATCGGTGTTCACCAGGAACTTGGTGAAAAAGCCTCTCAAGGCTGCCCAGGGAGGGGAAGGTTTTGGGGGGACAGGAAGTGTTCCAGACACTGAAATTTCTGGATGGTGGCAGTGTTATCAGATCTAAGCTAGTAATTAAGCTTAGAAGTGTCCATGCAGGTCCCCACATCTCTACCCTAAAGTGCAGAGTGGGGGAGGAACCTTGACAAGAACGCAGCCCTGTTGGTATTACCAAGGCTGATCAACATTAAGTCCACTCCTTCTTTCTATACACCGTGACCCAAAACTCAGGCTCCATTCAGTAAAAAAGTGCCAACAGTCCAGTGGTTTCTATCTTCAAATCAATAGCTGCCCTCCTTTTATTAACCCACTGATCATTTACCAGATGAACTACACTTTGTAAGAAAAGTACAGTAGACCTGAGAGAGAGAGAGATGAAGAACACAACTTCAGGCTTTGGATTCTCTAAAGGGAAACTGACATTTGCTAAAAATGTGAAAATGGAACAAACAGCACTTTGCATAACAAAATCCTTTCCCCCAGAATTCTTATAGCTCCGTCCTCTCCCTCAGTTCTGTCAACATGGCTCCCTTATTAAAAACCCTTTGTTTTCTCCATTGATCAAACTCTTCTCATTGCCAACCTCTTGCTGCCTCATTATCATCTGCCTACCCGCTGGCTCCCCAAGCTTTCATTCTGACCGTCCGCTTTCTACCTTCCTCCAAATTTCTTTGACTACATTTGCATCTCCCTCTTTTTGTGTCCCAGTCGCCTTGCTTCCCTTTCTTCAATCCCTTCCCCAGTAAACTCTCTTGGACATCACTAATGCTGGGAGCCTGTACTAGATCCAAGTATATAATAAGCCTACTGCACTGTCCGTTCAGCTTGTAAGCTCCTGGGGCAGCGGCAGGGGCAGTGTAAAACATGTAATTACCGGGCAGTGCAGAACCCACCGTCAGCTCTCAGTAAGCCATAGCCCTACATGGCTCAACAGCTTTAAAGCTGTGTCCATTTTTATCTAGAAAGACATCATTGACAAACGTTTTAAAAATGTATTTATCATTCAATATCATACAGGTAGTGTTGCTAACAGACTCTCCTTTCCCTATAGGCATCTACTGCCACCTATTTCCTATTAAGCAATTTCTACCTTTTAAAATGTATTTTTCTTATTTTTTATTTTTTCCCATTGTCTTATTTCCCAAATTAGCATATTTCTTCTTAATTTTATATTTGGCTTTAATTTCATCCCTCTTGTATTTTCCTTTCATACACTATCTGTCCATACAATAGCTATCTTATTAAAATTATCCATTCCAGGACATTTTTATCTCATCTTTTTTCTCTTACATATATAATAATAATCAATAACATTTAGGTCTTATATAGTGCTCTTCATCAGTAGATCTCAAAGTCCTTTACAAAGGAAATCAGTGTCATTATCCCCATTTTACAGATGGGAAAACTGAGGCACAGAGTGGCACTGAGACCTGCTAAGGTCACTCAGCTGGCTAGTAGAGCTGGGACTAGAACCCCAGTGTTCTGAGTCCTTGTTCAGTCCTCTATGCACTAAGCCTCACTGTTTCTCTTGTAGATATACAACACACAATTGTACTGTATACAGTAAATATCATATATATAGAGAGATGGAGTATGGCTGGGATTTTCAATGTATTTTGACCATTTTACCATTCAAGGGGTCCAATTGTGTCACTGTATTGCACAATCCATCTTTGATATTTCTAAAGATGCCTTTTACCTTGGTATCTAAGTGCAGGTTGTCATAGCTTTCCTACTCAGTTCTGAACCTTAAAATTCAGAAAATAAGATGCTAGCATGAAACCTCCAAGCTTAATTACCAGCTTAGATCTGATATCGCTGCCACCAGACAGGAATTTCAGTGCCTGCCTCACTCTGGTCTCCCCAAAACCTTCCCTGGGGGACCCCAAGACTCATTGTGCTCTGAGTCTCACAACAAAGGGAAATAACCCACTTCCCTTCTCCCAGGCTTCCCCTCCCTGGGTTACTCTGGAAGATTACTGTACTTAAACTCCTTGAATTACAAAACTGAGAGGGCAATTTACCTTCCCCTTGCATTAGCATACTTGGCTATCACTTTACAATACCATATCCACCCCAGATAAGTACCTAAGTGACTCTTCTATCAAAATAACATAGTTGTTGGTTTCTGTATTGGGGGAAGGGATGCTACGTCACCATCGATGTCCAGCCAGGCCCCCAGACTATTCCATCTGGACATCCCCATTGCCTTGCATGTTACTGTCAATGTACGTGAATTGACCCACCTCTTGTATACCTTCCCTGTCTAATTTAAGGTTCTCATTAGATTTGGTGTGGTTTTTTTTCATTACTGGTTGTTATCCAGGTCTTTTTTTGATGCTGGACAGTCTGTCAGTCTTTGCTTGCATGTTGGTTGAGCTGTCACTTAGAAGTATTAACTTGTAGTATTATTATTCTTTTAAATCTATATATAATACAAATGAAAAATCTGGTTCCTGATTGGTCCTCTGGTCAGGTGTTTGGTTCCCTTTGTTAACCCTTTACAGGCAAAAGAAACATTAACCCTTAGCTATCTGTTTATGACACAGGTAACCTGATACCATCCCACTAATAAAAACATATGAAGGTGGTAAGATACCTTAGCAGTTCATAAAGCAGCTTTGCCCAATAAAATCATGTAGGGTTGGGTTGTTAGTCTACAATCTAGCACACAGTAAGGAACTTTGTTGATTTAGGAGCAGCTCGGGAGGGAGACTGTGACTTTGGGAATCACAATCTCCCTCCCCATTGCTGGAGAGAAAACTGTGCTGCATATATACCTATCATGGTGTACAGTACTCTCCCCAGCACACTGGTGCAGCTATGCTGCTGGATGTGGCTTTGCGGGGGCGGATTGGAGAGAGAAACAGTTGTGATGCTGTATGATGGACACATGACCAGTTATATCATTAATACTGCCACTGTTAATCAATTGCAACAAATCTTGTACAAAGTCTATCATGTAAACTGTCATTGGTAAAGTTATGATTTGCTGAATATGATTATCCTATTTGTATGCATGTATCATTTTTATATGTGAAGTTCTGAATAATGACTATGTACAGTATGTCGAATGTATTTGCTCCTGGGGTAACACCCACCAGGTAGTTTACAGCCAGTTTAACCAGTACATTGTGAATGGGCCATTCAAGTTGATGACCCATTAACAAACACAATGGGGCCATAGATTAAGTTTATCCAGGGCTCTGTGAGCCTTTCTATGGTTGCCTTAGCCAGGATATGGGTAACGGCTGCTCTTAGGAGGCATCAGAGCATACAAGGCATATGACTTGCTCAAGTGACTGTGGACTCCATTTTGTGCCTATAATTTTCCATAAATTAAGACTGACAGCAGTCCCTCCACATGGGAGAAAGTATAAAAGGCCCTTGAAGCATCTCCATTTTGCCTCTTTCCTGCTCTGATCTCTGTACTTACACTAAAAGAAGCATGCTAACCAATGGACTGAGGATCTTTCCAATCTTTTGTAAATTAAGTTACCAGAGGATTTTACAAGCCAGCAGTTTATTTCATCATTGCTTCAAACCTGATACAAGAGTTTTGCAATGAGTGTATGTATTTGATTTCCTTAACCATTTTAATTCTCTCCTCTTTCTTTTCTCTTATAAATAAACCTTTAACTATTAGATACTAAAGGATCGGCAACAGCATGATTATTGGGTAAGATCTGAGCTGTATATTGACTTGGCTATGTGGCTGATCTCTTCCGATGAGAAGAACCTTTTGTGTGTTGAAATTAGTTTTCAACAACTTGTCATAATTAAATCTAGTGTCTGGGTGGTGAAACAAAGGCTGGGATATCTATGGAGACTGAATTTCTGACTTCTTGTTAATCATATTGGTGAGACCAGAAGTTTATTTGTGTTAAGTGGCTTGGTATATCTTATGGAAGAATAACCACCAGTTTGGGGTAGGTCTGAGCAGTTTGTCTTGAATCTGATATTCTCAGCTTTGACTAACTGAGGCATGATGACAAGAGTCAAAATTCCACCCATCCAGAAGACCCTTCTTCCCTCTCCCCAGCCATACACAGGAAGTGGAAATATGGTGCACAAGTGCAAGAAAGTAAATTAGGGAGGATAAATTGTATTCCCTCTATTCCCTTTTGCCAGAGTACAGGATTGGCCACTGTCGGTAACTACATTTTCAACCCAGAGTTCAGGACTTCAGCCACACAACTCATGAATGAGAATCATGTGGCTAAATCTCAGTGAACCATGTGGAAAGACACATTTGGACAACTAATATCCTCCACTGTCCATACCAAGCCCCTCGTCACTAGCTCCTTGAGGTACTGATTCTAGTTACATGCTTTAACACCCTTTATGTTCGGTGTTCAGTGTCAAAATCTAAGACCAAAACCAGACATGGTCTTTGTCAGGTTCTTACAGTCTGGCCAACGCAAGCCTTTGAAAATCATGTCAGGTCTAAAAATCAGGAGATTGTCTTAAAAATACATGAGATTTTATATATCAATTTTGGTCCTTTTTATTTGCCCTCTGGTTTCGGAGCCTTTAGGTTGCACTTGCTTCATGTTTGCAGTTTTCTTGGGTATCATAAATTTTTTTTTTTAAATTCCCATGCATTTCTCTAGCCCAGCATTAGAGGTTTTTAGAAATACACCAAAAATCATGAGACTCACAATAAAATCTCCAGAGTTGGCACCACCATTCTTAGTGATATTGTAAAAACTCATTCTGGTGTTTGACATAACACACAAGATGAGAAATTTGACAACAGGTATACTTGGATAGCCAAGTGTCAACTTGCTGGCTCAATGAAAGGATCATAACAGCGAGTTCAGGACAAGAATATTTTAAGAGCTACTTTTTGTTTTTGCTGTTTCATTTCCAGTATGTCGAGATGCTCAACCTTTTATGGATTAGTGCAGTACTTCAGTTAAATACAATGAGCCAAAGTCATCTCAGTGCATTTACACTCTGTACATTGTATCCTCTGCTATACTCCTGCAACCCTACTGAGAGCAGTGGGGATGCACGTGTCTATCTGAAAGAAGACCTTAGCCCATTATTTACAGCATACCTAAGATTATTCTCTGTGCCCACTTTAATGTGTGGAAAATCAGCCACACGATAGCAGTTTTGCTTATGCTGACTGATTGCGTGACACTGCCAGTACAGTGTACCCTTTTCATTGGACATAGGGATGCGCCATCAAGAAGACACTCCTCTGCCACGGTGAAGTCAAACTGGCAATATTGATACCATAAATCTCTCTCTGTAATATCACTGGACTATGCTCTGCTACCGCACACATTTAAAAACAAACCATAGTAAAAAGAAAACAAATATATCAGAATTATTAACATACCACCATAAGTAACTTGCTAAGGATTTCCTACTCCACCCAAGAGTCCTGAGTTGACAGTGGAAAAAAAGGGAGCAACTGTTTGAGGAGAGCACCTCAAGTACAATATGTCACAAATAGTGGTGAAAGATGGAGAAAAATATATATTTATACATTAGACTGCAAAGCTGTGTCTGGTTCACAGTGTTTGTAAATGAACTGCTGTGGTGCCTAACACTAGCCACCGTAGCCAACTCTGTATGCAATGCCCCACTAAAAGACCTGTTGAATTCAGATTTCAAACACTAGACTGACATTTTCTGAAATATTAGCTGTGGAGACATACATTTCTCCTGACTATATTACTTATATGAGATAGACTTAAAAACCAAGTTCTATTTTACACATTGGCCCAGACACTCAGCTGCACAGAGGGGATTGCCAGGGAGCTGGTTACAAACCCTGGCTTCTCAGGGCAGATATGTTCTGCCCCAAGCAGTGGCTTAGGGGCTACTCTAACTTCCATTATCTGACAATGGCCAATAAGGGTCCATCTGCCAGCTAAGCATAGCCAGAGTACACTGAGCTTCAGTGACACCCCTAACATCAGGCATCAGCTATACTAGCCCTGTAAAAAGTTCAGAGCTCCCACATGCCATAGGAATTTTCATCTGTCCAGAGCAGGCTATTTTCTAGTCCCTCGGGTGATATCAAGAGGCGATATGTAACCAAGCAGCTGACTCATGAACTTCAACAAATAAATAAACCCTGTTTTATCCTGAGGTATTTTTCTTGTTGTTTTTAAGCCCTGTCTGACCATTACAAAACTGGGCATTAATGACCAAAGAAAAATTAGGAGTCCAGCATGAGCGCACAAGCTAAATTCATCTTGGAAATTAGTATTATTACTCTGATTGTATCATCCTTGTGGGTTTGTGGAATATAAATCCTCTTCTATTTACACATAGTTGGTCAAAGAAAGAACCCAGTCCTTATTCACCCAAGGAAGGGCCACAGGATTGTACCTTTCTAACCCTTCCATTACAGTCTCATCTATAAAACTTCCCCTTGACATATATTCAACCTTTTTCCCTATGCCAGTTACATTTACCAGCTGATAAGTGATGTATTTACTAACCAAGTTTTAAAAACTTTTACCTACCTAATCTCTCTAATCTTCCTAGTGCATCACAAATGTTGCAAACCTAGCACTTTTTGTGAGGCTGACATGCATTCGGCTATAGCTGAGTTATGTTCGTAATTCCCCAAATCAGTCTGGCAATGAGACCAGCAACTTTCATAATCCACCAATCTCTCAGGAAGAACAGCACAACAACCAAATGGGCTGCGTGACAGACTGACAATACCTTGTAATACCCTGAGTAAACCTTATGGAATTAAGATAAACTTTCAAAATTAAGTTAAGTCTTATTAAATTGGGCTTAATACCTGTGGGGTACATTGTATTAAAAATGCAGTTGTATATGCGTTGTGGCATTGTATGTACCTTGTCTAGTACGGAGGGGAGGGATACTAACGAACTTCCTCATCATTGACCTTTGAAGCCATCCCCACAAAAGAGATCCACATATACTAGCTCTGACAGGATTCTCCAGAGACCAACAAACACAGAAAAGGCTTTTGGATAACAAACACAGAAGAGGCTTTTGGATAAATAGTCTCAGTTTAAACTAACGCAGAGCCTTATTCCTGATCCAGGTAAACGTGCCTCTGGTCCAAACACAGATCAACAAGGGTGGGGTTTTCGTGACAAAGCCCATATTAGAGTTGGGATGAACGCTGGTAAACTTAGACGTTAGCATGCATCCAGGTTCTTTTATTGTTTTTAATGTTTTCTCTGTAATGCATTTTACCTTAAGAAAAAAATAGCCTTGCATAGAAAGAGCTGTGTGGAAACTTATGCCTCTATAGCCCTGACACTTACTGCCAGTCTCTGAAGAGAAAGCAAGCAGATCTGTTTAGAGAGACCGTCTTTGGTGGAGAATACACAGTGAAGGCCTAGGACCGTTCAGGCTGGACATACCCTGCTCAGAAGGCAGCAAGATGCAGGTCTCCACCCATCAGGGCAATGACTGGGGAGCTGGAAGCCAAGAGTGGGAGCCTGCTGAACGCTAAAGGGAAACACAGGTGCAGTTGCCCTAAACTGTGTCAGGCTGTACCTTCATCCTCTGGACAGCAGGCACATGCCAACGAACGGCAACACTTCCCAATAATTTTCATTGTGAAAAATATTTCTGAATATACTGGCCACTGAAAAACTGTGTGTTTGGATTAAAACTGGTAAAGGAGGAATGTTTTTCTACATTTTTAAAAGTTACCAGAGATTTGGGATGCCTCAAGTGTTGGATGTCCAACCTGAGACCCCCTAGAGCTGATATCTAAAATGTAGGACAGTCCAGTGGTGAGGTGCTAACCAGAAATCTGAGTTCAACTCCCGGCTCTGTCACAGGCTTCCTGTGTGACCTTGGTTAAGTTTCTTAGTCTTTCTGAGCCTCAGCATCCCTGCTGTGGAACAGGGATAACAACATTTCCTTACCGCACAGGAGTATTGATAGGTGCTGATAAAACAGTAAGAAAGTGCTGAGCACCTGCCCTCTCATCCTCAGTCCCCCTTCCAGTGTTTATAGTTGGGCCTACAAAAACTGAGGGTCCCCAAATTATTAGTCACTTTTAGGACCAGCTTAGAGTAGCTCAACTGAGCTCAGTGAAACCACAAAAATGTATACAAGGTCTGAATACATAATATGCAATAGACCAAATTCATCCCTCATGCAAGAACGTCCCACTCATCCGATGTCAGTGAAATCACACCCATTTACACCAGATTTGAATTTGGCCTTACAGTTCTCAGACTGATTTTCCACGCACACAGCAGTTCTAGGTCTTATATCTGGTAGCATTTTGTTTTTAACAAAACGGTTTCAGTTGTTGTACCTAGGAATTCTCAAGTCTTTTCCTGAAGTTTTTTTTGTCATTTGTAAAGCATTTTTACAGCAGGTTTTTAATATCTCCTGTTGTATGACTTTAATTCTTGGTAGACATTTTGCACCTGATGTGATGCCTTGCAGTCTTCTGCTTTTGTATGTATGTCCTTTCTAAGCATAGATTGTTATGAATGTTAATGGGCTTCAAGCCATGGAATTATTTACATCGCAGTTCACAGTTGCTTAAGCTTTGAGCAATTTTGAGGCCACTTAGAAGTAAATTAGCCCTCTGCCACAGCAAACACAATTGTATTAAATAAGTATCAACAGCACAGATTTTAAGAGCATGCACAGCAAACTACATTTTTTTTAATGAGGAAAATAACCTTGCATTTTAATTAACCAAATGTTGAATTCTAAAAAACACAGTTCTAGAGGGTTTCTTGTTGTTTTTAAGAAAAATAAATGTAGTGATTTTGAAAAATAACAGACTTGGAGAACGCAGTCATCTTTATCCCCAGGCAGCAGTAGGACAAGTGTCCCCTATTCCATCCCTCCCATCGGAACTTGGGTAACAAACTGTACAGATGATATCTAAGCCCAGTCACTATCAATGTTTATTGGGGCTTTGTATTTTTGGCTGAAACTTCCCAGGGGGCTGCTAATTCAGACAGTGTTTTGTGCGATGTTGGCCATCATCCCATTAGCGACACAACCAACCCATGTCACAGCCATCTAATACGAACAACTATTGGTCATTACTGAGCTGCACCATTCTGAGGTGACCATTTAGAGGTAAAATGCTACTTCCACTGTTACCATAACCACCTATATACCCTGCTAGATGTATGATACTGCCTTGACCGGAGCTGGAGGTAAGAAGAGGGATATAATGAACTACGTCCCCAGGCCTTAACTGGTTTGGATGCTAACCCTTTGAGTTCCTCCTCCCATCCTTCTAAAAATGCTAGCTTTGTCATTGAAGGTACAGCTACACAGCACCCTCCTTTCGGTGGTGTGTGGAGTACAAACACTACTCGTCCCCACTACTATGGGTAAATAGCAGGGTAGACAGTGAGGTACTGTGGAGGTGAGCAGAGTTAAAGTACACCTGCACCTTGTGGGTATGCACCCTACACAGCTCTCTACACATCCAAGCAGTGCCTCCCCTATAGCTATCCCGCTAGTTTTAGCAGTGTAGCATCCAGCTGCTGGAGTCTTTCCTCCACCCCGTCAGAGCCTTTCACTGACATGTAGCCACACACCACAGCGTGGACTCAGCATGCTTTTCACTGTGGCATGTAGCTACACATACTTTACGTGCCGCCACACAGCTGAAATGGACATGTAGCCTCAGAGTCCATGTCTACAGATTCAGGCTTGAGCTACGGTGCTAAAGCAGCTATGTAGTCGTTTCCCACCCACGTTCCTGGGCTTCAGAGCCCAAGTCCGAATGTCCACACAGTGATTCTTAGTGCCACAGCACAAGCCCAAGTCTGCAGACCTGGACTCTGAGACTCGCTGCTGCAGGTTTCTGCTGGCCATTTAGATGTTCCGTGGGAGGGTCCCAGAGTTCAGGCTGCAGCCAGAGCTGGAATGTCTATATCACAATTAAACAGCTGCACAGCCAGAGCCCCATATGCCCACGTCAGCTGGCACTGGCCAGCTGCAGGTGTGTAACTGCAGTGTAAACATACCCTAGTTGCCATAGCAAGTTTTCAGCTTGGTGGTGTCTTGTGCACTGCTACCATCATGGACTGCTTGCATTTAGAGGACAAGAGTTGTGTGTGTGTGCATGGATGTGCTCAGGAGAGGGGAGAGGAGGTATGTGCATAGAAGTGGATGTAAGATATTGATGTTCCCCAGGGAAACAGATTTCTTTGTGCTGTTTACTAGAGAAGCAGAAGTGATGGTGGGCTCCGTCTATTACTAGATTTTGATAGCGGTGGCCCAATGATTAAGTTAGTGGGTGTGTACTTAGTTAGGGAGCTCCCTCTTCCTCCCTTGAAGCACTTAATCCCCTGAAATACCTAGCATGAGTCACTGTTAGAAACAACATTGGACCCAACAGAAGATTAGTTTATGGCATTCCAATATGTTAATACACCAATTTAGATAGGTGAGGGCCACAAACCCCAACTGAGGCTGTTTTGTTAAAAAGAAAAGGATTTTTTTTCTGTGATAAGAGTGCTGTTTTGCAAACGGTGGGTTTCACACCACTGCATTTCAGAGAACAACAAGGGCAAAACATTTCAAACTCGGGGGGCTAACGTTAGGCTCCTACAACCAACTTTATTCTTCTAAATAAAAGGGAGCTGATTTTCACAGCTACTGAGCATCTGCAGTTCCCACCAACTTCAAGTATCATTGGCCAAACTACTCAACATCTCAGTGCCCATTTCCTCACCTGTAGAATAGCAAACCTTAGTATAGAAGCACTGGGAGACTAAACTTCCTTCACTTTTTTAAAGATCCTCTGATGGGATAATGCTATATAAATGCAATGTTTTAGAATTACTTTCAGCATGCTGATAAGGTGTTGAAAGGTTCTCTGGTAAGCCTCAAGCATGACTGCTGGGGCTTGCAGGAGGGGGTGTAGAGAGAGAAGAGCACATTATAAAAATGGCATAGGCTCCTTTCCACTGTCTCAAGTTGGGGACCTAAAAATTGAGACACCCAAAATCACTAGCTACTTTTGAAAATTGAGAGCTTAGTGTCCGAGTCTGCTTGGAGCAGCAGAAAAACACCAGCAGTGTCCAGAACATTAGGCTACATCCCCACTTAAAAACATTTTGATTGAGCATCAAGCTTAATGGCAGATGATATAAAAGGAAGATAATTTCATAGACCCAACATTCTCCTCTAATGAAACCTGCAGTTTCCTATATGCTTCTCCATCATGTAGTTCTGTTTATAAATCCTTGTGGTAGCAAGCAGTGCAAAATTATCTGGGTCATATAATCCAGTAGCTGTTCAGTACTTACATTAATGTATTGATTCCAAACAAAATGGAACAGAAACATGAACAAAATAATATCAGGCTTAAAGTACTGATGCGGTTAGATGGGAGGCTTTGTAAGCATTTTAGAGATTAGTGATGTAATAAATTATTAGTTCCTTTAAAGCTCAGGATCTGGCTAAGGAAACTAAATCATAAAACTGGATCATTAGCCTTTGGCAAATTGCCTCAGTTTCTGGTACAGCAACCCTGCTACAAGTCAAGAAATTGTATGAACTGTTAAAAAAACCCACCACCAAAACCAGAAAGTACATAATTTAGCCCCATTCATTGTCATCAGTTGACCAAGGCCTGAAAATAGCATAAAAAGTAGATTTGTTGTTCTGCCAGCTAAGATCATTGAAGGGCAAATGAGGATCCCTGTAACTTTTACAGAAAAATACCACATAAAATCATTATGATCATCTTGATTTGGAACTTTAAATGCTTTTCAGCCCTTTTAAATAAATGCCACGAGTGCATTCAAAACCATAGAGGGCAACTTCTAAGCCCATTCGGGGTCTTGTTTGGTCCCCTTAGCTTGGGCTGGGTTAAGAGAACTGATTATTTCTGTATGACTTATTAAATGCAGTTTGCTATATACTTAAATTGCCATGGGCTTGACGGTGCCATGAAGGCACAGTGCTGACAAGGCTATGGTGCAAAGCTGCACAACCCCAGATACACATGGGAGAAGGACTGTGGCTACAGAGGCGCAACCCCAATCTGTACTCCCTGCTAGGCAAGGGGAATGGGTAGACTGCACACGTAGAGAGAAGCATCAAAGGCAGCGTCTGCAATTCTCCCTGACATCTTGAGCAAGGAGCTCAGAATATAGGGGTAGGGGAAAGACTCTTTCAACCTTCCCTGTGCACCCACATGAATGCCAGGAACAGTATAGCCCAATGCTAGGAATGCTGGAGCAGAGGTAGATAGCACTGTTGTGTCTTGCTCGAATTAGAGTTCCTCTTGTTTTCTTGCCATCATGTGTCTCTTATGCAACCCATTTACATTTACCAGAATTCTTCTTCTGCCTCACAGTGGAGAGCGATCGGATTGTACCTAGTCTAGTGAGGGTCCATGCACTGAGCGTGGGAATAGCAGCCAGGAGACATTTATCTCTCTGTTGTGAAGTGTGACTTGTAGATCTTTACTGTTTAATCTTACCTGAATGTCAAGTGTTGGTACTCTGCACGGAATGAAATGTTTTGACTGAGATGTCGTAATTATCCATACAAATGGATGAAATGTAACATGGGGCTCACTTTCCAGACATATGCCACATTTTTACAGTAGGTTCACAATCTCCATACAGAGCGAAAAAGTTGGAGTCTCATGTTCCATTTAATCCTTTCATCTCTAATGGCTGTTTCCATGTTGAAAGTACATTGAATCATGGGAGAAAAGGAAGGGGTAGTAAGGAACCAACAGCAGAGGTATATGGAGAGCTTCTCAAAAGTGTGCTTTTGGCCTGAGAAAACTAGGAGACCGGTAAAGGAAAGGCTGGAAGCAAGAGAAGTTTGGGAGCAAGGTAGATAACAGATAGAAAGAGGATGGATGATCTTGTGAAAATCAAGAGATGGGGCTCAATTCCTGACTCTGCCACAAATGTCCTGACAACCCCTGGGGCAAGTCACTTAACCCATGTGCCCATGGTCTCTCATGGAAGGGAAGGACATTGTGTAGCCCAGGAGGAGCCCAGTTTCAGATGAACTTTTCAGAAGTGGTTTTGGTGAAACTGGGCCCCATTTGGGTCTGGTTGCAAAACCAAAAAGGAGACAAATCTCTGAGTTTCATTACGACAGATTGATACGGTTCTACTCCCAGCTTCACAGTGAATGTAGCAGAATGTGAACCAATACAGGTAAAGATAGCAAAACAATAGGGTTTTTTTCCATTTAGCCACTTACTGTGCTCTATGTCCCATACAGTTCAGAGCCCAGCAGCGTGATGTTATAATCACAGCTGTGCACTTTCATTATAAGCTAATTTCCTAGGCCTTATAACTAAGGCTGCAATTCTGTCGCGGAGGTCACGGAAGTCACAGATTCTGTGACTTTCCACAATCTCCACGACTTTCACAGCTGCAGTAGCTGGTGCAGCTGAATCCAGGGCCACCAGAGCAGTCTATGACCCACTGCACTGGCAGCTGCTGGATCAGCCCTGGGGCTAGCCGCTCAGGTGGTCCCTGGGGCCAGCCTGTACTGGCCGCTGCTCGCGCGGCCCCAGGCAGCTGGCCCTGGGGTGCACCCAAGCAGCGGTCCCGGGAGCAGCCCCTGAGCAGCGGCCACTACGGCTGGCTCCGGGACAGCCCCTGAACAGCGGACCCGGGCAGGCTGGACCAGGGAAGTGCCCAAGCAGCAGTCCTGGGGTGGCCCCAGGGAGTGTCCAAGCAGCGATTCCGGGAGCGGCCCCAGGGAGCCCCCAACAGGAGTCCCGGAGTGGCCCTGGGGAGCACCTGACCAGAGCTCCCCAGGGCCTCGCAGCAGCGGATGGCTGGGGACAGTAAGCCCCTGTGGCCAGTGCAGAGTCTAGCCCTCGATCCTTGGGGCCCCCCAGAGCAGCAGCACCCTATGGCCCCAGGAGCTGTTAAGTTTTCGTCAGGGGTATTTATACAGTAAAAGTGATGGACAGGTTATGAGCCATTAATTTTTGTTTATTGCGCATGATCTGTTCATGACTTTTACTAAATATACCCGTGACTAAATCTTAGCCTTACTTATAAGTTGCTGAACAAATTTCCTTTTGGACTGAAGCCTCTCAGCTTACAAGCTATTGTACAGGTAGATGGTAGAGGTCTGAATGTGAAAAAATGTGAGTGGCCGGTCAAATAAACACCCAATAGTCACCATTGAAAAGTCAGCTTCTACTCTCAGTCACCACACAGGTATCTGAGATACCACAATCTTCTCCACTGCTTAGAGTAGGAGATAACATTATGGCATATTATATATTAGCCACCTTTTTTCTCTTTTCTTCTCTTTTCCCCTGTTCTCTCCATCAAAACCTCATCCCTCTTCAGTTACCAGTCACATTCAGTGAGTTCAAGACTATAATAAAGCCCATATGGGACAATTCATCATTTATCTGTGGTGCTATGCACATTTATAAAAATGTCGTTGCTTGCATAGCTGGAAAGCTCATACTGAAATTTCTGAGTGATGAAAACTACCTTTCAAGCTGAAGTGCTTGTGCAGGTCATCCAAGTTCAAGGATCAGTTCATTAGTCAGAAAAAATACAAGGCTTGTTTTAAAGAAATTCTGCCTCTTTTGTCAGGGCAAATGATTTTTCTAAATTCATTTCTGTAGGGAATAGGCCTTTAAGAAAATCATTAATTCCATTCTGAATACAATGACTGCTGGGTGGAGAAAAGAGAAGGTAATATCTCTGCTGAGTCCTCTAAAAAGTTATGGATTTTTTAAAGATAAAATCGAAACTATTATAGTATCCATTTCTGTTTATTTTTACAAGCATTTCAAAAGGAATGTAATCTATTTAATATACAAGCAGAATAATTAAAAAGACTAATTACTAGTTAGCTTGTCTCTTTGAAACTCTCTGTGCACCTCTACTCTAATATTATGATATAAAATGGTAGGGTGCCTTATTTACAGGTTTGGAAAGTCCATGGCATTGATATTAAACAGACATGGGCCTGAACTGTAACTCTCAATCTCTGAACGGAGATATACATTTTGCTAGTAGGACCTATAGTCTATTTCAGAGGTTCACAAACTTTTCTTATTGAGTACCCCCTTCCAGACCTACCAGCTGGCCATGTACCCTTATCCTTCACATCACTGACACTTGGAGCGTTCTACTTAACACTACCTGTCTTTAGCCATCTGTCCATATTTCACTGTTATGTACAGATCTAGTTATCGTGCGAGGTATACAACCAAAAAAAACCCCACCACCAACTCCCCTAAGTTCTGAGCTCAATTAGACTAAACGGATGCTGGGCAACTGAACCCTTGCTGTACAGTGATTGGAGGTGATAGCTCTGTATGTCAGTGTCTCTGTGTAGCTGTGTTCTCATTGTTATGGTAGTCAATTTACTTCAAGATGTACCAAATTTCCACAGAGCTTTAAAGCTTTGTCTGAGTAGCCGATTATGAAAGTGCAATAAATAAAATAATTAAGCAATAAAATCCACCATTACACAATTGCACAATTTCTCCCATGTACCCCCTGTGACGGTACCTCCCATAAGACTCTATGGAAATCTGCTTAGAATGTGTTTTATGCTACATATGCCATGTAACATATTTCCGTAAAGGTTATGATCTACTGAATGTATTAATCCTATTTGCATGCATCATTTTTGTATTCGAAGTTATGAATGTTACGAATGTTGGCTGTGTACTAGCTTGATCTCTAAATAACCTTAGTAGAGCATTTGGTCAGTTCCTGGAGAAAGGAAAGTTGAAATTAAGTACCTAATCAAGAAACACTTAAAGGACAATGGACCTTGGAACGGTCCAATCCACATAAGAAGTCTGCTTGAGGACTTTCAAGGTAGCATGTGAACAATGGATGTTACCTGTAAAAACTGTGAGTCATGCATGGACATGTAACTTCCCCAAGTGACTCCAAAACTCCATCTCAGAATTGGACTTTGCAAAGGAGTGAGGAGGGGGTCTCTACCCACAAGAGAAAGTCTGTTTAACCGGTGGGAGATCCCTCCATTTTGTCTTCAGCTGGCTGAAGAGGGAGCCTCTCCACCTCCCAGAATACTTGGAAGAAACTGGAACAAAAGTCAATAACTACAGGGGGTGTGAATGATTGCTGGACCCAGGCTAAAAGGAGATTCACCTGCAAAAGGGAGCATTCTGGAACTGGCGAGGATCTTATCTGTATTCAGTTTGATTAGACATAGATTTGGGCATTTTATTCTATTTTGTTTGGTGACTTACTTTGTTCTGTCTGTTACTACTTCGAACCACTTAAATCCTACTTTCTGTATTTAATAAAATCACTTTTTACTGATTAATTAACTCAGAGTATGTATTAATACCTGGGGGATCAAACAACTGTGCATCTCTCCATCCGTGTTAAAGAGGGTGAACAATTTATGAGTTTACCCTGCATAAGCTTTATACAGGGTAAAACAGATTTATTTGGGTTTAGACCCCATTGGGAGTTGGGCATCTGGGTGTTAAAGACAAGCACACTTCTATTAGCTGCTTTCAGGTAAACCTGCAGTTTTGGAGCAAGTAATTCAGACCCTTTGTTGGAGCAGACGGGAGCGTCTGGCTCAGCAAGACAGTGCTGGAGTCCTGAGCTGACAGGGAAAACAGGAGCAGAAGTAGTTTTGGCACATGAGGTGGCAGCTCCCAGGGGGGTTTCTGTGATCCAACACGTCACACCTCCTCCCCTGAGATGCTTGCGAACTCACAGGAGTACATGTACCACAGCTGGGAACCCCTGGTTTAGTTGACAGTCCATTCCGTGACTGCTGAATCCAGGACAGGACTTAGGGAGGCCCTGTAAGATCTGAGTTTGGTAATCAGAGTGCCAGCAAGAACAAGTCTGTATCCAGCAACTCCAAGAAATAATCGCCTTATATTTGTCATAACAGAGTTGTATATCTTGACTACCACGAGAGGGGGAAAAATGGGGCCTGGCTCTAAAATAGGCCAGCTGAGGGAATTATTGGACACTTGATCATTTAGATCATGCAAAATTATGCTCTGCAGGAAGATCGGGCCAACAAGTCTTTAGATTTCTTCAGCACCAGAGAACTACGTGCTACTATCCCAGTTTTAAGTAATTTAAAAGAAGGGAAAGTATGGCTACGTAGTGCATCCAGTTGTGCAGGTAGTAACGGGCCTAATGGTTGTGGCAATCAGAGGGGGGCCTATCTAGACTTGGGGACTTATTATTATGGAAGTCTTTGCCTATGCGTAGCACCTCCTCACAAGGGAGAGAGGTTCAATTAAATCTTCTGAATGAGTTTTTGGAAGTTTGGCAGAAGTAGCTTATCTAAGGAGGACTGTATTTGAAAATGAGACTTAAGTCCTCAGAGGGATGTGCTTGCATAAAAGGTAGTAATTCCTTCCAAAATCATACTATTACAATTCACGGTGTTACCTTCCATGTTCCTTAGGACAGGTGATAGCCCTCGGCTCTGGAGGACCAGCTATGAGATTAGCTGAAAAATTACTTGGTTTGTCAGAAAGATCAGGACACTTCCCCATATAGCTGTTCAATGTTTTATTCATGTGGGTAAAATATTTCATTCCAAGCAAAGTCTTTTACATTTTATCTGGCTTCTGGCTCTACTGTGATTTGTCTTCCACATCCAACGTCCAGAGATCACTGCCTCTCTGCACCCTCAGGGGTGCAAATCGTCCCCAAAAGGGGCAGTGAAAAGACAGAGCACTGAGGCACAGAGTAAGTGTCTCCCCCCATGTCCAAGGTCACACTGGAAGTCTGCAGCAGAGTTGGGGAATAGAACCCAGGTCTCCTGACAGCTAGTCTGGTGCCTTAAGTACATCACTTCTTCATACTAAGCAAGTCCCCTTGTCACTTACTCTCCCTTTAAGTATGAGATGTCTGGAAATCTTCAATTTACAATGAATGTTAAATTCTCTTGTGAGAGAATGTTTCAAATTAGTTAATCACTTTCATGAAACTTCAGTGCATTTATTTTTTGTTATTTGTCTGGTTTTTCACTTGTATTTCATATTCTTGTTTTATTCTGATTACTCTATACTATCTCTCAGTATATTAACTATCAGCTCTATTATCTGAGCCATTAAAACAGGCCATTAACTTTTTCTTTCTCTACCTTTCTTAACTATATTTCCTCTACACTCAGAATTTCTCTATTCAGAGTCCCTGGAATTACCACTCACTAATATTTGAGTACTAACCATTTGAGTTAGTACATACTAGTACATAGTGAATACATAATTCATCCTTAAAATTAACAGTCATTTTATCAGCTGGTTGTGTGTTTGTTACATATATAAATCTGGCTGTTTGCATCTCAGTTATATCAGTTGGTTTCTTATATATATCTCGTATGTGCATTATATATATATACCATATAATGTGTGTGTGCATACTTATAGAATACATACACACATATAATGATTTTATTTCAGCTGATTTATTGGTATAACAGTCAGTCTCTTGAATTTTTCTTCTGACTACCCCTAAGAGTGATTTTTAAATGACTTTTTATCAGCCATATCATTAATGGCAGATTTCTGAAAATTGTTTAAACTTCTGATCTGAGACAAGAAAACAGGAGCTCAAGAGATGTGTGAAAGTATCATCTTCAAGTATCGGTGAGTCATTTATTGGCTACAAGCGTGATCTCAGTTAGGTATTAGCTACAGTAGCTGTTTCTATTTCCCTCCCTGTTACTGTAGTTGTTAACAGCCTTCTCAAGATTCCATGTGGACCCCATACGTGTGGTAGGAGGTTTGCTAAAACCAGTTTCTTTTAGCTTATGAATTGCTTCCATTGTTACTATGGCACACGGGAGTTTCTCTGAGTTTGAGGTTCCAATGAACCCATAATTTCACAGCGAACTCCAGGCAAAACAGTCAAGTTTCATCTTATTACACAAAAGTAATAGCATGAATTTTGCATGGTTTGGGTGCAAAACTGCAAATCATCCATACTCAGAAGAGTAGTCATATTGACTAAAGTAGAACTGCTTCCATGAACAAGTGTTGTTGTAGTCGTGTCAGTCCCAGAATATTAAGAGAAACAAGGTGGATGAGGTAACATCTTTTATTGGACCAACTTCTTCTTCAGGTTTGAGAAACTAACTCAGAGTGAGACCTAAGAAGAGCTCTATGTAAGCTCAAAAAACTCTCTCTCTCACCAACAGAAGTGGTTCCAATAGAACAGGGGTTCTCAACCTTTCCAAACTTTTCAGGAGGCTGATTTGTCGTCTGTACTCCAAGTTTCACCTCACTTAAAAAATAATTGCTTACAAAATCATACATAAAAATACAAAAAAGTGTCACAGCACATTATTACTGAACAATTGCTGACTCTCTCATTTTTACAATATAATTATAAAATAAATCAAATGGAATATAAATACTGTACTTACATTTCAGTGTATAGTTTATAGAGCAGTATAAACAAGTCATTGTCTGTATGAAATTTCAGTTTGTACTGACTTTGCTAGTGCTTTTTATGTAGCCTGCTGTAAAACTAGGCAAATATTTAGATGAGTTGATGTACCCCCTGCAAGACCTCTGTGTACCCCCAAGGGTACGCATACCCCTGGTTAAGAACCACTGGAATAGAAGATATTACCTCACCTACTCTGTCTCTCTACATGAACAAGGACAGCAGAATTTAACCCTATTCAGTTCTAGAGCCTGGGAAAACAACAATAAAGGAGAACCAGGTGATCATGCAGAGGTATTTAAAGGTGGGATAATACTGAGTTCGAGTGGTAAAAGAAAGTATAAAAAGTAGTAATGGGATGGAATTGAGCAAATACAAATAGAAGCTGAATAGAAGCAAAAATGTTAATAAAGGGCAAGATCAATTAGGCTGCAGAACAGTCTCCCAGTGAGAGTGAAACAAGAAACAATCCTTCACTACATGAGTATATTCACAGCACAACTGGACAAAGTACTGGAAAAGGCTGCATGGCAGTTGGATCTATGGACTACAGGATCTAAATGATCTTTTCCATCTTTAGTTCTCTCTAAGTCTACGAATGCTTGTTGTTTCTGAGGAAGGAGAAAAAAGATTGCTACAAAATGTACTATAAATCCACTAAGATCTTAAGCAGTAATTTTGTTAATTACGGGAGGTCACAACTGTAATTATGCTACATTGTCTATTTTATTGCTGGTGTCTCATTTTCTAGTAGGTCAACTCCTAATTCAGTTCAGCCAGCTTCCACCCATCATTCATTTACTTTTTTACATTCAATGCTGAAGACTTGTTTTCAGCCCTTTTTGCTCAAACGAGTGTTTAGATTTGCATATGTCTCATAGACTCATAGACTTTAAGGTCAGAAAGGACCATTATGGTCATCTAGTCTGACCTCCTGCACAATGCAGGCCACAGAATCTCACCCACCCACTCCTGTAACAAACCCCTAACCTATGTCTGAGTTACTGAAGTCCTCAAATCGTGGTTCAAAGACCTCAAGGTGCAGAGAATCCTCCAGCA